>NW_026622908.1:46121830-46473166 GCF_023065955.2 Ursus arctos | reverse complement strand
AGCACCAGCAGCACCACTGGGAATATCTTCAGGGCAGGCTGGGAACCAGGTGCTGTCACACAGGTCACAGCCCCAGCCCCTTTGGGGTATATTAGACCAAAAAGAGATCTCCTGGCACAGGAAAGCAGTGGCTGAGGGAGGTTTGCACCGGACAACAGAGAAGACAGACACTTGCCTTTGTCTCAACCCACATGTAGACCCCACAAGGGCCAGAGCCAGGCGCTGGCGTGGCTGAGGCTGTGGGGCAGCCGCTCCGGGCCCCGCCTGTTGGGGGTGTGCCTGGAGGAGCAACACCCGACCCACCTAGCCTCCATCGGTGGACAGCCGGTGGCAGGTGGACTCCCCCTGGCCTCTGCCATCCTGCTTTGCCACCACGGCCGGTTCTCAGGGCCGAGAGTAAAGTGCCGGGCTTGGGTAATAAACCGCATGACCATTAGAACCAAAGCCCAGGACCTCCAGGGTGGGGGGCTCCTTCCCATTCCAGGGGCCAATGAGGTCTTCCAAGCCCGAATCCAGGAGGGCCAAGGGGTGGGGTCCACACCAGCCCCAGAGGGGTACGGATTTCAAACCACCGTGGGCTTCAGAGACCTGAAGAATGTTGAACTAGACGGGCCTCAGGGGCCCCCCGCTCTTCTTTCCTAGAGGGGAAACCAAGGCTCAGAGAGGGGAGGGGGCTCATCCTTTGCTTCCCTCACCATGGAGAGGCCCCACCCCAGAGAGACCAGTAGGGGCCGGGGTCAGAGCCCAGCAAGGAGGGGGAAGTCTGGAATGGAAAATAATCAGGAAGACAGCCAGTGTTGGTCATGACCCCCACCCGCACCCCCCGCCTCCCCCACGCCTGCTGCTCCCCTGCCCTTGCTGCCCACCCGCAACGAGTTGGGAGGGCCCCCGGAGTCCCCGAGGTGCAGTTGGTACAAACTCCCTGCCTGCTCTCTACGTCGGCCACGAGCCAGCCACCCCAAACCCAGCCCCTGCACGTGGGTCCCCAAGACCACCCGATGATTGCCTCGCAGTGCCCCAGGAGCCCCTCTGGGAAGTAGGCTCAGGGAGGTAGCACTTTCAAGGGGAAGGGAGACGATCTGTGTCCCCACACACACCACCCACGTGACCCCGTTGTGCTCGAAGGGCCAGGCAGTGTGGCCGAACAGCCACCCATCAGCTCTCTGCAGACGTGCTTTCTGCCGTCGGTCTGCGCACAATGGTGCGTCCATGTGACACTTCCATGTTATATGATTGCGGTCACCAGAGACGGGCCAATGGCTCAAAAAAGGTCCCAACAAGTAGCAAAAGGCTGAAACTCCAGGGCTCCAGGGCAACCGTGGGATGGCCTCTACATGCAGGGCCTGTCCGCCGTGGGCAGCGTGCCTCAGAAGCAGCCAGAAAGCAGTGAGGCCCTCCTGGTGGTGATGACTACCTGACGTAGGACATCATTGGACGGGTCCCCACGAGGGGTCTCGGGGAACCTGGCATGGCATGAGGTCAGCAGCAGATTTGTGTCGTTTTCGAACAAAGCGTGGAGCCTTCCCTGGAAGCCACAGTGTTCCGGAATAAGGTGGAAAGGCATGGTTCCGGGTCGAAGCTGGAGGGCGGACCACGGAAGGCAGGGAAGGGAGAGGCACCCCCTTGGCAACGTGGGTCCAGGCTGCACCTGCGGGAACGAGGCCCGCTCCCGTTACAAGGACAGATGTGCCTGTGGGAGGACACGGGCTCTAGGATCCAGTTTAAAAAAAGTTCAAAGCTGGAGAAGGAAACAAATCAACAAGATTAGAAAAATGTTAATGACCATCGGCACCAGCAGCTGAGTCCACGGAGCCCACGGCGCTGTTCCGTGACTCTGCCCGTGAGGATTACCTCCCGCCAGGATCCTCTAGCACCTGCAACGATACTGTAACTATTGTTCAGGAAGTTCACACTCAGCTGCAAGGTTACTGAGAAGAAAGCATGTGAATGCATGCGTGTACTACAGTGTGTGTGCGCGTAACACAGTACGTGTGCATAATACAGTGTGTGTGAGAGTAATACACGGTGTGTGTGTGATGCACGGTGTGGGGGGGTAATGCACGTGTGTGTGTGTGCACAATCCATGCATCATATGAACGTACGTTACAGTGTGACCCGTGCCCACCTGCACACGTGTGTAAATGCACGTGCCTTCAGTGAAGGAAGGCAGAGGGCTTCTCAGGTGTCGTCACGGGGCCACGTCCGCGGCCTTGGAGAGGAGGGGTCCGCGCCGCCGAACGCACGAGCACAGCGCTCCGCCCCGGGCTGCGCCCAGCTCTGATGTCGGAGGACACCCCAGCCCTGGGGGCGCGTCAGCTCACACCCAGGAGGTACTCCGTGGCCCAACTCTCTGCGTTCCTGAAAATCCCTGCGAAAGGAAAACAAGGTTGATTCTAGTCGAGGTAATCGTTGGTGCGCGAGTCCTGCAGTAAACCTGCACGTGTGCTGGGCACGGGGCCCGGGGCTCCAGGAGGGGTGGTGGCCACGGTGGCCGCGAGCTCTCTGGAGAAGCAGAGCCCAGGGGCCCGCCCTTGCGTCCCAGCAGCGTCCGAAGTCGCGGCGCCGCCTCATGAGGCAGAGATGCTGCTGTGCGACGGGGGCAGCGGGGGCAGCTGGGGGGGGCAGCGGCCGCGGCTCCTGCCGGCTCCCGGGACGGTGCCCCCCGAACCCCGCAGCCACGCCGTGAGGAAGCCCCAGGGGGCCGTGGAGAAGCCCCAGGAGGAGGGGCAGAGGCCCCCCGGCGGCCGCCGGTCCGCTAGGCCAGGCACGGGAGTGAACCAGCTTGCAGGTTGACCCCCCATCCCCAAGTCAAGCCCCTCGCTGATGCCCGCAGAACAGAGCCGAGCTACCTGCTGACACTTCCCAAATTCCATCACGGGTATAAACAAGACCGTTGTTTCAAACCGCAAAGCACCAGGGTAGTTCTTACTTGGCGGGAAATAATTGGAACAGGTGTTCTCGTGCCAGTGGAAGAGAAGGTACCGGCTGCCCACGCTCACCTGACTTTACGCCCCCAACACGGCAGAGTACCGTCGCGGTCACGCTTCAGGGCCGCTGGCATGGAAGCGCCCTGAGGAGGACCCACCCGAGGGCCTCCAGACACCAGCTAAGATCAAAGCAGACGCCACTCAGGCCGCCGCGGCCTTTCCATTTCATATTTCAGAGAGCGTATCTCAAATATCATCTGCGTCTCCACCACCCCTGGAACACTCACACCGGGGCTTAAATAACACCGGGAAGGGACGCTGGGCCTTCGTAGTCATGCCCGTGGGCACACGGCTCCGTCTTTGAGTCTGTGCCCAAGTCCCAAAGTTGATGTTTTCCCTCCTTCGTCAAAGAAAAAAAAAGAATCACTGAACGTGTATGTGTGTGTGCGTGTGCACGTGTAGGTCTCCGTGTGCCTCTGGGTCTGTGTGCGTCTGTGTACATGTGTGTGTATCCATCTGTCTGTGTGTCTGTGTGTCCGTGTGTCCGTGGGCGTGCATGCAGGTGCAGGGGCTCCGTCAGGGATGCTCTTGGGCGCACCCCTCGGGGAGGTAAGAGGAGGGGGAGGGGGAGATGGACGCCCCGGGAGCCCTGGGACCGTCGCTTGGAGTTGTGTGCTCCAGGCAAGGGGCCGGGCTCTGTCCCCTGCATCCCCTGGTCATTGGAGGTGGGCACCTGTGGGAAGGGGTCACGACTCCGACTCCGGCCAAGGCAGCTCTCTCCCCCCCCGAGAGCCAGCCCTGGAGAGCACCTCACCTGAGCCACCAGCTGCCAGGCCCCCAGCAGAGGTGGATCGATGCCTTAGTCCCAACACTGACACGGCCTGTCCACGCTGTGGCTTGTGGACGTGAGTCGGGCTGCCAGAGCCCGGGCCCGGCACAGCCCAGCCACTCCACGCAGGGGTAGGGGACAGGGGTGGGGGGCTTGCATGGGATTTCATTCATTCGGAAGCTTGTTAGTGGTTCTGCTGCCCCAGGAATGCTCAGGGGGACTAATCCCGGCGGTGGAGACGAACACACGGCCATCACACGCAGCGATGTGGGCAGAAGCGGGGTGCCTGTCACACACCGTGCGAACGTCCACATTCACCACGTGCCATTCGTCCACATGCAGCCCCTCTGCCCGGCCACTCTCTGCCTCCCCTCCCGGACACCGTTTAAAGCACACCCAGTACAGAAGACAGCAAAGGGGATGGGAGCCCTGCCGAGCTCAAAGACTCGGCCTCCAGCCCTTCCACGAGACGGTACAGAGCGAGCACCCGGCAGGCATTGAGCGCAGTGCCCACCGAGGAGTGTCCATCACCTCCGGACATGTGTCCAAGCATCCAGGACACCCTGACGATGCCACCCGGCCCTCGTGTTGTTCCTGGAAACCTAAAATGGTGAGTTGGGATCTTGAAAGAAGCTGTCACTGTCATCGCGGTGAGCTTCAGGCCGAGTAACAAACAGCTCCACGGGCTGATGCCACCTGCACACTGTGACCGTCCCACCCCGGTGGGCTGCGGCTGGGCTGCACCGCCCGTCGTTGGAAGGAGCAGCCTCTGTCGGGACCCTGCAGGTCTCCTGGTGGAGAGGGGAGATGGTGGCACCCTACGGCAGCCCCTGGCCACACGCACGCCACACCGAGCCCATTTCATCAGCTGGAGCAAGTCACGTGGCCAAGTCTGGTCCCAACCTGCCGGAGATGTAGAATCCTCCCCCAAGGCAGGGCAGCAAATGTTTGGACGACAGTACAGTCCACCCGAGCCAACTGGACCAGGAGCTGACCACCCGCTCAGGGCTCCGTCCCAGCCCGGTGGAACCCGCAAGGTGCTCACTATCGTCTGTGGGCATTTTTAACTATGCTTTGTCCTTGTTGTGTCTAAATTGTGGTGAAGTTTCTTTTTCTTTCTTTCTTTCTTTTTTTTTAATTCACCTAAAACCTAGCGGTCAGTGTGTTGGACAGAAACTCTCATTCACTGCTGGTGGGAGCGCAGAGTGGGGCGGCGGTTTCTTACAAAACTCAGCACAATCTTCCCACACAGCCCAGCAGTCTCGCTCCCTGCTATGTACCCAGCAGAGTGAAGAATGTCCACACCAGAAACCCGCACAGCTTGATCCGTAACTGCCCAAAGTTGGAAGCAACCAAGAAGCCCTTCAGGAGGCAGGAGGACGGAAAACCGTGGTCCATCCAGCCAACGGGGTATTGAGCTCTCGAGCCGTGAACGGTCACGGGGGAACCGTCGACGTGCACCAGTGGGTGAGAGAAGCCGGTCCGAGAGGGCCACATGCCGCGACCCCGGCTCTGCGACATTCCGGAAAAGGCAGAACTAGGGAGACGGGACAGAGATCAGTGGTTGTCAGGGTTTGGGGGGGGGGGAGGGATGAACAGGCAGGGTGCATGGAGGGTTTAGGGCAGGGACCCCACTTCACGTGACACTGTGGTGGCGGACACGTGTCATCACGCTTTGTCCGAACCCGCAGGACACACACCACCGGGAGTGACCTCTTATATAAAATACCGACTTCAGTTAATAATGGTGTATTTTTAATAATTAATTACATTATACATAATGCGATTATGTATATATTATACATACTGATAATTAAATACATTAATAATACTGTATTTTTAAGAAACAGCACTCTGAGCTTGGGGGCGAGTTGTGTCCTGGCTGGCTGCCAGGCTCGTGGCCTGCATGTCTGAACGTCCCGTCCTCACTTGTGCATGCTAACTCCTCCTTGGCAGGGTTGAGCACTAAACACACGTCCTGGGGTCCACAGGCCTGGTGAGAATGGGAATCGGGGCAGGGAAGGGCCTGGATGACAATTTATGTCCAAAAGAAGGGGCCCTGTCTCTGCTCTCCCCCTCTCTGTGAAGGCTTCCTCAGCTCTGAGAACGACCCCCATTCGCACTTATGGGAACCCCAACCACAGAGGCCTTCCCCCCTGTTTTCCCACACCCCCTCCAGCCCACCAGCAAGTCCTACTCACCCGCCCTGCTTGTCCAGCTCGGCTCTCTGGACCCCACCTCGCACCCTAGCCCCTCTGGCCCATTACTCCATGAACACTCCAGGCCTCTGGGCCTTCGCACTGGCTGCGCCCTCTGCCCACAACTCCTCTGCCAGTTAATCCTCTGGGCGTGTGCCCCCCCACCCCCCGGCCGTCAAGCTCGCAGGTCACCTGCTGGGGGGCTGAAGGGAGACGGCCTGGCCCAGCCTGCTTTAACGGCAGCCCCCGCCCTCTGCCCCGGCACAGGGGCTCAGCTTGGCGGCCGGCGACACGACCCCCTCTGCCTGGCTCACCTGACACGTTTCACGGCGTCACCTCCTGCTGTAGCAGCAGCTCCCGCGAGCAGGGACAGACTAGTCCCTCATTCACCGCCGTGTCTCTGGTGCTCAGAGCAGCGTGTGGCACGCTGGAGGCCCTTGGCAAAGTTCCCAGACGGGTGCCTCTGCCGATGGCCGCCGGAGCCCCTCGCCGACCCTTGCCTCCCTCCCCACCCGGCAGCCTCAGCACCTTCTGTCACCCCAGGGGCTCCCCACCGCCTACAGATAAAATCCAACCTCTGACCCCAGCCCATCAGACCCAGGAGGGTCCAGAAGACCAGAGGGAAAAGACAGGGAGTGGGGAGGCTGGGCAGCCACACCCCAGAAGGCACTGTCCCGTGAAATAATGTGGCAACCACGTGTGGGCCCAACACCCAGCAGGGGGCCAGGCCGGCCGAGGGCCCCGGGGGCCAGAAGAGACCCCCGAGCGGCCCACTCACCCCGCTCTCCTGCCTCATTCAGACCCTCCGGCTCAGACACACTCACGGTCCCCCCTGCGCACACGGTGCCCTCCCGTCCTGCAGCTCCCCTGCCCACCGCTGCCCGGTCTGCCCGGTTGGCTTGCAGGTTACAGGCTCTACATTCTGTCCCCCCAGTCCGGTCCGCAGGAAGCTGCCGCATGGCCTGAGCCTAGCACGGTGCCTGGCTTGCAGCACGTGCTCAGTGTCTGGGGGAGCCCGCAGAAGACACACCGTCTGAGCCCCTGGCGCCCACCGCATGCCTACTGCGTGTGCCTGGCACAGCGCTCCAGGCTTTGTGCGTGTGAGCTCACACTCCCCTCCTGCAGCCCCAGGGGCCTGGCTCCCTTCCCCACCTCGTGCCTGCCTTCCGAGGGACAGGCGGTACAAGGCAGCCCTGCCCAGGTCAGTGACTCGCCCTCCCTCTGGTAGCCTGCCCCCTGCCTCCGCTTCCTCCTCGGACAGAGCGGGCCCATGGTGGGCCTGCACGGTAGGGTCTGGCTGACCTGTGCTCAGCCAGTGCATTAGGGCCCTGACGCTGCTTGTCCTGGCTGTGGCTGCATTATATATATGACATTATTGTTATCATCACAGATCCCCAGGGAAGCTGGGGCCGGCCCCTGATTGAGGGCACATGCCCCCCACCCGTGTGCTGGCTGCCAGCCTGCTCCCAGCTACTCCGGGCTTGGGCAGGGCCTGGGGGTCCGGAGAGGAAAGGGCCCATCCTGACAGCAGGGCGCACGCCCATTCTCTCTGTCAGAAGTGCAGATGAGAAGAGAGCTGGGGGCCACCAGATGTTATTTGGTCCAAAATGTCCTCCTATGACAACCCCAGGGCACCAAAGGCAGGAAACGGAGACCCACCGAGGGAAAGAAGGGCTTGCCTGGACCACGTGGGCCCAGGGTCACTGGAGTGACTCCAAATCCAATGCTCTTTCCCAGTGGGGGCAACCTCTAGGTGTTTGCTACCAGCTCCCACTGGGGGGCAGGGGGTCCATCTCTAGAAACCGTAGCACTGTTCGCATCGGGAGGCAGCCCTCACCCTGCTTTGGAGAAAGCCACCTTTGGGTGACAGCAGGAAGGCAGGGGGACGCGTGGGCCGCAGCCCTGGCACACACGCTGTGCTCGGGGACTGTGAGGGGCCCCTCCCCTCCCAGATTAGGTAGAGGATAGGGGCCTCTCTGCCCGGGGCCGGGCCCAGCAGCCCCCCACTCATGCCTCCACTGCCATCGTCCTTCCTCTCCACCAGGCCGTGGTCACACGGGTGGGTGCGGGGAGAGGCTTGAAGCCTGATGTCAGGTCTATACAGGCCTAATTCCCAGGTTGTAATCAGGCTGATAGCAAGCTGGAGGGGGCTGCCCCCCCCCCCGACTCTCACTGCAGGGGCATTTCTCAGTGACCTGTCCGCCCCCAGCTCCCTCCTCCAGGCCCTTCTAGGCACTGGGGGGCAGGTGAAGTTAATTACAAGTCTAGATGCATCTTGGGACTCAAGGGCTGAGCCCCGCCTTTGTCCCTGAGCCCACGATCAGTGCTGCCTAAGGCCCCAAAACGGTTAACTTCAATCGCCTCTCCTGGCCCAAGGCACCGGCGCGGATACCGCTAGCCCTCAGTGTGTGCTACCTCGCGTCATCCTTTCCATTGTAAGCCATAATTTGCAGAGGTTTATAGGTCAGCTATAAAAAAATAAAATAAAATAAACCTCCTCTTTTCGACTGAAAGGGAGTACTTTGAAACCAGAAGGCCAGTGGGTGCACGCGGGTGATCCGACCTCGAGTTCCTCCTCGGTGGCAGCCCACCCCTCCCCACCCCCACCTGGCCCCTCCCCTGCCCCCCTCCCTCGCAGGCCTTTGGGCTGCCCCTCCCCCACTGCGAGCGCGAGCAGGCCCACAACCCCTTAGGGGATCTTCTGGCCCGACCCTGGTGGACCCCGGCCCGTGAAGCTGGGAACCTCAGAGCTCCATTGGGGCTCCACCTTGTGAGAGGCCTTAAGAATGGAAAGCCCCTGTCCCCAGGCGCCGACACAGCGGTAGTCATTGGGGGATGGGCGTTGGCCCAGCCCCCCCCTCCCCCGCAAGTGCCCACCTGAGTCCCATCTGGACTCAGCCCAGGGCGGCTGGAGTGTGGGTGGCTTCCCTCGAGCAGGGGAAGCAGTAAGCACCCCCCCCCCGCCGCCCCCAGTCTCGGCGCACAGCCCCGCACTCGAGGGGGGCGGGGGGAGGGGTGGCAGAGAGAGGGCGGGGCCGCTCATCCCTAAGTTAGGGGCCTGCAGCAGGTGGTAGTGGGCCTGCCCTACCAGGAGAAAGTCCCTGTCGCTTTGGCGCGGACGGCCTAGAAAGTAGCTGGGCTGCCCCCTGTGTCCACTGTCCTATCTCCCTAACTTCTGGGGGTGCTAGAGAAGGAAGCTGGAGGCAGTTCACGCACACACGGAGCTGACTTGCAGCGTTTTTCGGCCTCTTTATTTAGAACCCGGCGGACGAGGGGCCGGGGCAGTGGTGCAGACGGCTCAGGAACCATTTTAACAGATTTGTCTTCAAGTTTAAAATAATCATAATAATAAAAAGAGACAGCGAAAGCGCGAAGAGAACTGCTAACTAGATGGGCTTGTACGGCAGCTACAGCTTGTGAGCGACCCCCTCCCCCCAGAGTCCGCTATAAAAATAAATTTACATTTGTCGATAATCAGATGCGGTGACGTGCCTTTGGCATAACCAATAACCGAGCTATCGCGTGGCAGAGCGGCCCACGCCTCGACATAAATAGAAAATATAAGTTAGTATAACTTTAAAAACTTTTTGTACAAATATACATGTTTTTTTCTTTTTTCCTTTTTTTTTTCTTTTTTCATTTTTTTGCACTGAGTTTCAGCAGAGATTAAACATTTTATATAAATGACTCTTAAAGCTTTACACCTTGGGACCAGTGTACTCCTCGTGCAGAATACATTTAGATATAAAAGACGTTATTAATACATTGCACAGTTTTTAACTTTTAAACACGAAACCGAACGCTGCTCGGTGGCAGCTGCCGCCGGTTGCTGCTACATGGACGGTCCCAGCCGAGGCCCCGCGCTCCTGTCCTGTCCGCTGCCCAGCGGGCTCCCTCAGGGCTCTTTACGCGCGACGCTGCGGGAGAGAGGCGCGGTCAGCGACAGCAGACAGAGTGGCCGCGAGGACCCCGCGGGGCGACCCCTCCCCGCCCAGCGCGCGCGGGGCCGTACCCACCTCATCGCAGCCGCTTGCGCGGGGTCTGCTCCGCCGAGCCTACGGCTGGAGCGGCGCCAGGGGCGGCGCATCCCGCAGGAACCTCGTTCGACGCCTTGGCCTCGGGCGCGGGTCTCTTGCGTTTGGCGAAGAAATCTGCGGGCGACAGCGCGCGCAGCCGGTCAGGGCGGGGTCGGCCGGGGAACCCAAGAGGGGGCCGGGGTGGGGGCGCCGTCCCCGCCCGCGTCGAGGTCCGCGGCGGGTCAGCTTTGTTTACGTCGCCCGCGCAATGTGCTGTGTAAGCATTTCTCCTTGTCCCGCGGCCAAGCCCCCCGGGGCTGCCGCCGCGCTTAACCCCCTCCGCGCCGCGCCAGCCGCGCCAGCCGCGCCCGGGGAGGGGCTCCCGCGGCCAGAGCGAGGATCGCGCGCCCAAGGGGGCCCGAGCGCGCGCTCTGCCATCCCTCCCGCGCCAGCCACTCGGGAGCACAACAACAGGGCGGGACGGGGTGCGGGCGCAGCCGCGCCCTGCGCGCTGCTGGCCCTTTAATGCCACGGGAGGAGGCGGGAACCAAGTGAGGCCCCCGAGGCCGGGGGAGCCCGGCCGGCCGGACAAAGCAGGGCCGGGCCGGGCCGGGGCGGGGCCGCGCGGGACTCACCGGAGATGAGAGGCCCGGGCAGCTTCTTGATCGCGGCGCCTCCGGCGGCAGCGGTGGTGGCAACAGCCCCGCCAGCGGCTGTGGCGGCGGCAGCATTGGGGGCGGCGGCGGCGCCACCGGTGGCAGCGGCAGTGCCCGGCGCGGGGCGCCCCGAAATCCCTGAGTGCAGCGGCTCGGCGAGGGGCTCCTGGCTGCGCGGCGGCGGGACCGCCTCCTGCTCATCGCTCTCCTGCGGCGCCGCGGCTTGGGCCGGGGCGGGAGCCACCACCGGGCCGCCGGACGGCGGCGCCGGCGCCTCCCCGAGGCCGTCGAGGGGCTCTTCGGCCAGCGGCGCGGGGGGCGGGCTATCGCCTGCGCCCTCCGGGCGGGGCCGGGGCGCCAGGAGCAGGCGGCAGCGCCCCACCTGCACCGTCTCGCGGTAGAAGGCGGGCACGGAGTCGCTGTCCACCTCGGTCCACTGCAGGCGCCCGGGGCCGCGCAGTGGCACGTCCTGCTGGAAGTTGTAGTCCCAGCGGCGCTGGTCCTCGGCACTCAGCTCGGCCAGGCGGATCTGCAGCTCGCGACTCAGCTCCTCGTGGTCCACCGGCCCGAAGAGGCTGCGGCAGGCGCTGGTGCGCGCGAACAGGGGAAAGGTGCGGCGGGCGACAAGGCGCTCCATTGCCAATGCGCTGCGGAGACACACGTCGAACCTGGCCCGGGGCAGCGCGGGCCGGGGCCGCGGGAGAGGACAGGAGAGGAAGAGGAGGAGGAGGAAGAGAGAAGAGGAGGGCGGAGGCCGGGCGCAAGTGAGACCCCGCGCAGTCGGAGTCCGCATTTGCAAAGGGACGCGGCGGGAGGGCGGGCGCGGCGGCTACCTGGCTGTCGGGCCCTGGGCTGCTCCTGAGTCTCGCTTGCAGTGTCGTCCGGCCGGCGGCCGCGCCCCCTCAGTGCCTGTCCTCGCCCGCTCGGCTCGTTCGGGCCTGGTTGGCACCTACCGAGCGCAGAGCACTTGGCCTGTGGAACGCCCAGCCCTCGCGCGCCCCTTTATACGCGAGGGTCCCACCCCACCCCCCCCCCGTGCGGGGGCCTCGCCGCGATTAGCATAATGTAGTATTTTCAGTTTCAACAACACCGCGGCGATTGGCCCGCGTCGCTCTGCCCCCGCCCCGCTGGCGGCCCGGCCCCCGCGCACCGCCCATTGGCCGCGTGCACACACCCACCCGAGGGCGGGGCGGGGCGCGCGGGCCGATTGGCGGGGCGCGGGCCGCGCGCGGCGGCGGGCGGGGGCCGGTGAGCGGGGCGGGACCGGAGTTAAAGGGCGCTGCGGGCGGTAACGTGACACCGCGGCGCCCCGCCCCCTCGCCCCATCCCCCCCCCCCGTCCGCCCCCCTCCGGCTCCTTTGTCTGCTGGCGGGGGCTGCGAGGCGGCGGCGGCGGTGGCGCGGGCGCCCCCTCGGCCGGCGCGCCCTCCTCGGCGCGGCGGGGCCCGGCGTCCGGCCAGTTCCGACTCGCCCCCCTGGGGCGCCAGCCCCGCCGCCCGCGCTCACCATTGGGCCTCCAGCGCCAGCTGACGGGGCTTGAACCCGCCGCGGGCATCTCGTCCCTAGCTGGAGCCAGACGGGGTCTTCGCTTGCCCCGCGCGGCCTGCTGCGCCCGGGGCTTGAGTCCCTGGCGGGGTTGCGCGCACCTGGAGCCCTAACACACCTGCTGCCCCTAAGGCCCTCGAAGCACTCTTCCCACCGCCGCCCCCAAGGGCGAAGTCTCAGACACCTTGGAGAGCCGGCTCTCAGCCCCTGGAGTCCTGAGTTCTTGGGGCCTGCCCAGCCCTGCTCAGTGGATGGGAAACAGGGGGAGCCCATTCGGGGCTATGCCCACCACGTCGTGGACCAGGTGCCCAGCACCTCTCAGGCTTGGCAGGCCGCTCAAGGCTTGGGCCACACAATGCCAGAGGTCTGACTGCCCAGACTGGCTGGAGGCTGTTGTACCGGATGGGGGATTGGACAGGGTACTAGAGGCTTCTCCAGAGGGGTGGGCCTGGCCCTGCCTAGCCTAGGGACTTGACTGGGTATACTGGTCCTCTGGGCCAGCTTTATCCCCTATCACACAGGGAACCCCCAGGTGGGAGGTGGGGGTGAGCGGTGGGCAGCCCCAGTCTAGCTGCTGTAGGAGTTTTACCTGTCCCCCATCCTGGAAGTCCAGCACCCCCTCGTCGTGCCCAATAAATATTGTTGGTTTTGGGGAGAGAACACGCCCTGAGAATGATGGGGCACGCGAGCCAGAGGGCGCTACTCCAGGTGACAGGGGAAAGGGAAGGACCTGCCAGGACCCACACCCCTTCTCCCCCACACTCCCGGCCTTGCCACAGCCCCAGGTCCTCCCTGGTGGCTCTCATCCCAGCAGGACCAGGCCATGGGAGACCATTACTTTTTGCATCTTTCCGTTTGGCCCAGCCTGTTGTGGGGCAGGGAGCCTAGGAAAGGCCTCCAGCCAGCCACCCCCCTCCCCCGACCCCCACCCAAGCTCAGAGCAGCCCTGGGCTGGGGGGTGGGGAGGGTCAGGCACCTGTTGGAGGGTCCAGCAGAACCCTGAGCTGTCAGCCCGTCCCAGGTGAGCCCATGAGCCCAGCGAGAAAAATAAGGCTAACCCGACCCCAACCAGACCACCTCCCCCACAGGGTCAGGTGTGTTCCGGGACTCCCCAGGGATGGGGCAGTGTGATAGTGTGCAAATGTGTCCTGGAGGAGGTATCCTGGGTCCGGAGTAGGGAAGGGTTGAAGTGAGGGGATGAGTCAAACAGGAGAGCGCATTGGTGCAGAGGCAGAGGCGGGGGGTGGGGGGGACAGGGCAGGGTGCTGGGATCTTGATAGCAGGACCAAGCGATGGTTCATGATTGATTTTTATTCTGTTCTGTGCACTGGATTCCACATTTCTCACAAGTATTGAGATGTTACAGTTTTGTATCTTCAGGAACACAAAGAGGAACTGAGAAAGGTCCCCCAAGCTCTGTGGTCTCCTCACACCAGGCTGATGTCACCTGCCCTGGGGCTAAAAGGAGGCAGAGCCTGGCCCAGCCCTGATGCCAAGGTCACACCAGCTTCCCCAGTGCCACAGCCGGTAGTGACCACAAAATGTGGAACCAGGTGGCCCCCAGGATTTCCCGAGAGGTCCGGATGCCCTGGCTCCAGCTGTCCAGGAGGGCGGGCTGGGGAAGCAGCCCACCCCCAGCCCAGATTCAGCCTCCAGGCCGGCCCCCTTCCTTGAGGAAGGAAGCCACCCCACTCCCAGCCCCCGGTCCAGACACTCAGGGGAGCCCGAGCTCTCCTCCCTAGCAGAGACTGCCTGGTGCTGTGAACACCTGTCTGCCCTCAGTTCCCTGAGGGCAGAGGACCTAGTAGGTGCTTTGTAAACCTAGCCTGCACCAGGCCCTGTGCGACCTTGCCCTCCCCAAGCCCTGTCCAGGGCGGGGGAGGGGAGTGGGCTTAGAGGGCCATTCCCATTGCCTTTGGTGCCCATCCTGCCACCTCCATGGGCGCCAGCCGAGCTCAGACAGGTGCATCCCAGCGCCCCCCCCTCAGTGACAAGCATAACGGATGGTGGTGACATTGAGTCCTGCCTCCAAGGACTGGGAGTGGCAGGCCCCCACACCTCATGTCACACAGTGTGGCATTAGTGGCTTCCCTTCGCTGGTGCCAAGCGCAGCCCAGGATGGCTTTCCTGCACCCCCTTGTTGGGCCTCACCTGTGGCGCAGGAAAGGGAGGGGGACTGAGCCGATAGCAGGAGCCTGGGGAAGACACCAGGGCCGCACAGCGTGGGGGAGGGAGCAAGGTTTGACTCACCTCCTCCAGCTGCCTGGCTTTCTCCTTGCTTTCCCTCCAGGCTTTCTGCTTCTCTTTCTCGAAGGCCATGGGGACACCACCCCTCCTGGCCTTGTTAGGGCAGGGAGGTGACCTTCTCTGAGTATGTGACCCTGAGTCTGGTCAAGGATGGTACCCGTTGGCTTATTGACCTGCCAGTCCCAACAGTGGGGCTGGGTCCCTTCCCCGAGCTGGGGACAGACCTGGGGGACGACAGCTGAGGGGCGGAGGGGCTGGGAGTCTGAGAGAAGGCCCAGGCCTCCACTCCAAGGGTCCCACCCCCCAAGAGTGCAAACATCTGTCTGAGTACAATAACCAAGCTCTACTTTTGTAATTAAAAATATATCCGAAGGAGAAAAGGAAACAAAAGGAACAAAGTTTGTCTCTGTGTTGCTGCAGAACCAGAGAGGGGGTGCTGGTCCCCGGGAACCAGCAAGGACAGGCTCCCAGGACGCCCAAGCACCCCAAATCCTGCCCAGGAGGGAGTGGGGGAGCCCGGGAGCACCCAGCCCCCTGCTGGCTCCCCAGCACACCTCTCTGAACTCACTACCCCGTCGCTACCAAGCAAAAGCACTGTGTTCCCCAAACCGTTTCCTCTTCCTCTGAACGAACAGAACAAAGACCACATTCCCAGCCCCTTGGCAGCTGGGGGGCCACACAAGCAGTGCTGGCCACAGGCAGGAGCAAGAGTGCACCCACCACCTCCAGCCCGGGGCCCATCCAAACCCACCAAGGTATCCTGCCCCCTCCCGCCCCCACTCCGCCAGCCATGGGGGGGGGGGGTCCAGGGAGGGACTTCTGGGGACAGCAGAGCCCCTGGGTAGCCAAAGCCCTGAATGACTACAGGGAGCAGAGCCAGGAGCTCACTCGGCACACCCACCTGACCGAGGTGGGAGTGGGAAATAAACTAACACTCGGGGGCTTGTTTGTTCTGGCCGCCAGCGCTGCCCACCCCAACTCCCCTGCGTGGCACGGCCCTGTTTGGGGTGTCATTTTCTAGATGAGGAGACAGGCCTGGGCAGATTGAAAACCTTGGTGCTTAAGGCAGCTGACCCCATAACCCAGGCCTCGCAGGGCTGTTTCCCCTGGCAGTGCCCCCAGTGCTGAGGGAGCAGCCCCTTTTGCAGTCCAGGAAACTGAGGCTCAATGGGGAGACTCTCTTGCCCCTGCGAGTGGCCGAGCTGGGCGGGCCGGGAAGCTCCCACCTCAGCCACGTGCTGCCGCCTGGTGGCTGACTTCCACTCCGGGTGTCCCAAAGCTCCCTCCTCCTGGAGAGCCGCCTGGAGCTGATTCTGGAAACCCAGGAGGGCAGCCTGTGTCCTGGGGCCCGCCCACGCCTGCTCCCAGGGAGTCTGCAAGGGGCGTCTGTCTGCAGCCCTCCCGGACTGCGCTGCAGGCGACAAGGGACGTTCCCCAGGCTGACAGCCCCGGCCACCTTGAGCCCACCCTGCACTGGGGCTCAGCTCCTTGCTCACTTAATCCTTCCAAGAACCCATACTGGGAGGCGTTTTGATGCCTGTTTTGCAAGGGAGGAAGCAGAGGCTCAGAAGAGCTCAGAGAGGTCGAACCACCACTCATTGCTCCAGGCCAGCAGATGGGTGCCTTTCTCTGGCCCTGAGACCCTCACTGGCCTTCCATGAGGGGCCAGTGAGCACGAAAGCATGAGAGGAAGGAAAGCAAGAGCCCCGGGGTTAATCTCCCCCGCCAGAGCTAGCCATTTGTAGGGCCTGTGGCCCTGTCCCGGGAGGGCAGACCCCACAGGCGCCTCCCATCAGGGAGATGACCAACCTCTTGCCCAGCCCAGTCTGCCCTCTCCCGTGTGGATCTTGGCCTGTCCACTGTGTACCTCACCAGGGCAAAGGCCCACTGCCCTGTCCATTCCCCACCCTCTCCCCCAAGGCCCCAGGCAGGGTTACCAGCCCTCGGCCCCGTGCCACAGCACCCCACAGTGGGCCTGGACAGGCCTGGCCAGACCCCTTGAGGAGCCTGCCGCCCCTCGGAGCCTCACCTTCTCCTCCATAAGATGAGGCCGGGAGGCCCCGAGGAGTGTGGAGAGTTACAGATTAACTAGCCAGCCTCCAGCGACAGGCAGCCAGCCCAGCTCTGAGCTGGGGCTGGCGGGAGGGGGGGTTTCCTAGCACACTTGGCCCAGGGCCCAGCGCCGGCCCAGCGAGAACTTTCCTCCCCGCACCGACTTCCCGCGCTCAGCTCGCCCCGCCCCCAGCCCCCCCAGGACGGGCTGTTCTCGGGGCTGCTGCCAGGCACGTCCTCCGCAGGTGCCGGCCTCCCTCCGGTGACGCGTCCACATGCCGCACAACGGGAATCCAAAGCTCGGATTACAGGGGCTGCCTTGTGCTCCCGTCTGGGCCGGGCCGGGGGTCCTCACTCCCCGGGAATTAGCAGGAGGGGCTGGGCAGGCCCTGGGGGAGGCGTGGAGGGAGCAGGGAACAGCCCTGGACGTGAGCGCTCCCCTGCCCAGTCCCCACAACGCACCAGGGGCCCCTTCCCCTCGGAGTCTCGGGCAGAAGAACCACCCCCTCCCAGCTTGCCCAGGGCTGTTCCGGTTTCAGCACTGACCGTCCCAGGAGGCCCTTGACCATGGGGTATCCTAGGCTCCAGACAGAACCTCCAGCGCTGGGGAGGGTTCCCAGGGTAGGGGGCGGGCTTGCAGACGGGTCTTAGGACACCCTGTGGTCGGCTCGGAGCCCCACCAGGCCTCCCTCCTCCTCTGCACCCACAGGACACAGACTGGGCAGGTCCCCGGGGCTCAGAGGCTCACTCTGCCAAGGAAAGACCAGGAAAAATGAAGCCGGGTGAGCGGGCGCCCCCGACTTCCTGCCCAGTCTCCTTGAGCTAGTGGGGACCCCATGAGTCAGCATCTCCTGTCCACAGGGGACACCAGCTCCCACCCTGCTTCCAACACACCCACCCTCCCTCTGAGAAGAGCCTGAAAGCCAGGGAGGAGCCGCGAAGGCCCCCCTCTGTGCCCCCACGCCACCCCGGGACAAGGCAAGAGGCAGGAGCTCACATGCCCACGAGGCCCCAGGAGCTCACATGCCCGCGAGGGGGTGTCTCCCTGGGCCTCAGGGGAGCAAGCATGACACAACGTGTGCCGGGCCGGGCAGTGTGTGAGCTCCGCTCCCCGCTCCGGGGACAGCCCTGAGCCAGCTCCCAGAGCAAGTCCGGTGCTCAGGGCCAGGGAGCCTCCCACCCTTCATTCATTCACCACACTTCCCATCCCCTCCCCCCAGCCGGTGTCCAAGGTGAGCCGTGGTTGGTGGAGACAGGCCAGGAGGTAGAAGTGGCCTAGCCCCGGCCAGTCCTCCCCAGCGCCCTGCAGGCCACACAGGGTAGGGGCTCAGCAGAAGGGATGCCTATCCCCTCCCTCCCTCCATGGCCCAGGCATGGTTTGGGGATCTGCTGAGGCATCAGAGGTGACAGCCCCGGGGCGGCCAGCCGCAGGCCCTGAGGCAGAAAGCTGGACGCCTGCTGCCCCCTGGTGTCCGTGCACGACACTGCAGCCAGAAGCCCACCCGCCGGCCACAGGCTGGGGCCTGGGAAAGAGAGCCCAGGGGGACCCCAGAGCAGCCCTCAGCCCACCCCATTCATCACTCCCCTGGTGGGGACCTAGGGCAAGGAAGGGCCTTGCTCTCTGGGCCTCAAGTCTCCTCAAGCCTAAACGGGGGCTGCCCAATGTGGCCAGTCAGGGCTGGGCAGGGTGAAATCACGCCTAGGTGTTGGGGGGTCTGGAAAATAACACATGGCTTCTCCTGTCTCCAGTGGGTAGGGGGGCAGGGGGCAGGGAGAGCCCACCAGGGTAAAGACCCAAAGTGAGGACTCACACGGCACCTTTGGTCGTCAGGAGCTCCCCGGCTCCAGGAGCTTCTCAAACTGTGCCCACTGATCCAGGGACCATAACTCCATCTCTGGGCTGGGAGCCGGGGCCCCAGCCGGCGAGCGGCAGAGAGGAGAGCCAGCCCGAAGAGAGGCCTGTGCCCACAGGCTCGGCCAGCTGCCCCCCACAGATCAGCCTGCAACTGAAGGGAGCCCGTGGGCCAGGGGGAAGGCCTGGGTCTGCCTCCAAGCCGCCCGCGGCCTCCACCACGGCAGGGGGGTCTGTGCTAGGGTGGTGGGAAGTGGCGTACAGCAGGAGCCCCCAGCAGAGCCCACACCAGGTTCAGGATGAGGAGGGGGCATCCTGGGAAGAGCGGGGGTCCCAGGCGGGGAGGTGGCAAAGCCGGTCACGGCTGGTACCAAGAGAGGCCAGAATGAACCGGAGTGCCGGAGAGGGCCTCAGGGGCTGGGCGTGTGGGGCCTGGGACTCCAGCCCAGCAGCTGGTCACATCTTGAGGGCGTCAAGGAGCCTTGGAGGCTTCTGACTTAGGGTCCAGGGTCCTGAGATTTAATGGTGGACGCAGGTGCCGTGAGCAGAGGTCGGAAGTGGGGGTGAGGAATCACTGAAGTCAGGCAGGCAGGAAATGATGGTGCCCCAGGCCAGGGCAGGGGCTGGGGGCCCGGAAGGACGAGGGGTGAGAGAGCTGGGCCCCTGGGTTATGGGGCGTGACGAAGCAGAGGGCAGGAGGCATCGGGGAGAATGGTACCAGGAGGTTCTGGAGGGCCGGTGGGAGGGGAGCAGGCAGCAGGCCTTTGCTGGGGGGACAGAGGGTATGGCCACAGCCCACAGCTACCCCCAGAGTGTTGGTGGGCCCGGATTCCTGCTGGCAGCCACTTGGCTTTTCCAACTCTGGCCACTCCATGCCAGCAGCATTCATGTGGCAAGGGGGTTGGAGCAGGGGGCAAGGTAGGGGGCACTGCCTGCCCGAGGCACAAACCTTGGGGCTTCAGAGTCAGACAGAGCAACTGCCTCTTACTGGCTGGGTGACCATGGGCAAGTCGCTTAACCTCTCTCTACCTCTGCTTTCTCCTCTGCAAGGCCCCTGGGGAAGCTCAGGGCCATGTCCGCACATGCCCGGCACAGCAGCCAGCACCCTCCCCCTCGTCACTGTCTCTCTGCAGACCTGGAGGGGTGGGGAAGCACAGCCCGACACCAGCGGCCCCCCCAGCTGCCACTGTAATGTAAACTGGACATTTGCTCTGAGCGCAGGGATGTGGGCTGGTGGGGGGACTGAGCCCCAACACAGGCACATACAGGTCCCCCCCACCCAGCCATGTGCATTCCCTAATACCTTGTCAGGCAGGATGGAATGGTATTTACACACTCGGCAGGCTGGACAGCACCACCACCCCCTCCAGAGTCCAGGGGGTCCACGGAATGCAGGTGGCCACGACTCTAGTGGGCCTGCGTCCATCGAACATTCAGAGACCCAGCGCTCAGCAATGTCCTCAGCCAGCCCCGGCTGGACACTGGTTGGTACCCCACTGCTGCCGGCGGCACCCTCTCTGTGCCGGGCTGGGGAGCCCCATGCCGTGTACCTTACATGCCCACTATCTCACTAAACCTCCGGGACGGTAGAGACTAGTCTTGTCCATTTCACAGGTGGGGATACAGCCTTGAGAGGACAAGCCCCTTGTCCAGACCTGGTAAGTCATGGAGATGCCAGCCCAGGGGGGCTGACTGCGGAGCCCCGGGCGGAGCCCCTGGGCTCCACCCTGAGCACAGACCTCACAAGCACACCGGCTGCTGGGACTTTACAGCTGGGCCCCCTTCCCCAGATGCTCTGGACGCTGATTATGGAAAATAGTGAAGCCAGCGACCGCTTTGGGGTGGACTTTAGCTACGGTAGCCTGGCAGGCTCCTGGTGGCAGTGTGACCTTGAGCGGCCCTCCTCCTCTTCCACTGTCCAATCAGGTTCTAGGCCAGGAGTGTTCCCTGGGACCTCAGGGGGGCCCTCCCATCCCCCAGGGCCTTCCAGGCTGGTGGCTAGAGTCCGAAACAGGTCAATCAGTCAGGGCAGGTTTGAGGCTGCTGGCCTGCGGAGGGGCTAACTGCTTGATGGGACAGGCTCCAGGAGGATTTTCAGGGCTAGGACTTGTGCTGAGTCCCGCGGGGGTAAGTGGCAGGGTGAGACGCTGGGGCTGTCGCTCCCTCTTCTTCACTTTCTCCGAAATGTGTGCAAGAGCCAGCCATCCCTGGAACAGAGCAGGGGACCAGGGGCCTTGGGGCGGAAGGCACCAGGTCCCCTAGAATCTCTCCCAGCCAGGTTCCAGGGTTCCCAGGGCACAGAAGGGAGGCTGCAGCTTCTCCCTTCTTGGGATGTCCGTGTGGCCACCCCCAGCAGACACCAAATAGCCAGACGCCTTAAAAGTGCCATCCAGGCAGGGGAAGGTGGCCGGATGGCGGCCAAGGGGATCTCCAGGTTAGGCAGGAGTGCATGGGCTTGTGACTTCCGGCTTTCTGGAAGTTCTTCCTGCTCCTTTCTGAATGGATTCTCTATCGGGTTTCCAATGAACAGAGGGTCTAGAAGACACTGGGTGTGGGACTGGATGGTCAGAACATGGCGTTGTCCCTTCCAGCTGGGGGACGAGCGACCAGGACAGAAGGAGGCAGTGCTTGAGGGAGTTTCGGGTACCTAAGAGGCATTTGCAAAACTCCAGGCCCCCCAGGCATGTGCCTGTTGGGGGACCAAAGCCCGCAGCACAGGAAGAGGAATGTACTTCTGCCACGTCTCCTGCCTTGGTTTCCCCACCGCCGCCTGGTGAACAGGTGTGGGGCTGCTCTCTCTGAGCCCTGCTCTCCTGGGAAGTTCAAAGGCCCGTCTCTTCCTGAGTCCAGACTGCCCTTCCGCCCTCCCACTCCCCCTCGGAGGTCCTTGCCAGGCCAGACCATCAGCTGCTGGCCACTTCCCCTACGGCCTCCTCAGATGGACACCCCTCCTTTGAAGCTGTTGTTCCTTCCCGAGTACGGAAGTTGGGACGAGGCGTCCCTCGAGGGGGCTGGAGGGGGGGCCCACATGACCCTGTGGTTCCCATCCCCATGCTGCTGCCCCTACCCCAACGTCATCCCTCCCTTCCGCTAGGCCAAGGTCCAGCATGAATCTGTCTGGCCTCCAGGGACCCATAAAGGGAAAGTGACCAGCCATCTGGGTTTGTCTGGAACTGTCCCCATTTTTACCTGGAAAGCCCCAAGTCCCAGAAACACCTTCGTGCCAAGCCGGAGGGGGCAACGGGCGCCTCATGCCAACTCTGTGTTTCCCAGGACGGGGTCCCCTGTTCCTCCGCTGCTCTGCTTCCCCGGACCATGGCTGGAGGAAGGGGACATGACCATCCCAGACTGCATCCCGTTGGAGGGTCCCAGGTCCCCAGTTTGCAGGCCTCCCACGTGGGTGCCTACAGCAGCCTGAGCACATGCTGCCCCAACGAGGCCTTCATCCTTCTTGGTCACGGCCACTGGCTATGTTGAGCCCCCAGGAGTGAGTGACCCACACTCACCCGTGAGGGACCCTGTGTCCCAACACACAGCCAGGAGCAGAGCAGAGCTCGGTGCGTGCAAGGTGAGTGCTCATGCGTCCCGGGACCCCAGGCCTCTGCCCTCCTACCACCTGACTCTGGGGTCCCTGGATCACTAGAGGCCAGTGGAGAAGCCCCCACTAGCCAGCAGAGCCTCCCCTGGGGGATATGGCCATGCTTCAATCCCACAGACCCACCTACAGAGTGAGTCAGAACTATGGGGCGCCTGGGTGGCACAGCGGTTAAGCATCTGCCTTCGAGCCCCACATCAGGCTCCCCCACTATGAGCCTGCTTCTTCCTCTCCCACTCCCCCTGCTTGTGTTCCCTCTCTCGCTGGCTGTCTCTATCCTGTCGAATAAATAAATAAATAATCTTAAAAAAAAAGAACTGACCTGACACTCAGCTCCAGAGAACCTGCCCAGACCCCAACCCTAGGAGCCTATTCACAGATTTCAGCTCTGGAAGCTTCCTTGGCCCCTGCCAGGCCAGCCCCTCATGTGGCACCTGCAAAGGGACTCTGCCCTCTAAGACCCTAAACCCGATGGCCTCTGGGAAGGAGCTGGTGGGCTGAGGCCGGCCCGGATGCCCACAGCGAGCTGGGGTGCCCCTTGTGAGGCTCTGACTCCAAGGGCCCCCGACCGAGTGGGAGCGGAAGTCCGACCCCCTCCCCCACGTTGGGAGGGGCCGCCTGAGGCCACAGCACAGAATCTGCTGCGGGCGTCCGGGCGCCCCTGCTGGCCGAGGCCTGAAACTGCACGTCAGCGCGCCGAGATCCCAGCCGGCCTGGGGCCTGGTCCCGCCCTGGGCCTGGTTCTGCAACCCCCCCGCCCCGCCCCGGTCCTGGCCAAAACCCTGTGGGCATCCCTGAAGAGGGAACATTTGAGGTGGGCCTCGGGGGATAATAAAAGTAATAAACACTGTGGACCCTTCGTCGACCCACAAAGGGACTCATCTCGCTGATCTCGCTCATCTCTACTTCAAACCTGCAGCTCAGACCACAGCCCCAAACCTCACGCTCCCGCACCTGTGTGCTGACCCACGTCTCTGCCCACCTGAGCACTGAGTTCCAGCATGTTCTCCTTCCAGGAACCCCCACCTCCCCGCTAAGGGCAGCCCGTACTGCAGGTGCTCTCCCGGCCACGCCCCGTCCATCAGGACACCCTGTCGGCTCCTCCTTCCCGGGGTGTGCGGCATCCCAACCCCCGCCTCCGCTGCCACCTCACCCTGTTGGGACTGCAGAAGCACCCCGTGCTGACCCACGCCCCCCCTGTCCCATCAGCCAGAGGCTCCTTCCAGAAGAACGTAAGGGAAGCTCAGAACCCTGCAGGGGCTCCCCTGCCCACAGAGCACGACGCCCACGCTCACAATCACTGTATAATGTACCCATCCCCCATCAGGGGTATTCTCTGCCTCTCACACGTACACGCACACATGCACGCACACACCCGCACACACGTATGTGCAGTACATGCATACACCTGCACACACGTACTCGCACACACCCGCACACACGTATGTGCAGTACATGCATACACCTGCGCACACGTACTCACACACACCCGCACACACGTATGTGCAGTACATGCATACACCTGCGCACACGTACTCGCACACACCCACACACACATATGTGCAGTACATGCATACACCTGCGCACACGTACTCGCACACACCCACACACACGTATGTGCAGTACATGCACACACCCGCACACACGAACTCGCACACACCCGCACACACGTGCATGCATGCACACCTGCACACATATATGCACACATGCATGTGCGTGCGTACACACATACATGCACCTGCACGCACACACGCATGAACTCACGTGCACTCTCAGGCTCACGATAATGCAAGCCCCACCAGGGCAGTCCCATCTGCAGGCTGAGTGTCCCCAGCTGCCGACACAGAGCCCAGCACGCAGCGGCATTCAACAAAAGCCGATCGGCTTCAGTGAGGCTGCCTGTTCCGCGACCCACCACCAGTTCAGATGCCAGGGCGGGCCCCGGGCTCCTGCCAGCTCTGGGAGACGCACATGGGTCTCCCCCCACCAGCACACCTGAGCCACAGGGTCCCTCCCCAGGGCACATCTCCCCCTGTGCCTCCCCTTCCCAGCCCTCTGGGGCTCCCCTGGGCCTTACTGTGGCCAATGAGACCCTCCGAGATCTGGCCTCACCACCCCTCCCCAGAATTAACTCTTGCCCCACACACACCTTTGCCCCCACCCCATCAAGGGTTGTCAGTTTTCGAAACACCTCCAGCTTGGGCTCACCTCTCAGCCTGGCAGGCCATTCCGGCACCCGGCCAATCTTAGCTTATCCTTAAGGCTCCTTGGAAGTGTCGCCTCCTAACCCCGCCCCTGATTCCTCCAGTGGACCTGGATCAGCCTCGCCCTGAACCGTCAGCCTGTTTGGGGGGGTGGGCGCTGGGATCACCTGGGGCTGGGAGTGGGCCCTGGGGAAGTGCAGAGCGTGTGTTGAGTGGCTAAGTGAGCGGGGCTGGCTACTCTGGGGAAGAAAGAGTGGGTCAGGGATTCTAGAGTTCCGGGTTCTGCTCCTTCGGCCCAAGGGGCAGATTTCCCACAGTCTCGGGACCAGGAAGCTCCCCGCCCACACGGAGCCCATTCATGACAAACACTCAGGCTAGAGCCGATTACTTCTGCTCCAACCAGTTCCAAACCCTCCAAAGGCCCTGCTGGACGCGGGAGGAAGGGAGAGGTGAGTAACCAGTGCCTTCCTGCCCACCCCACGTGCTCCACCGTGTCCTCAGCGTCCCCCACCCGCCCTGAGGCAGACCGGAGACTCTCCCCGCTCCGTCTCCTGACTCTTTACCCCCAACTCCTGCCCAGAGAACCCAGAAGGAGCCAGATGATGTCCCCACCTCCAAGCCTGGTCTGTGGCAAGCAGCCAGGCGGGAGCCCACAGGCCCTAGGGGGTGTGCAGCCTCCTGGGGACAGTCCCATCCCCCACTCCGCCCCCTACAGAGCACAAAACCACCTGGACTCCAGTCCTCCTCCAGGGGTCCCGAATCTCAGACACCGTGTCCCCGTCTTCCCCAGGCCAGACCTTCCGTACAGTTCTTCCGGGAAACCCCTGCTGGTCCACCTGCCCCACTCCGGGCTGTCAGCGCAACCCATGATGTGGGCAGAGAAGAGGGGACTCCGTCCTCAGATATGACACATGTCCCCCACTTGCACTGTCGGACAGAGCTCTTCCTCAAACGCAGGCCCGCTGTGTGCAGGGGTGCGGTGTGGGGCCCGCTAGCCCCTGCCCTGAGAGGCCCCGCAGCAGGCCTCAGGCTCCCAGGCCCCTAACATGCGGACTTTGGTCCACCCACCCAGCCGTCCCTGGGCACCGCAGAGGGCGCCACCTAGCCGGGTCCCTGGTACCCTAGTTAACACAGGCTGAGGGGACTTTGGCTTTGACGTTTGGGCTTGTGGCCTGGCCCTGGGGGCGGAGCCTCAGCGTCCTACCCCAGCATCTGGTTCTTATCAAGGAATTGTATCTGATTCTGTGAGAAACCCCGTTTCCCAGCCCCAAAGTCCCCCTGAAGGACCCCTTGAAACCAGGTGTACCTGCTTTCCG
Organism: Ursus arctos; assembly: GCF_023065955.2. Lineage (NCBI taxonomy): Eukaryota > Metazoa > Chordata > Mammalia > Carnivora > Ursidae > Ursus > Ursus arctos. Next base: position 46,447,730 of record NW_026622908.1, on the reverse strand, counting down.
TGGGTCCCTGGTGGCCCCGGCCAAGGGGGTGGAGTGGCAGCCCTGTGAAATGAGGAATTGGCATCCACTGGTCTGTAAGGGGAGGTGGGGAGAGGGCCCCAGAACTGTTTCCAGAAATGCTCCTGTCCCCCGCCCCTCCTCTGGATCTCTGTGCAGACCTTAGGGAAGGGGCAGACCAGACCCTGAGCCTACCCTTCCTTTCCCCTCTCCCTTCCTTCCCTCCACCCCCTCCCCTCTTATCCTTTCCAGCCCCTGTCCCCAGTCCCTCTGCCCCATCCTCCTCCCCACTCTGCCATGCGTGGACTAAACACTCGGCCCCTTCTAGAAATCAGAGTCCCTGCCTCTCCCACCAACCTGGGAGAAAAGCCGCAGGGGGAGAGGGGGGACCTGGCCTCTCAGGACATGTTAGGCCAGAGTCCCGGGTCACCCCAGGAAGGCCGAGTCTCAGGTCACCCGGAGAATGTGGGTGCCTGAGCCCAGCAACAGAAGGGCCAGGCCGGAGCTCACCCCAGAAGGGCTCACCCCACTGGACCCATGCCCTAGGGCAAGGCAGGTGCCAGAGCTCACTCTGGCAAGGGCGTCCCCTGACCCTACCCCTTGCAGCATGGGGCCTCTGAGCGGCCAGCCCGCTCCTGACCTGAGGCTCTCAGCCTCTACCCACCTCCCCCAACCTCCCCGAACCGGGATGGGGACAGCGCCAGAGGCAGCAGCTGGGGCTTCCTCCTGCTGTCACCCGCCTCCGCCCCCACCCCTGGACCCCAGGCTCTGAAGGCCACCCCAGGGCTTAACGGTACAACTCCGTATTCATTCGGTAAAACTCTGCGGAGGCTTCCAGGGAGCCACTGAATCTGGTTTCTGCCGGCTGCGGGCTGGACAGCGGATAACCGGAGCTGAAGCAGGGCTGCCCTGCCGGGGGGCCTGCAAGGCTGAGCTGTGGCCCCCACCCCACCCTCAGGCCACACCAAAGCCCCCTTGGGCTCTGGCTGGAGGAGTGGGTGAGGGGGCTAAGCCTTCCTCCGGAAGCTGCTCTGAAGGGTGGGGGGGCACTCTGGGCCTAAGGAGCCCCCGTCCCAGAACAGGAACCTGAAATATAGAAGCCCGCACGTGCAGGAGGCCCCTACCTGAACTGTAGTCAGCAGCCGTCTGGGCCTCGAAAATGGGGCTTCCCTCTTAAAATGCGGGACCGGTGACTTCCTGTGTGAGGCACGGGGGGCGCGAAGCCTGGTCCACGCTAGCGGGCAGTGTCTGTGTCAGGTCGCATGGCAGCTGTGTTGCCCACAGACCCAGAGCTGTCGCTGGTGGAGGGGGAGGTCCACCTGCCATGTTCTCCGAGGGCAAGAGTGGCCTACGGTCACATAGCAGGTGGCTTGAAGCCCAGGTGGGGGTCCTGCAGCTCCGGTCTCTCCCACAGGCCCTCTCCGGGACAAGAGGCTAGGCCAGGTGCTGCCCGCCTCCCGCCCCGTGACTCAGCACCCTCGCCCAGCACAACACGACTTTTGCCCCCTGCCCGCTGTGCTGACCTCCTGCTCGGATCCGTCCAGGCTCTCCTGCCGCACCTGCCCGGCATGCGGGGAGCCAGAGCCCCCAGGGGCCAGCGCCAACACTCCGGCGGCATGGGCACTCTGGGCCGTCCCCGGGTCATTCTCCTCACCTACGTGCTATTTGCCCTGGAACTCACCTGCCTTTTCATGCGGTTCTCCATCATGCCAGTGAGTAACCCGCCCCCCCCTCCGCCCGGGGCGGCCTGGCCACCCGTGTGCCCCACGGTCCCTCTCATCTTCCATCGGCACAGCGGCAGGGGCGGGGGGTGGGGGCGCAGGGCTGCCAGGGCTCCTCGTTGGGGAACCTGGGGACTGTGCCTCCTGGGCCCTCCATCAGCACTTCTTGAGCTCCGGTGAACGGCAGCCCCAGGGAGGGGCCATAGGGAGCCACCCCCACTGCCACGCAGCCCTTCTGGTGGCAGTGCCCCTCCCCCTGGCTGGCCTGGCTCCGTCCCTCCCACCCTACTGGGGGCCATTGCCCTATTGATCCGCCACCCCAACACCTGCTCGGCTCCTGTCCCTTCCGCGCTCAGGCCTCTGCTTGGGCCTCCTCCGAGGGAGCCCTCCCTCCCACCACCTGCCTGGACCCTAGAGCCTCTTTCCCTCCATCCAGGCCCTGCTGGGTCCATCCTCCTGCAGGTTGCCCACGCCCCACATGCTGTTCCAGATACTAAATTCTTTCTGTCTCCCTGACCAGGGCGTGGGGGCGGGGCTGGCCCTGTCTCCTCCCCGGCTGCCTCCCCTGGTCTGGAACTCTGCCCAGTGATAGTAGGCGGTTGTTGGCTAAACGGCCATGGTCAGCGCTCGGTGCCCGCCCACCCGCTGTCCGCAGAGTCCATCTTTGCCCTCCTGCTGGTCCCTTCAACAGACCCCCGTCGAGCTGGCCGGGGCAACAGCACCCAGGGGGCTTTGGAAGTCCCAGAGGGCCTTCCCGTCTGGTCTGGGTGGGGCCGTGGCACAGCCACAGGCCCCTTCTTCTTCTTCTTCTTTTTTTTTTAAAGATTTTATTTATTTGTGTGACAGAGAGACAGCCAGCAAGAGAGGGAACACAGCAGGGGAGTGGGAGAGGAAGAAGCAGGCTCCCAGCGGAGGAGCCCGATGTGGGACTGGATCCCAGAACGCCGGGATTACGCCCTGAGCCGAAGGCAGACGCTTTAACGACTGCGCTACCCAGGCGCCCCCCACAGGCCCCTTCTTAAAAGTTCCCCAGGGGATTCTCCTGAGCAGCCCATACCGGGGATCCGGGGATCCGGGTGGGAGGGGGCACTGCCTCTGTCGCCGTTGTGGGCATGGCAGGAGCTTCAGGCCAAATGGTGAGCCCTGACTCCCCGCCCCCGAGGCCTGACTCCTTTCCTTAGTACCAGGTGGGCTGGGCAGATGCCTTGCTGTCCCATCGTGACCTGGGTCACAACGTCCCTCCCTGGGAGGGTTGGTGCGGGGAGTGATGAGTGAACAGTTCAAGCACAGAGTAAGGGTGGAACCTATCATTCCACAAATGCTCCCTGAGCACCTACTAGGTGCATTCTGTTCTCAGAACTTGGAATATAGCGAGCACAGGCTACACACTCCTTAGACTGTGCTGTGTGAGAGAGAAGGCGCTGCAGGGGCTGGGAGTGCCCACAGACGGGGCACAGGAAAGCATCCCCCAGAAGGCAGGCTTATAGGAAACAAAGAGCAAGCCTGGCTGGTGCAAAGGCCCTGGGGCAGTAGTGAGAACAATGAGGCTAGAGAGGAGTGAGCAGAGGGGAGCTGGAGGTAAGGACCCGGAAACAGCTGCGAGGACTCCAGGAGGGTGTTGGCCATGGGAAAGGCAGGAAGCTGTTGGCCTCGAGGTCTATGGTGAAGGTTGAGCCCAGGAGTTGCTGGTGGGTTGGGTGTGGCTGTGCAAGAAAGAGGGGAGGTCAGGGATGACACTGAGGATTTGGACCTGAACCTTTGCAAGGGCAGAGGCATCAGCCATGGAGCAGAGGAGCCGGTCCTTGGGGGAGACCAATGCGGAGCCAGTCCTGGATGTGCTGAATTCCAGATGCTTCTAGACACGGAGTGGAGAGCCAGAGGCTGTACAGGAGAGAGGTCCTGCGATAGCAGCGGCTGTCCTGGGACCCAGCTGGGCTCCCTGGAGTGAACCTGAGCAGAGCAGGAGTGGGGGTCACGCAGGGAGGGCGTCCTGAGGCACGTGTCATGCAAGTGGGGGGAGCAGCAGAGCCAAGCCTGGGGCCGCAGAGGAGGGGAGCCCCTGATGGTCATGGGGTGGGAGAGGCAAGGGGAGGGGCAGACGCTAGGCAGCTCCTCGGACGGTTTTTCTCTAAAGGGAACAAGCTTCAGGGTGGTAGCCAGAGGGGAGGGGTGGAGGGAAAACAGGAGAGACAGCAGCAGGGGTGCCACCGCTAATGGGGTCAGAGAGAGGAGACCTTGGGGAGCCCCATCCTTGGGGAGGGGGGAGGTGGCGGGATGCCAAGGAGACAGTGACTCAGGTGAGGACGATGTAGGTGGGCAGGTATTCTGCCTCCTGGTGGCAGCAGGGATGGGGGGGGGGACAAGGCAGGTATGAGTGCGAGAAGGAGGGATGCAGTGGGGTCGGGGAGAGCGTGGACTCATTAGGGGAACGCGGGGTGATCACCGAGTCAAGGGCACCAACAGGAGAGACCCAGACAGACAGCAGGGCTTCGGGCTTCTCCAGCGGGGTTCAGCGCTGCCTCCCAGCTGCCCCCCGCCCCCCACCCCATGCCAGGAGGAGGGAGACTGCCCGTTGCCCTGGGATTTCAGCTGCACTGGGGAAGGGGGTGTGCATGCAAGAAAGAAGGAAGGCGGAGGGATGCCCTTGACTGAGCCTGGGGAGAATACAGGGCATGGGGTCGGGGATGAGGCGTATCTGTTTCCTGGGGCTTAGAGCCACAGAAGCTTACTGTCTCACAGCCTGGAAGCCACGAGTCTGAATCCCGGGGTCTCAGGCCTCCCTCTGAGGCCTGCAGGGGAGGGTCCTTCCTGCCTCTTCCAGCTTCTGCTGGTCCCAGGGACTCCCCACATATTCCATTATCTGCCTCTGTCTATCCCCTGACACGGCTGTCCCGCGGGGCATGCCCAAAACTCCCCTCTGTGTGAAGATACCAAACCCCCTCAAAGACCTCACTTGAACTTGGTTCCCTCTGTAAAGACTCTATCTCCAAATATGGTCACATTCGGGACACCGAGCATTAGGACTAGGGGGGGTCCCAATTCAACCTATAACAGGTGGCATCACTGGAGGGAGGGGCCGGGAACTCAAGAGGCCAGAGTGGGGGATATTGAGGTCAGGATTACAGCGGGCTAATCTGGGGTCCCCAGGACTCCTCCCGTTCTCTGGAGAGACACTGGTCATGGCCTTTACCTCCCCAGGTAGAGGTTGGGAGCCCCAAGGAGCAGGACCATGTCCTGCTGGGAAATGGGCCACCTTCTGGAGATCATCAGGGCATTTGGGGACCATGTCTTGCTGGGCTGGAAGATGCTCCGGTCCACCAGGCAGCTTCGAATGGATGAGGCGTGCCCTGCAGAGGGGAAGGAGGGCCAGCAGCCGCCTTCACTGAGCGCTGGGCCCAGCGAAGCCGGACCCAGAGGCCCCAACGGGCTCCTCACTCTACGTAGCCGAGGTCCAGGCCCGAGGGCCCCTGCCAGGCACACCACAGTGTGGTCAGAGGGATCTCCCCCCGCAGTTCAGGGCTACCTCTCCCACTCCTGACCCACTGCAACCCCCGACTTCCTGACCCTTCCCGTGGGCCCCTCCTGTGTTTGCAGTACCTGACCCGGCGGCTGGGCCTGGACTCCGTGGCCTTCGGCTACCTGCAGACGGCCTTCGGCGTGCTTCAGCTGCTGGGTGGGCCTGTGTTTGGCAGGTACCAGGGGGCAGGGAAGTTTGGGGGCCCTCCGCCCATGATGACCTGGGCCTGCCCCTTGGACCTCATGGGCTGGGTCACGCCAGCTTCCCAGACCTGGGCCTGGGCGCACCACCCACAGCTCTTCCCGACCCCTGGACCCCCACTGGCCTTGGGGCTGCTGCAGGCGGGAGCGTGGGGCTCAGGGACGGGGCCGCAGACAACCCCCCACAAACCCTGAGGGGGGCAGATCACTGTGGCAGGAGTCAGATCTTTAGGGTAACTGCGCAGAAATGGGGCTCCAGAGGCGGTAAAGTCAGACAGATCAGGGGCTCTGGAGGGTTTCCTGGGGCTGCTTGGGGGCCGGTGGAGAAAGGGCTGGAGCCTGGGAGACCCTTTTTTTTTTTTTTTAAGATTTTATTTATTTATTTGAGGGAGAAAGAGAGCGCACAAGCAGGGGGAGGGGCAGAGGGAGAAGCAGGCTCCCCGCTGAGCAGGGACCCTGACCCAGGGCTCCATCTGGCTCCGGGGGATCCTGATATCATGACCTGAGCCGAAGGCAGCCTCTTAAGTGATGAGCCCCCCAGGCGCCCCAGGGAGACACTGTACAACCCGCAGGCCCGTGCTCCACTGGGACCCCGCAAGGTATTCTCGAAGGGAGCGGGAACGCGGTCTGGGTCAGACACCCCCAGGTCACCGCAGGCTGTGGCAGTGCTAAGCATGGGGAAGCAGAGGGCCCTCCCGGAACGTCCTGCACGCAGGTCTCCCTGACGGGCCATGAGGGGATCCCTGGGGCCTAGAGACCCGGCAGCCCCACGGGGTGGGCGTCAGGGGCAGAGGAGACAGGACCCCCCCTGGTATCCGTGGGGCTCACAGTTCCACGCTCCCCCAGGTTCGCTGATCAGCGTGGGGCGCGGGCCGCGTTCACGCTCAACTTCCTGGCATCCTCAGCCTTCTACCTGCTCTTGGCGGCCGCTTGCAGCCCGGCCCTGCCCGGCGTGGCCTTGCTCTACGCCTCGCCCTTACCGGCTGCACTCATGCAGGGGCTGCCAGGTAGGGCCAAGTAAGGCACCTGCAGGGGGGCGGGGCACGTCCGGAGAGCCCGGGGGCAGGGAGGTGGGGGATGGCCAGAGCCAGAGCGTGGGACGGAGGTCACCCTCTGGGTGCCGGTCTGGACCCGAGAGCAAGACTGGGGTGGAGCGGTGGCGGGGGGGGGGGGGGGGGAGTGGTGGTGGTGACACAGGGACATGGCCTGGGGAGCAGGTGGGGGAGGGGCGGGTGGGGGCGTGGCCTGGGCCGCAAGGGGCTCCTCGAGGGGGCCTCCCGGCTCAGCCCCCCGCTCCTCCCCCAGCCGCTCAGATGGTCATCGCCGACCTATCCGCGCCTGAGGAGCGGCCAGCGGCCCTGGGCCGGCTGGGCCTGTGTTTCGGAGTCGGCATGATCTTCGGCTCGCTGCTCGGCGGGACCCTGAGCGCCGCGTACGGGTGAGTGGCCAAGGCGGGAAGCGGACGGGGGCGGGCGGGGGGGCGGGCCAGGAGGCAGGAAGGATGAGACCGAGCCTCGGTTTCTCCATGTGCAGGTTGAGCAGCTCGGGTCAGGCGAAGGAAGATCCGTCCGGCCCCACACGGTGGGCGGGGTTAGTGGGTGGGCGGGGCCGGCTGGTGGGCGGGGCCGGAGCAGGAGCGCGAGGGCTGGGGTCCCTTGGCTGCACCGCACCTTCTCCTCGGGTTGCAACCCCGCAGGTGCGCTCCGGGACAGCGCGGGCGCAGGGCCGCCCCCGGCCTCTTGGCCCCAGGAGGTCCCAGCTAGGGGGACGTGCCACCTCCAGGGGTCCCATGGAAATCAGGCTGGACCTAGAGAAACCGGAGGGCAGGCCCTGGAGGCGGGGTCCCGGCCTGACCCGTGGGCACCATGTGGCCCTGGGCTGGGGCCGCTGGGGGCAACCAGACCTAGCTTCTGGGGTTTAGTAACTGCACGGAGCCGTCTGTACCCGCGGCCCTGGAGTGCGGCCTGGGAGAAGAGCTTAACCTTGGACCCAGAGACACCTAGCCCTGTAGAGGCCCCACCAGGCGAGGGAGGGGCACCTCGTTTCCGCCGCTGGGAAACGATCACCCCACCCTGTTCCTCCTCCCGCCCCAGCGCCCCAACGCCCCAACACCCACTCAAAATCGGCCTCTTTCATAGAGTGGACCTTGCCCCTTGCCTTCATTCAGACCCAAGTCTTTGCTTTCGGTCTGGAAGGTGAGTGCCCAGCTGTGGGTGGAGGCTGTGTGCCAGCTGGTGACCCAACTGCCCTGTGCAGGCCTGGGGAGGTTCCCTGGGACTCCATTCAGGCGAGAAGCCTTCCTGGGCTCTGAATCACACACACACACACACACACACACTCACACTCATACACGAATCACACACACGGACACGCAGGCACCTCTGTTGACCACAGGCCTTCCAATCTTGAATGACGCTGTGCGACAGACCCCAACGGCAGTTGATTTGGCCAAGTGATGACTGATCCCAGGGACTGGGGAACAAGAGGGGAGGGTGGCCTTGTTATACCAGCTCCCTGTATGAAGGGAGGTCTTTGTCCCCACCCCCCACCCCCCACCCCCAGTATTTTCATCAGAGCCTGGCTTGTGGATGTCTGTCTCTGCTGAGCTCCTCGGGCAGGAGGCTGGAGTGGGGACGATGGCTCCATTCATCTGTCACTGGTGTTTACTGAACAGCTACTAAGTGCCCTGGGATTCCAGGTTCTAGGATGCGGTGGTGAATGGGATAGGCCAAGTCCTCGGATAAAGCAAGAATGACACGTGTTATAATGTCAGGGTGAGCCTCGTCGTGTAAAAACTAATACAGCAGGACCGAGGGCAGTTGGGCAGGTGGTCACCAGGGCCTCGCCCGAAGGAAGTGAGGGGGGAGGCAGGAGGACGTCTGGGAAGCAAAGACCCAGCAAATGCAAAGGCCCTGAGGTTGGGGAATCGAGGAGGCCGGTGTGGCTGGAGTAGGGGAGCAGGGGGGGATGGAGGGGAGGTGTGCAGGAGGCCCGGCCATGGAGCCCTGGGCAGGTGGAGCAGGGGCAGGGGGGGACCCGGCTACTGTGTGGAGAACGTGGGAGCGAGGGCCACCTCTTGTACCAGTCCAGGCAGGAGAGGGGGGCAGCTGGACCAGGGGTGGCAGTGGGGCAGAGGGCAGAGGGCAGGGTCGGCCTCAGTTTTGCCTATGGGCGGGATGCGGGTGTGAACCTTGCTGAGATCTGAGCAACGCACAGGGCCGGTGGAACTTGGGCCTCCATTGGGCTGCTCTTGTGCCCAGGAGGCAGTCCAGGCAGCTGTGGACCGGGCAGCTGAGTGAAGGGGTGTGTAGTCGGGCAAAGCAGGGCTGTATCCTCACATGGGCGGTCAAGCCCTGGGCCCCAGCTGGGCACTTCATATCAGAAGCGGGGTCAAGGAGGAGGCACAGTGAGGACATGAAGGGAAGGAGATCAAGGAGAACATTCCAGAAGCCAAGGGGCACGTGGGTCACGGAGGGGAGGCGCTTATAGGGTAGCAGCGACCGCGGGTTCTGCCTGCACACGAGCCGCTGGGGTAGTGGGAGCGAGAGAAAGAGGGCCCCAGTCTTCCCGGGAAGAAAAGAAAGAGGGTTGGGAGCGTGTAAATGGGGCCAAGGCGGGAAGAGGGTGCAGGAGAGGGAGAGGCAGGGCAGGGAGGAGCCCCCCATGCTGCCCCACCCACCTGGACTCCCAACGGTCCAGCCACCTGCTACCAGGGGCCGTGGGGCACCGACCATCCCCTGGACAGGTGTTCTCACCTGTGAACTGGGCCACCTGCACTGGCTCTGGTGTGTGCGGGCTGTCTAGAACCCCCCGCCCCCCCGGCCAGTCCCACCCATGTCCCCTCTGCCATCACCTTCCTTTCCCTCCATCCCAGCTACTGGCCCAGAAGACACCACTCACTGCCTGCTCCCCCGAGCAGCCCCCAAGATTGCCTGCACCCCTGCCCTTACCTTCCAGAACAATCCATTGGCTTCCCTGCCTTCTTTCATCCCAAGATATAAGGTGCTTTATAGCCCCTATTTTTCCTTTGATGGGTGGGAAAACTGAGGTCCCTGGGAGAGTGAGTCTCCCCCATGGAGCTCCAGGTCCCCGTCTAAGGCCCAGGGAAAGTGGGCTCCAGGACCCCAGTACCCCATGGCAAGGGCCAGTGCCCTGTCTTCCTGTCCTCCTGGGCCAAGGGCCACATTGCGTCAAGGCACGCTGTCAGAGCTCCCTGGCCGCCACCTTCCTGCCCGCCCCACCTCTTGTGACCCCTCCCCTAAAAGGCCTCAGCCATGTTCTCACCTCCAGGGAGCAGGGGAGCAGAGAGAGGAAGTGGCCTTGGCAGCCTCAGGGTGTGGGAGGGCCACTGGTTTAACTGGTTTGGGTTCAGCCTGGAGCTCCAGCTGGGAGGCCTAGCTCCCACAGAGGGCCCAGGCCCCTGAGTCACTTAGCAGGTGGGGGGTGCTCTGTGACTCATGGCCCTGAGTCAGGTCCCAGGGCAAGGGGTCCAGGGATTCCTGGAAAGGGGAGCCACCTGCCCAACGAACACTGCTGACAGTGGACAAGGGGGAGCCCCAGGCCTGACTGCGGGACTTGGAGCGGGCAGGCCCCCACGCGCTGAGTGCTGAAAAGCCGTTGAACACACAGTGTTGGGTACAGAGGGGACTCTGTCCTCTGACAGGGCTCGGGATTTGGACAGATGCCCACGAGGATAGCAATTCACAGAGGCTGGGGAGGATTCGCACCAGGCTGGGGCAGCCTCCAGCTACAGACCCTGGAGGTCAGTGTCACCAGGCAGCACTCCCAGGCACCGGCTGGCCTGTGAGTGGCCCTGATCTGGCAGCACAAGCTTCGCCGGGTGGGCCCTCCATGACTCAGAGGGATTTTACGACACTCCTTATCTCCCCGAGGACTTGGCATGTTATCTCAGCCTCGGGTCTGGCCGGGGGAATGGGAAGCCCTTATCCTGCTGACAGAGGGTTTCCGCACTACTGACACGGTGACACGGTGACACCACTGCTTCCCCTGGAAGTTAATGAGTAAACACTCAGGGCTGCCCTGAATGAATGAGACGGGAGTACTCGTGGGTCAGCCAGGCGGCCTGCTCTACTTGGTGCTCACGATGGCTCACAGAGGCTCTCCCCACCACTGGTGGGGGGACACAGGGACCCGGTAGAAGGATCTGGGTGTCTCGGGCATGGGGAAGTGCACAGACAGGGCCCAGCTGGCCGAGCGTAAGCTCAGCTTAGACCTGAGAGGAGAGGGAGAAATCAGCTGTTGAAGGTAGGACTGGCATGGGCAGTGTTCCAGGCAGAGGGAAAGCCTGTGCAAAGGCCCTGGGGCAGGAAGGAGCTTGGGACATGCTTGGAGGCCTGTGTGGTTGGAACTGGAGGGATCAGGTGCTCGGGGAACACGGAGGCCTACAAAGGGTCAGGCCAGACAAGGCTTCTCGGCCTTTTTTCTGGGACTTGGAAGACAGAGGAAGGCTGAATCAGGAGTGGCCCCACAGGACTTCCGTTTTCAGACATTGTTCTAGCTACAGGATGGTAGGATTTGGCAGGGCAGGGTGACTTCTGCACCCCAAGCCCCAGGCCGACATCCAGTGACTCTGGTGACTTTTGGAGCCAGGTATCACGTGAAGCTGGGTCCCAGCTGCCCGCAGCCTGTCCTCCAGGTTGGATAGGACAGGGGTGTGCCATCCAGGAGGCCCTGAGCCCCCCGGGGCTAGGGGAGCCTCAGACCAGGGTGAGGGCAGCCCTAACCTCAGTGGTACTGTTACCTTATGGACGGACAGGGTCGGGTGGAGGGGACAAAAGCATGGTGTCCACGCAGGGTGGGCGGATGGCCTAGCCCACCGCCCTCCTGACGATGTCGTGTTGGCACACGGTGGGCCCTTGAGCTGAGGAGGAAAGGCGGGCCATCTGCGCCTCGGACCAATCTACTAGCACTGGTGACCAGCCACGACAGACTGTGGCCCATGGGCTGGGCTCCGGGACGGCCAGTCTGCCCTCTGGGAACCTGTGCAACCATTGAGGGTGGGGACAGGGTGTCCCGGGAGGGTGGACCCCAGGGAGTCCAGCCCTCATCTGCATCTGAGGAAAGGAGGTCACCTAGCAAGTTCGCTGCGGAGAAGGGCAAAAGGACAAAGAGACTCGGGAGCCCAGAGTCCTGCCCGGAGCCCCTCCATGGCCTCTATTCCTCCCGCCTCCTGTCCGTCCATTCAACCAAAAACAAAAGGGTTGGGTGGACAAAGGCATGCTGGACGTTGCCTGCCGTCGTGGTCGACACTCAATTTGTAACTGGGCCCCAGTGAGGCAACAACAACGGGACGCGGCCGTCCCGCGGGATCCTGCACAAAGGAGGCCAGAGGCCCCTGGCTGGGGAGCTGCCTCTGCCCCGTGCTCAGGGGCGCACTGACCCGAAGGTTGACCTGAAGGTCCCTGGGGAGGGGCGCCGAGCTGTGTTCTGGAGGACAGAGCAGCGCCCCGGGGCTGGGCGGGGGTGGGGGGCACCAGGCTAGAGAAGACCCAGGCCCAGGAGACGGCCCTCCGCGCTTGGGGGGGGGGGGGCGGCGCTGAGCTGGCCCGCCGCGTCATTGCCCTTGCCTTCTGCTCGTCCCCCCACCCCAGCATTTGTCCTGGGAGAGTTGGAGGGGGCTGTGAGGGAGGGAAGGACACCCCCCACATCCCCTGGGATGCTGAGGCTCCCAACTCCCTCCGGGGCCCCCAGGGTCCCCGTGATCCCTTTGGTTTCCCAGTCTTCATGCAAGGAGTGGGTGAGATGCCACAAGAAGGGGCCTGGCTCCTTGCCACCACACGGCCCTCGCTTGTCACCAGCCTCCCGGAATAGGCCATCCAAGCGGCCGCCTCTGCTCCCTCGAGTTTCCGGGGCATCTGGAAAGAAAGCAGGTTCTGTCCCTGCCCTCCAGGCCCCAAACAATGACGCGCTGGTCCTGAAGAAAGGGCCCTTCTCTCTGGGGCCGGCCGTCAGGGCCAGGGTGTCCCTGCCCACGTCACAGATCAGTCCCTGCCAGCCTGAGGAGGGGTCTTCCTCCTGGGCTGGCCTCGGCCCTCCCCAGGGGACTGAGCACAGGCCTCTGACCCTCTGACCTGTCGGTCGGTGGAAATGCCCATCCGCGTGGAAGCCTGGTGGTCAGAGGCCTGAATGTCCACCATCCCGGGCAGTGGGGGTCGGAGGGGGGGCCAGAGATGGTCCAGTGGGGGAGGGGAGGGGAGGGTGAGCAACACGTGCAGGCTGGACAAGTGCCAGCTCCAATGCTGACCACCTAGTCAGAGATAGGGGGTGGTCTCCGCCCCCACTGGCCCCCCGACTCCATTGGAACAGGGCCTCTCCTGCCTGTGGTCTCCCGCAGGAGCTCTGCGTGTGCGTGCACACGTGTGTGCCCCTGTGTGTCTGTGTGCACATACGTGAGCTGTGGTGGGGAGGGGCGGGGAAGTCCTTTCTTTGCACTCCGCAGAGGGCCAAGGGCTCCTTGTGTCAAGGCCCGAACAGGGCAGATCTGGGGGCTCTGGTGAGGTTTGGGTCAGGATGTGGTGCTTTCAAACAGCTCACATGTGTGTCCCATGGCCTGATGTTCCCTGGGGTCTTGGTGCAGGGTCCCCTCCGCTGGCACACTTGTCTTTGGGGCCAGGTACTAGCCATCTGATGGAGCAGGCCCCTCTCGTGCCCACCAGGGGCAGAGTGCCAGGGGCTTGCAGAGAAAGGCTCTTGCAGGATGTATAGGAGTTTTCTCTGCGGCTGAGGGGAAGGGCCCTGGGGCCACACGCCAGCCTAGAAGGTCAGAGCGGGGCCTTTCTCAGTAAGTTTTCCATTCCTTCCTATCTCCCCCCTCCACCCTGGGAGGGGGCTGGGTTGGCCTCCGGGAGAAATGGTGATGATCAGAAGGACCAGCCCCCAGGGCCTGCGCTGCCTCCTGGCCCTTCCAGGGGTCAGGGGCTGAGTTTCCAAGTAGTGACTCACGGTGGGGAGGGACTTCTTCAGAAGCCCAAGCTGAGGGGCTCACCTGAGTCGGGGTCCCTGGTCTGTGCAGGCGGGAGGGAGGGCATCCTGAGGGCGGCGTCTGAAGCCCCTTCCCAAGCCCAGCGTGCCCCGCCCTGCAGGAAGAGGGGCGCCATGGCTGGGGGCTCCTGAGGCCTACAGAGTGGAGGGGGGAGAGGCGCCATGAGGCCGTCTGGGGGTCCCATGGTCTTCCGTGCCCAGGCTCCCTGCCACCCCTGCACCTCAGCCTCCTGCGCACCCCCTCCTGGAGCCCAGACTCCAGTGCCGCCTGGCACCAAATTCCCCATCACCCAAGGGCCAGACGCGTGTCACCCAAAGGAACCGCTGAGCCGTCCCCCACCCCAGGAGGCCCCTCCAGTCCTACCAGAAGGACGAGGACGGTTCCAGGGACAGGGTTTTTCCTCTGGGAACCTCAGTTTGCTCCTCTGTCGAATGGGCAGGACTCACGACCGGCCCACTTCTGCCAGGGCTGCCCAGGGAGCTCCTCCATGTGGGAAGACCCAGCCTGGAGCTGAGTCCTGGGCCCCCAGATGTGTGACGCCCCTGCCCTGGCTGGGAGCAGGGGGTGCGTGCACGTGCATGCGCACACACACGCGCTCACACGCATGCACACGCGCTCGCTCACACGCACGCACGCTCACACGCACGCCCACACACGTGCACATACACACAAACGCACACACGCGTGCCCCAGGCCAGTCCTCTGAGGGCCTTCCTACCCCTCGGCAATCTGGGAGCCCACCACCTCCTGGGAGACTCCGCTCCAGCCCTCCAGGGCTCAGCTCCCCGGCGCTGGCCACTGCCCACCCTCGGAGACCCGGGATCCGCGTGGCGGGATGCCGGAGGCGGCGGCTGCAGCGTGAGCGTGGGGCACGGGGACAGCTTCATCCGCTCCATCATCCCATCCCCTAATGAATGTGCCCTGAGGGTCGCAGTCCCCGTCCCCCGGGTCACAGGCAGTGGGGCTGCGGCCGGTGGGGTTTGAGCTGTTCTCAGCGGTGGAGAACGAAGCGTAGCTGAAGGGGCCCCAGGGGGAGATGCCAAATGCGGTGCCCATACACAGGGACCCACGTCCTGTGTGACCACTACTGTCACCCCCAGGCTTCGATGTCCAGCTTTCGTGGCTCTTGTGGCCAACCTCGTGGCAGCCACCCTCAGCTACACCTTCATCCCCAGCAGCACTAAAGGGGCCAGCGCCCCCACCCCAGCTGCCCCGCCAGGTAAGCCCGCCAGGGGAGCCCTGCCAGGAAAGCTCTGCCAGGCACACGGCCCGGGTAAGCCCTCCAGGGGAGCCCCGCCAGGCACACCGTGCCTGGTGCTGCACCGCTATGAGGCATGAGCCCTCAGCCTCACCAGCCAGCACCCTGGACCTCCCTTCAGGGAGGGTCAGCCGAGACCTGGACGTACCAAAGCGACCACAGTGGCTTCCTACCCACTGAGGCGGGCGTGCGGGCTGCAGGCAACAGCACACGGAGCAGGGGGTAGAATTTAGGGGCCGCTCACGCCCTCTTTCCCTCTGCGAGCCGCTCTGGAGTGCCAGGAGTCTGCGGGCTGCCGACACCGTCAGAGCTGAGTGGGTGCAGTCTCGGGGGAGGAAAGCATGGGGGCTCAGAGAGGCTGAGGCTGGAAGCAGGGGAGAGGTCGGGGCAGGCCCAGGGAGGATGGGACGGACCACGGGTGCGGTTAGCCAGGATCCTGAGTCCCAGAGCCGCAGGCGCTGCGGTGCACAGGAGCGTGGTTCTGGGGAAGCCCCGGGGGGGGGGGGGGGCAGAGCAGTGCCAGCGAGGCCATGTGGGGCCTCCTGGGCCCACAGGGAAGGTCAGGGCTCCACAGAGGGGCCAGCGGAGGACCCCATGTCTCTGTGCCCAGGGGACTGAGAGGTCAGGAGGGAGGACATGCCAGCCAGGGGTCAGAGGAAGAGCCAAATACAGGCGGACCCCCGGGAGGGCTGGATAGAGGGGGAGGGCAGGGGGCACAAGGCTGCGCACAGCTAGAAGCCAATGCCAGAATGCTCAGCGATGGCCACCGGGTCACTATATGGTGGTCGCTCGCAGCCAGACAGGGGCCCCCACTCCCTATTGGCTTCCGGCGAGGCCAGCGGGCCACCACCCTGGTCACATAGGTCGGAGGCAAGAGTGCCCGGGCCAAGCCGGGTAGCCCGTGAGCAGAGGCACTGTTTCCCAACGCCTCCCTGGGCTGGTAGGACTGAGAACTCAGCCCCGGGAGCGCACCGAGCTGCCCCTAAGGGGCCCGGGGACAGGGCGTGCTGGGAGCTGTCGGCTCCTGTTCCCCTGAGCAGGTGCCAAAGCCAGAGGGAGGAGAATCTGCTGAGAGCTAGTGTCCAGCAGGGGTGTGGGACGCCAGGCTCAGAGAGGGGCCTCCTTCCCACCCCGCAGCCCAGCCCCCACAGCCAGGATGAGACCAGGCAGGCAAGCTGGAGAGTGGGCCACCCGATGGTCTGAGCGGGCTCTCGGTGTCCCCCAGGCGGAACCCAAGCAAGCGTGTTTGACCTGAAGGCCATCAGCCGCGTGCTGCTCCAGCCCGGGGTCCTGCCTGTGTTCCTCGTCAAGGTGGTTTCCGGCTTCCCCTCCGGTGAGTCCCAGCGCCTGGCACGGACCCCTCCCTCCACCCACTGTCCCATGCTCCACGCCCTCCCTGAGCCATCGCCTGGCACTGGGTCCCAGACGAGGAGATGACCCCTGGTTCATGCCGAGCGGCTGCACGGGGTGGGGGGGGGAGGGGGAAGAACAGAAAAGCAGGGCCCCCACCTCATACACAGTCCTCTGTGCCCTGCCCTGCGGTTTCTGAGCCCCACTCTGGGATCCTTTAACTGGGGGGCAGCCCAGACGACAAATTAATGAGGTGTCATGCTGGCACGAAAGGGTTCATCTCTCATCCCCCAAAAGTTCTCACCCTTGCAGAAGCAAAGGTCCTGGGGTCGGAGGGGGCTGCCCGGCCAGGCCCTCACCAGCTGTCCCAGATCCAGGTCTGCTCTTCGGGGTCCCAGTAATGGGACCAGAATGGCTGACTTCAGCAAAAGGGACCTCTGGGGGCCACCAGTGGTCCGGAGTCACCTCCTCCCACATTGTCAGCCCCGGGCCCCCCCACCTCCCAATGGCCCTCATCCAGGACGCCCTGGGCTCTGGCCAGCCTGGCCATGAGGAAGCTTCTGGCAACTTCCTGTGCACAGTGTCCATCGGTCCCTGGGGCCTCGCTTGCCATGCCACAGGTCCACAAAATCCCCAGAAAGCCGTCGGTCACTGTGGCCAGACCAGGGCTCCCAGCCCGGCTGACAGGGGAGGTGGGCCCTGAGGCCAGGGGCTTGGGGATGACCAGGAAGCCCCTCCCCCCTCCCAGGACTCTTCATGGTCATGTTCTCCATCATCTCCATGGACTTCTTCCAGTTGGATGCCGCACAGGCCGGCTACCTCACGTCCTTCTTCGGGGTTCTCCAGATGGTGAGTGGTTGCCCGGTGTTCCTGGCGTGCCTTGGGTGGGTCAGGGGTCTTTGATGCGGCGGACCTCGCAGCCTGCCAGCCTCAGTTTCTCCACGGCGCTGACAGTTCGCTTCCGGCTGCCCTCCCGCCTCCCAGGGTGCACGCTCCCCCCTCCCCAGCAAGCTTGCCCGCCTCCCCCTGCTCAAGGCTGCCACCGACAGGCCTGAGTCCACGCCACTGCGCTGCCTGGGGGACTGAGAGGGGAGGAAGGAGGCTAGCACCCCGTGGAGGCTGGGGAGCCCTTGGCCTCCCGTCAGGAAGCAGGTCGAGGGTCCACAATCCACTGAGCGTGTCTCGGAAGGCCGGGGCAGGAGCAGCGCCCAGTGGTGGGGCGTGGGCCAAGGCTGACTGCCCACAGCAGGCAAGCTCCCCGAGCTCTGGGTCTCCGTCCCCTTGTCCGTCCAGCAAGGCCGAGCACCCTGGCTGGTGGGGGTGACGACGTGGCCACACACTCAGAACAGACCGGCCACCTCGGAAAGCCCCACCCGAGTGACGGTCACTCTCTGTCCTTGTGAGATGCCCCCAGCCTGGCCACTGCCAGTCAGGAGAAGCCCGAGAAGCGTGTCCAGGTGGGACAGGTGTCCGGTGCGCCAGCTCGCGGGCCCCGCTCCTCCTGGATCTGCACCAGGCCCTGGGGTGGCGGGACAGGTGGCGATGCGCTGCCGCCACCCTGGACGGCTGCCCGACAGCTGGAGTGCGGGAGGGGCTATTCTGGGCCCGTCTGGGGGGAGGTAGCCCTGGACCTCTCCAGAAGCACGTGACATTCCCAGCACCTCCAGGCCATCTGCTCCGCACGCCCCTGGGCCTAGGACTGGTCTGGAGCGTGGGGCTAAAATAGCAGCTCCTGCGGCTGCTGTGCACAGCGGGGGGGCAGGGGGGCCCTCAGCGTGGCGGCGGGCGGGGCAGGAAGGGCCAGCCTGGCGGGGAAGCAGGCGACAAACACGAAGTAACAACAGGGACAGCATGCCGGGTTTGGGGGCCCCTGCAGCCCGGTTCTAAGTGGCTGCCCCTGGGAGACCAGGTCTGTGTGTCAGCTAAAGCCAGCAGACCCCTTGAGACCCTTAGACAGACTAGGAGCCTGTGGCCCGGTCAGGGACAAGGGGCACAATGGTGACCCTGCCTGAGACGGGCCTGGGTCTCGGGCCCCTGTAGGGTTGGTGCCGGACCCTGGGGGCAGCTGGGGCCCAACTGCATCTGGAGGCTCTGCGGGCAGACGGGCGGGGGGGGGGGGCAGTTTGTGTCTACAGAGAAAGGCCTGAAGCCTCCTTCATCAGGCACCTCCCTGCCCCCGGGCCCCCGGGGTGGTAGGGCTGCTCACGGAGGGCCTGGCCCCCCACAGCTGGGCTCCCACCAGCTGCCTCCCTCCACAAACCATTTCCTGGCCCACCCTGAAGCGTGGTGGCTGCAGCCCAACCCCAGTGGGACCAGAGCATCCCCTCCCCGCTCCCTGGGTGTGGGGTGGGCACTGGGGTTGGGGGCCAGGGGGGAGTGGCAGCCCAGGTGGTGCTCGCGTGCGGGCGTGGCATCACCACCCCAGGGGACTTGCCGACCGCTATCCCTCGCAGCCCCTCCTGCGAGAGCCCCCGCTGCGCCTTCGCCCACCCCCAGGCGCCATGCCACCACGGTAATGGGGGGCTTCTGTCAGACGGGGTGGGGGGGACAGAGATAAGCCCCCCAACCACCTACTCGTCTGATGTGTCAGGGGTGACTAGCACGTCGCAGGAGAATAAGGTCCTTAGAAGGGCAGATGGGGCAGTGGATCCGGGGCTGAGAGGGCTGCAGGTGCAAAGGGCCTGGGGGTGGGGCGCTCACGGGCTGCTGAGGGTACCGAGGCAGAGGGCTTGGCTCTGAGGACGTGTGTGTGTGTGTGTGTGTGTGTGTGTGTGTGTGTGTGTGTTGGGGGATGGTCTGAAGGGCAAGAAGGATCTGGATTTGCTCAGACTGGGGTGGGGGCTGCGGAGACGGTCCATGCAGAGGCTGGATATGGTCTGACGAGGCCCCCCAGCTCAGGGTGCAGTAGAGGGGTGCACGGAACGCGGGTGCTTCAGGCGGCGTGAGCCGACAGGCCTGTAACTCCGGGCCGCGGCCTTGCAAGGCACGAAGTTTAGGATCTTTTAGTTGAACAGGGAAACTGGGGCCCAAGAGCCCCGTGCCAGGGATCTGTCCGGGTGTCTGTAGGGACGCGGAGGCCAGACTCGCCCTCCCGCGCTGTCGGGCCCCCTCCAGCTGTGCCGTGCGGGGGGGACTTGCCCAGGAGACCTTCCTCTACAAAGCAAGCAAGCAAGCAAAGAATCTAAGATAAAGCAAGTCTGAAAGTAGGGTGTTTTAAAGGACATTCATGGTTCTAGTTGGAAGCAGTGCGGTGAGATCCGTTTTGGAGGGGACCCCAGCCCTCTGAGCGGCCGCGCGAGCGTCCGGGTGCCCGTGGGAGGCCTCGGCCAGCCCGTCTCCCCAGGGCCCTTGCTGCTGACACACAGAGTTTGGGACCCACTCTTCTACTCTGACCTGGTGCCTGCTAGGGCTGGGAGGGGTCCCCAAGGGAGGTCCCCAGCTGCAGGGGTGGCCCCGGCCCAGACCCTCCCACCACCACCCCTCCCCCATCTCCCCAGGTCATTCAGGGCCTGGTCATCGGACGGCTGAGCAGCCACTTCTCCGAGGGGGCCCTACTCCGGGCCAGCACGCTGGTCTTCATCGTGGTGGGACTGGCCATGGTGAGAATGTCCCTCTGGGCTGTTCCCCACTCGGGGCAGGGTCCCGGGCCCATCCCCCGGCCCTCTGCACATGCCCAGTAGGCATTAGAGCTTCTCCACCCCTACCCAGGGCTGCCCTCCATGGGACTTCAGGGAGGGGGCCCTTCCTTCCTGGTCCTGTGTGGCCCCCTGCCCCATGGCCTCCCTGCCCTGCCCCATGCCAGGCCCTGATGTCCAACGTCTTCCACTTCTGCCTCTTGATGCCTGGCCTGGTCTTCGGCCTGTGTGCCCTCAACGTGGTCACCGACAGCATGCTGACCAAGGCTGTCTCGGCTTCAGACACGGGTGAGAGCTGCATCCCTGGGAGCCAGGGAGGGGCAAGGGCCTGGGGTGCCCCAGGCTGTCCTCTCTGGAAAGCCTTCTGGGCAGCTGCAGATGGAGCAGCTCCCCCGATTTCAGGCTGGGTCTCCCTGACCCAGTGAGTGTTGAGTGCGGTGGGCGGCCTGGGGCCTGAGTGGGCGGGGTCGGGGGGCGGGCTGCAAGATGGCTCAGGTGAGAATTGGCCACCTGGCTGGGCTGGGCCTGGGGGATGGGAAGAGGGCTTCCCGGAGGTGGTGTCTGGTTTGGGTCTGAAGCATGGGCAGGATTTCACTAAAAAGGACGACGGAAAGACGGCATTCTAGGCATCCCAGCTGGGCAGAGGTGTGGAGGGAGGTGTGGACCTGAAAATCTCCTGCAGAGGCCAGTTAGGAAGACAGCCCAGTGGGGCCAAGCGTGGGCAGCACAGGAAGGGGCTTGCCTGCGAGGCTGGGAGGCAGGAGCCAGTCTTCTGTTCCCTCCCCAGCACCGGTGGGGGGGGGGGGTGCAGGTGTTCCTGAGTGAGTGAAGGAGGGCACAGAGCTGGTTAAACCTAGGAAGCCCCCAGCCCCCCCCAGTAGGACACAGGTGTCCCCAGACAGGGACCCCCAGCCCTCACTCTGCATCTAGCTCTCTTTCTTGAGGCCTGAGTCTCCCATCCAGACTCAGGTCCCTGGGCTTGACAGTGCCCCGGCTGCTGCCCACACCCCCTGCTCCTGGCAGGCATGGTCCAGGCATGGGACAGGCCAAGTTCACGGGCTCCTGTGGCTGGCTGAGGGTGAAGAACCCAGCAAGCTGGAAAGCTCAGGGGGCCTGGCCAACCCTCACTCCATCCACCTGTCCGTCCGGGAGGGATAAACAGAGGTCTAGAGGCCCAGGAGGGAACCAGGTGGTTGATGGGCAAGGCCTCTTCCCCAGGGCGGCAGGGCCAGGCCTGGAGGGTGTCCTGGAGTGGTGGCCTGGCTGGCACCCAGGAGACGCCAGGAGGAGGCAGGGGAACAGAGCATGGAGAGATGGGGGCAGGGCCTGGCAGGGAGGAGGGCAGAGCAGACCCAAGCCGCCGGGGCCACCCCGAGCCTGAAGCACCACCCCTCAGCTCGGAAGGAGCCAGGAGCTGGTTCCCAGCACCAGCCTGGGAACCCGAGACCACAGAGGGGGCGGTAATTGCTCCCCGGTGTCTGTGGGCGATGGGAGAAGCCGCTCTTAAATTTCCCCCACGCCCGGCCCTGAGCCCAGGCGGGGCCTCACCAGGCCGCTCCCAGCTGGCCCAGTGGGGACACGAGAGAGGGAGAGAGAGAGAGAGACTGGGCTCAGCCCCAGGAGCCCAGGACCCTCTGGGCACATGTCGTGTTGACAATACCACACACGCGTGCCCACACAGGGCATAGCGGCCGGCAGGGGCGTAGGGACAGGGGCGTCAGGTAGCCGGGGACGCAGGCAGCAAGGTGGGCCTGGGAAGTGGGTGCAGAGAGGCAGGTGGGTGGCCCCTCCCCAGGCCTGTGGGGGGCACTCTCCCGTCCATATGAGGGGGGTGGGGGCTGTGGGGGCGATCCTGGGGGTGTCACACGGCCCGGCACGCCAGCCCCAAGCCCACCCTCCCTGGTTCCCAGCCCGGTCTCCCTGGCAGGCCTAGGAGGGCAGGGCCTGGCCCCCAACCTGTGGCTCCACTCCCAGGCTCCTCCTGTGCTGGGGAACTTTCTGGGGCAGGGCGCAGGCTCAGCCCCGCATCTGAGAAGTGCCAGCGCAGCCCCTGCCCGGCTGGGTGGTCTGAAACCAGCAGACCCACACGTCTGGGTGGAGGGAGCTAGGGGAGCAAAGGCGGGGTGGGGGGATGGGAGGGCAGGGGAGGCCTTGGCTGTGTCCAGGGAGCAGGTGGCCAGGGTGGTGGCGCCAAGGGACCTGGCCGAGCCTGACTTGCCCCCCCCACCCCCACTCCTTAGGCACCATGCTGGGCCTCTGCGCCTCCGTGCAGCCCTTGACTCGCACCCTGGGGCCCACCGTGGGTGGCCTCCTGTACCGCAGCTTTGGGGTCCCTGTCTTCGGCCATGTGCAGTTTGCCACCAACATCCTTGTCCTCCTGGTGCTCTGGAGACAGCCTCTGCCCCAGAAGACAGACAAAGTGTGGTGACCGTGGTCCCAGGGCACAGACCAGCAATAAACTCCTCCTCCAGCCTGATTTCTGCGAAGTGCCATGGGTGGAACAGGGGACCTGGGGGTGAGGGACGGAGGGATGGAGAGGCTGGAGAGCCTCCTGGAGGAGGGGGCCAGCTGCAGGGCCCCAGGGCTCCAGAGAGAGCCGTCACCTGAGTTGTCCTTGCGCGGTGCCCACCCCCACCCCCCCAGTGCATTGCCTGGCCAGTTAGACGGCTCCCTCTGCCGCCACCCCCACCCCGACAGCGCTGCTCAAACCCCCAGAGACAAGAGCTTTCTGCCCACCCCCAGTCCTCCACTGCTTGGCCCCGGGCTAAGCACACTGCCCATTCGCCCTTGTCAGTCACCCCACGTGAACGGAAACTGCTTGTTTTCAAAGATGAGGAGTTCAAGGCTTGGAGAGAAGTCTGGGGAAATGGCCCTCGCTCCCTGGTGAGGAGCCCGGTGGGTGGGGCCAGGCGGCAAGTCATGAGAACTGGGGAGCACCGGCCCTCCCCCTCATTCCCCCTAGGGAGAGGGGCACCGGACAGGGGAGGCCAGCATGACCAGTACAGAGAGAACGATCCCAGCAGGGGGTTAGGTGACCCTGAAACCATGAAGGTCACCCCTCCTCCGCTCCCCCCCACCCAGGCTGCCTGGAAAACAACTCAGGACCCCCAACCGCAAAATTCCATGGATCCGACTAGAAGGGCCAGGGCTCTAGGGGGCCAGGGCCGTAGAGAGCAGCGGTCTGTCAACTGTCCCAGCCCAAGAGCTGAGACCAGACCATCTTCTGTGTGTATGCCATGGGGGATGGGGCTGTCACCCTAACTTTGACCCTTCCTCCCCATGAAGGTCTGGGCAGGATGGGGGTGCAACGGGGCCAGTGCAGGCCCTGGGGCCACTCTCTCTCTACTTCTCTGGAGGAACCCCCTCCCCCAACCACAAGTAGTGTTCAGGAGAAAATTCCTTGCAAGGAATGGTTTCTTTTCTTTTTCTTTTTCTTTTTCTTTTTCTTTTCTTTCTTTCTTTTTTTTTTTTTTAAGATTTTATTTATTTATTTGACACACAGAGAGAGCGAGCACAAGTAGGGGAGCGGCAGGCAGAGGGAGAAGCAGCAGGCTCCCCACTTGATGCGGAACTCGATCCCAGGACCCCAGGATCATGACCTGAGCCAAAGGCAGACGCTTAGAGGACTGGACCACCCAGGCGCCCCACAAGGAATGGTTTCCTCTGGCTTCCCAGCAAAGGGGCAGACCCTCCCCAGCCAGCCCTAGGACCCAGCGAGGAGGCCCACAGGGCTCCCCTGGGTCCAGTGTGAGTGACAGACATTAGGGCCCTATGTTGGTCCTTCGCTCCCCATGCCACTACCTCCCATACCTGGCATCCTCTCAGCCAGAAAGGTCCCTGGAATGAAGTTCCCCTCCACAGGCAGAGAACAATGTCCTAGTCTTCTGTCTTCTGGCTTGCCCATCACCAGTGGACCTTCTGGCTGGGGGAACACACCTCCGGAGTCCTCCCCACTGGGCAGCCCCGGACACACTGTCTGGGCCCAGCCCATGGGAGGCAGCCGAGCGGGGAGGGCAGAAGCTGCCGACTTGTCAGCTGCCAACAGTTGGGAACGGCGCGGCCTCCCCTTACTCGCCCAGAAGCACCGCCGCCTTACGGGTCCCACACTGGGTGCCGGCCCTGGGACCTGGCGGCTGGATGGCCCGGAGCAGCTACGGCCCCACCACGGGGTGGGGTGGGGTCAAGGGGAGCACAGCGGGGCAGGCGGCCAGAGGGCTGAGGGCTTCCTTCCGGAGGGGGGCAGGACAGGTGGCGTGTGGGTGGTGGGGGGCAGGTGGGGTCGCTGGGCAGGAGGGGGTGCGCCGCCTCAGTGAGACAGTTCGTGAGTGACGTCCCCAAGCAGGCACTGGCCCCGTCCTTCTGCGACACACCCAGGAGCAGAAGTCAGCAGGGGCCAAACCTCGGGGCACTGCCCAGCCTCCGGAGAGCCCGCTTGGCAAGGAGGGTGTGGACAGGGCCCAGCAGATGACAGTGTGCTCATTCCCAGTGCTTCCCCCCTTGCCCTTCAGACGTCAGGGGGCGGCTCTCCCTACCCACACCCCTGCTCCCGCCGAAAGGGCCGCCAACCCTCCCGCCAGGAACCTCACCGCACCACACCGGGGCTGGTAGAAAAGGGAACAGATCAAATAGTTTATTTGGAATGAACACATTGATGCAAAAATGAAATATTAAGACAGACGGTTACATGACAACCATCAAAATAAATACATAGATAGTCTGATAATTTAAGGCGCCCGCTCAGCGGGCCGAGGCTCTGTGACTCCGCGTGGGAAGATCCTTCCGTGTGGGTCATGGACACGGCTCCCGGCCTTTATCCTCGCTGTAGTCTGCGGGTGGGCGGCCCGCCCTGGTTCCCCGCAGTCCCGGGCACCCCCCGTGGTTCCTGCCAGCGCGGCCCCGCGTCGGGCCCGACTCGTCCAGTGCGCGGCTCCTGCCGGGCGGGGCGGGGGAGGGGGGTGGGAGGGGAAGGAGGCGGTTAGGGAGCGGGACCCCAGCCCGGGACCGAGGGGATCGGGGTCCGGCCCGCGGTAGGTCCCCCAGGGCCCCGATGCGGCCGGAGGCAGCCCGACGGCTCCGGCCACGCGCCCAGACACGCCGCGGTGGCGCGGCACCCGGTCCCCTTCTCGATGGTGTCCCCGCGACGGGGCAGCGCCTCCCCCCGACGGGCGGCACTCACCTCGGCGGCGCTCAGGGCGCTCGGGCCGGCCGGGGCTCGGGGGGCGCGGCGGGCGCGGCGCGCTCCTGGCGGCTGCGGAAGTCCTGCAAGGCGCGGCGGTTCTGGAAGTCGATGAGCGCCAGCGTGATGGCCGCGTTCCAGCAGCTCTCGCCCGCGCAGCGGAAGTCGATCTCCTTGCGGTCGGTGGTGACGATGGTGAAGTAGACGTACTTGCCGGTACGCTCCACGCAGTCCACCTTGAGGATGGAGTGGAAGCGCAGTTCCTTGGGGCGCGCGCCGGGGCCGGCGGGGAACAGGCGCAGGCGGTCAGGGGTGAGCACGCCGCGCTTCTTCTTCCACAGCTGGAACAGGCTGTCGCTGCGCTTCTCCAGCTCGCCCTCGCGCAACACCTCGCCGGGCGTCTTCATGTCGGCGGCGTGGGGAACGCGCTCGGGCGGCAGCGGCGGCGGCGGCGCGGGCGATGAGCGCACGGCCGAGCCGGCGCGGCTTTTATGCGGCCCCGCCTGCGCTCGGCCCCGCCCCTGCCCTCCCCCTCGAGGCCACGCCCCTCCCCGCCCCCTTCCCCTAGACCACGCCCCCACCGGTCCCCGGCAGCCGGAGGTCGCCCGCTACGCTCCTGTTCCTCCGACGCCCCAGCTCCGGCCCCGTGGGGTGACTCGCGGTCCCTACCCCGCCCCGGACGCCGGCCCCGCGGAGGAATGCGCTGCGGCCGGCCCTGCCCGCGGTGACTCACCGCCGGGGAGCCCCGGGAAGCGCCGGGGGACGGGGCCGGCCCAGGGCGGGGAGTCGGCGGGGCGCGGACCCCCACCCTCCAGGCGCCCCGGCAGCTAGTCCTGGCGCTCCAGGGCTCGCGGCAGATCCCACGCCTTCCCGGGGAGACCCTCCGACGGCCCTGCCCAGCCGGCCTGCTGTCCCACCTTCACTCCCGCGGGCCTCCCCTGGCAGGACCTTCCGTCTTCCGCACCCCCGGGGCCAGGCCGACCCTGAGAGCAGGTGCTGTGAGCCTGCTTTCTCGTCTGTGAAATGGGGACAATAACACTTTTGTTAGATAAGGGAACATATGGAAAGTGCTAGAACAGCACCCCTTGGGGCTCAAGAAATGTGAGGGTGCCTCCTCCCCTCCTGGGAGCCTGTCCTTCCTGCGCCCTCCCGGCGGCTCGCAGGAGGCGACCCCCACCGCCTGCACAGCCCAGTGGGGAGAGGTCCTCGGAGCTGTGGGTGCGGAAAGCTCCTGCTGGTGCTGGAGGGTCAGCCTGGAGAGGGTGGCGGGGGCGGCTGAGTCATGCCTTCCAGCCGGGCGGGCAGGCTTTGTATTTACTCTTTTCCTTTAAAGGGTTTATAGGAGCAGGAGTGATGGCTGGCTCCTCCCGGGTTCCCAGGGGTGGGGGTGGAGTCACAGCAGGGGTCTGTGGCAGCCAGGGCCTCTCCTGGACACCCACTTTCCAACACCTCCACCTAGCTGTGACCCTGGGGAAGGACTGCAGACCAAACAGGAAGGGCCTGAGTCCCCTGGCGGGCGGGGACAAGCTTGCAGGCCAGGTGCAAATGAAAACACAGGTGTCTGGTTCAAAAAAGTTTTCCAGCTGGTGACGGCAGAGCAGAGAACCGAGCGCAGGACCGCGTCTGTGCAGGTCCGTGAAGCCTGTCCTGGAGCTGAACTGACCCTGCCCCAGCCGATTGTGGCACTCGGACTTGGGAAGTCCCCTAACCTCTCAGAGGGCAGTCCAGAACTCTGGCCCTTCAGGGTCACTGGCTCCGACGAAGGGCTTAAACTAGGCCTGTGCGAACGGCAGCAGGGGACCGCTGCCCAGGGCTCCGCATCTGTGTGGCCAGGGGTGTGGAAGGGCAGGGCAGGTGAGAGGGGAGAGCCGGGGCCCAGGATTCTGGTCTGTGTGGGGGAGGACTGGCGGCCACGCTCTTTCAGGGAGCCAGGCTCTGCAGGCCAGAGGCTTGGGCGGGTGGGAGACAGGTCCGCCCTCCACAAAACGCGGGGCAGCCAGAGCCTTGGAAGGGGTAAGTCCAGCCGCTACAGGCATCCCAGCAGAGCTGGCGTTTCGGATCAGGCTGAGTGGGAGTGCCTACCCTCCATCCCCTGGGCACTCGGCCTATGTGGGTCGGAGGGATGCCAGGCAGTGAGACCTGGGCAAAGAGGCTGCCCTGGGCAGTGGGACACCAAGAGAAGCAGACCAGGGACGGAGCCCCCCAGCTGCCCCCACTCTGCCTGCACCCCTCTGAGGCCTGTGAGCACCCACTAGCCCGCCTCCCCCACCCAGGGGCCAGTGTGTCCAACCTTGGCTCCAGGCAAACCCCAGGCACTCGGCATTGCTGAGACACGTACAGTACTGTGTGCCTGCAGGCCTGGCTGGTGCTAGGACCCTGAGGGGAGGAGCCCTGCCTGCCCTCCAGAAGGGGGCACTGGGGCCATGGGGCCAAGAGGACAGCTTGAAGGACTCCAAGGGGAGGGAGTGGCTCCCGAGGAGCTGCCCAGGGAGGCACGCGCCTGAGGGGTGCTCTGCTCAGCCCAATTCAACATTTGGAGAAGTTAGGCCTTAGGGAGGAGGGGAGCCTGCTGGAAGGGACGGCGGGGAGGGGGTGGGAGCAGAGATGGGCTTAGGATGCTGGAGGAACAGACTGAGGGGGAGGAAGAGGATATGGGGGGCTCCGAAGCCAGGGGAGGCCCAGTGAGGCGGGTGAGGCCGCCTCTCCTTGCCTCCCATTGGCCAGGCCTCCCTGGGGAGCACTGGCGGGTCAGTGACCTGGGGGGGTGGTCTGACAGGTGGTAGGACAGGTCATAGGGGGTGGAGAGCCCTGGCCCCCACCCTGGGAGGGAGACCCCCCGGGCAGGGCATCCTCAGCGGGGATCACGGAGGGTCGGAGGGCTGGGGGCCGGGAGCTGGGCCCACCTCGGCAGCTTCACTACCAACAGCCCCTGCCCTGGGGCCTGAGACCCCCATCCAGCAGAGGCCCACGGGGAACCTAACAGCTCCTGCTCCTGGAGCAGGGAGAGGGTCCTGTGCCCGCCCCCACGCAGGCCCATCTGGGGGACCCTCTGGGGCAGGGAGTTGAGGGGGATGTTGAGGAAGCAAAGCGCTGACCTTGCAACCCCAAGGGAGGACCTTTTAGGGGAGGCCCCTCCCTGAGCCATTTGAAAGCCAGGAGCCCAGACAACCCACCAGGCAGATGGCTTCCCGCCGGGCAGCGATGACCGCGGTATGGGCTGGACCTGCACTCTGCAGGGAGCTGCGGTCCACCAGGGTTCTTGGCCGGTGGGTGCTGGACGGCCAGCCGCTGGCTGGAGAGACGGGGGCCCAGCACCTGCAGGCGCCGGGCCTCATTCGCCCGCTTTGCCCTGTTGGTCCCCCAAGAAGGTGGGTGCCGCTGGGGTCGCCTTCTTGGCTTTTCAGGGAATGGGGGAGGGTCTCAGAGAAGTTAGGGGCTCAGCTGAGGTCCCACTTCCAGCAAGTGGGATTCGGAGCCACTCTACTGAGTGAGCCCCAACGCCTGGGGGCAGGAAGTAGCCCCGCCCGGATGAACAGGGAGGGGCCGTGCGGGGCTTCGCCTCCCATCTGTGGCTCAGGCCGTGTAGGTCAGAGCCAAGTTTACTAATATTTACCTAAGGGTCGCATCCAGGATTCACGCAGAGCCTGCCTGGGGGCAGCCCGCTCCTGCCTCGTGCAAACAGACGGCCCCAAACATCCGGCCCCGCACACTCGCTGTCCCAGACAGAATGAGGGCACCTCTCTGAAACGCCCCTCATGAGGTCATCCGTGTGGCAGTGAGAGGCCGAGCCCCGGAGGTTCTTGCCCAACCGGCCTGGGAGCAGCAGCCTGTGAGGACACCGGTGCGTCATGGGCCGGCCCAGGTGCCCGGGGCTCCTCACCACCCTCTTCCTGTGGGAGACGGTACTCAGGAACAGCCGCGGGGTGGGGCTCCCTGCTTCCCCTGCCTGGGAGACTCTCTCCCCTGGCCTCCTCCAGGAAGTCCCCTCGGATTGCCAGGGCATGGCCTAAGGCCTGCTCCCACCAACTGCGTAACTGCTGGGCCTTGGGGTTCCCAAGATGGCTCCAGAGTGAACCTCTGGAGGGCGGGGGCGGTCCCCGTACCAGGGAGGTGACCCATTGGCCCCGCCTGTGACTCAGGCCTGCCCTTGATCTCTCTCCTCCCAGCGGGAGCCTGGGAAAAGTGAGAGGCCCAAGGGCAGGAGGCTGGTTTCAGCCAGCCAGGCTTTCACTGTCAGCCTGGCTTTGGCCCCGTAGACGAGGACCCAATGAGAACAGTGACGCTACCCAGAACACCTTTCTCCGCCTTGGCCCCTGGCGAGCTCCTATTTATCCTTCAGCACCCAGCTCAGAGGTCACTAGAAGCTCCTGGAATGCAGCGAAGCGTCTCAGTCTTTGGGGCCCCCGGGGCCCAGCCCGGGTGCTCAGGAAAGGTTTTGGGAAATGTGGACCTAAAAAACATCGACCTCACCGTCCAAGAGATGCGACTGTCAGAGCAGCTGAAGTTAGTGGACGCTCTGCTTGCTCCTCAGTAAAACCGGAAAATCAGGGAAGGGGTCTGGGGTGGGGAGCCAGCGGGCACGCCTGTCACTTAGGGGAGACTGCCCAGGGCCTGGTTCACGGGGACACAGGACCCTTCTGGAAGCTTGAATGAGAGAAGGAGTGCACAAAATACAGGGAAGGAGGGAAGGAGGGCAGAGGTGGACAAGCTGTGCCTGCGGCCCTCTGGATGCTCAGCCCTTGCAGCCCCCGGGCGGCGTCATCACAGGACAGCTAGGACATCTGGCTCCTGCCCACCCCACCCCCAAAGGTGGACTGTTTACTAAGATTCACCCAAGGGTCTCATCTGGGATTCGTGTGGAGCCTGCCTGAGGGGACACCCACTCCTGCCCCCAGGCAGACTGGTCCCCCAATGGGAAGCAACCCGTGTCCGTCGCCAAATGAACGGATACCCAAGACGTGGTCCATCCACACACCGGACTGTCACTCGGCCTGAACACAGAGGGACACGCTGACACCAGCCACAGCGTGGATGGACCTGGGGGACGTGATGCTGAGTGAAACAGGCCAGACACAAAGGGACAAATCCTGTAGGATTCACCCACGAGATCCCTAGAGTCTCCAGATTCACAGGGACAGAGAGTGGACAGTGGGCGCCGGGGCCGGGGGAGGGCTGGGGGTCGGCGTCTCGGGGGAACAGAGTGGATGGTGGGCGCCAGGCCGGAGGAAGGATGGGGGTTGATGTCTCAGGGGGGTGGAGAACAGACGGTGGGTGCCAGGGCCGGGGGGGGACGGGGTCATTGTCTCAGGGGGACAGAGAGTGGACAGTGGGCACCAGGGGAGGGATGGGGTGAGTGTCTCGGGGGAGTTTCAGTTTGGGAGAATAAAAGGATCTGGACATGGGTGGTGGGGACAGCTGCACACGTGTGAGCTGTGTGCTTAGAGGTGGTGAAGATGGTACATTTACGTGTGTTTTGCCAGTTTAAGAAACGTATTCACACGTGAACACGCATGTGTGTCCAGGTAGGAGCCCGCCATGCTTCCTAGACACGCATACTATTCTATTCCATCTGTGTCCCGGGCAGTCCTCCGCGATTTCCCCGCGCTCGCGTGCACAGGGTTACCGGGACAGACTTTGAGATGTGGAATTGCCGTGTGAAATGTGACAGCTTGGACCTGCCGGCCAGCTCGCACCCCCACTGGAACGTGCCAGGCGCCCAGCGTTTCCGCAATCTGGTGGCCGAAACTGGGGTGTCGTCCCCATGGAACCTGTGTACTGACTTCACGGGGTAAGAGTCAGTGTTAACTAATCCAACGAAAGATGCGGTTAAGGATCTCGTAAGGCCATCCCAGCTTACCTGGGAGGGCCCCGAAAGCGGTCAGTGTCCTTCCGAGAGAGGGAGCAGGGGCCACATGCCCACGGAAGCAGGGGCCGAGGGACATGGCCACAGCCCAGGGACGCCCGGGACCCCCAGCAGCAGGAGCAGCAGGAAGGACCCTCCCCCAGCGCAGCCTGATGCCTGGATCTGCACTTCCGGTCTTCAGAAGCCTGCCGAGTGTAGATCTAAGCCCCCCAGTTTGCTCCTTGTTTCAACGTCCCCGGGTCCCCGCAGCCTGCCACGCCGTCTGGTGGCAGAGGCGGCCCAGCAGAGTGGTGGCATGAGCTGGCTTTGGCTGGTGAGGTCAAGGCTTCCCAGAGACCACTGGTGACTTTGGAGCCGGGCGTGCAAGGATGTTTGGGGGTTCGCCACATCACCGGGCCTCCCCCAGGTGAGGACAGGGGAGAGTTGAGCGTGCTCTGCGTAGGTCTGGAAATCAGACAGAAAAGCTGCCCAGCGCAGGTGGACTCGGAGGCTGAGTAGTCGAGGGACCGCAGGAGAAGGACGTGCCCCTCTCCTGGGAGGGGACAGCTCGCTGCTTCCGCTGCACCAGCAGCCTGTGCACACCACAGTCTCGCGTCTCCCTGGATGTGGCCCCTGCCGTCACCAGGCCCCACCTCGGCCCCCACTTGTGAGCAGCTGAGGGGCTGGGTGTCCCGGCCCAGTCTCCTCAGGGCCCCCCAGAGACCACCCCAAGTGTCTCGCACTCAGAACAGTGTCCCCTCAGGGCCCCCCACTCGGACGGCACCCCCTCGGCCACTTCCTCCTCCAGGCCCTCCTCTGACACCCCCCCCCCTTCTGAACGTCTCGCCTGGACGCCTGCACCTACCTATGTGAGTGTCCGGGGGCTGTGCTGACAGAGGACCACACATTCGATGGCTTGGAGCGACACACATCTATCCCCTCCCGGGTCTGGAGGCCGGGAGCCTGCTGGTGAACCCCAGCCCCGCACCCTCCTGAGCTGTTCCAGGTCCTCCCTGTCCTCCTCCCAGGGCTCGGCCTGGGGATGCACCTCACAGCCCCCTCCTCTGCTCAGCTCTCTCCTCTCAGGGACACCAGCTCTGCTGGGACCTTCCAGGCCCTGCTGGAAATGGGGGCAGGTTGGGAGCCATGGCCCTCCAGCTGGTCTGTGTTCTCAGGCGCACCCCGTCGCCCCAGAGCTCACAGTCCACCCCAGGCCGGCCCCACGCGGGAAGGCAGTGGGGAGACCGGCGTGGGCGGCCCTGCCTGAACGAAGGCTTTGGAAAGGAGGGCGGCTGTGGCCACACGCACTGGGCCTCCTCTCTTGAAGTCCCTGGCCCGTGCCGGGGAAGGAGGATTCTCCCCGTGTTCCAGAAGCAGAAGCCAAGACCCAGGGATCTTCAGACTTGACTGACATTCCCGGGCTTCTGGAAGCCCCCAACCCGAGGGAGGGGGAGGAAGGAGTCCATGGAGGATGAGTGTGTGGGGTCCGCCCCGTGTCTCCAGGGCCTGCAGAAGCCTGGCCTGGCCTGCTGGGCCGTCGGGGAAAGTAACATCCGGCCACCACCCTCCCTGAGCTGAGTCAGCTGGGCCAGGCTGGCCCCAGGAATGGCACCATGGTGACATCCTGGGGGTGGACAGGGGCTCCACCCAGGTGCACCAAGGTGACTTGGCCTCAAGGAGGTGTCTGGGCCTCACCGTCCTGGTGGCAGGGTGGGAATGCAGGCTGTGCTGGCCATTGTGGCCTCTGAGCCTCAGGGGCTGTGAGGAGAGTCCCAGGCAGACAAGGTGCCTGAACAATCACACCAGATTCAGAAGCTCGGCCAGGGTCAGCTGAGGAGGGGTCCTGGAGCCCCTGCCATTGGGGGCTGCTGCCTGCCAGCATCTCCTGGTGGGCGGGAGGCCCAGTGACTGCGTCTGGGGTCCCTCCGGCTCCCCCACTGACACGGCTGAGCTCCCTGAGGCTGGCGCACAGAGGGCGCGTCTACGTCTAGAGAAGGAAGATGGGAAGTCCTGCTTGAAAGAACATCAAGGCAGCGGCCAAAGTTCAGGTGTGGCTGAAGGCCAGCCCTCTCCGGCAGAGCCCCTCTCGGGGGCGCAGCTCAAGGCCAGGTCAGGGGGAACTTCTCCCGCTGCCGGCCCCGGGGCCTCCTCTCTGGCCCACCTCGTGCTGTTCCAGGTCACCCACTGGGCACTCGAGGGCGAAGGAGGCTCATTCTGGGAATGAGCAGGGAAGGCTCATTCTGAGCAGAGGGCGGGTCAGAGGCCAGCGGTATCACCAAGACAGGCTGGCTGAGGTCTGGGCTTCACCTCCCCCCCCCCCCAGCCCGGCCTGGTCTCCCCGAGGGGCAAGGCCTGGCGCAGCCTCCCCAGGCCCGGGCGCTCTCTGGGAGCACAAGCCAGGGGGCTGACCCTGCCTGGCTCTGACAGCCTGGTACCTACGGGGAGTGGGCCTGCTGGCCAGGGGAGGGCGGAGGGCAGGGCTCTGCTCGGCCCTGGCGCCATGACAGCAGACTGGCTGCCACAGTGGGGCAGGCGCTGGGCACGAGGGAGCATGTGGACACACTGAGCCACCGGCCACACGTGTGGACAGGGGTGTGGGCGATCTCCGCCACCCCCTGGGCGGCCACAATTCCTAACTTACTCGAGGGAAAAACCAGAATTTTAAGTTGACTGACCCCAATTTGGGGCACTTCTGAAAAAGCAGCTTCACGGCGGCACAGTTTACACACATACAACCAGACATACCCGAGCAAAGCAGAGCTGAGAGTTCCCATCTCCCAGGGTGCTCTCGTCAACCCGCAGCCGCTGCCCCCTGCAGTCCCCGCTGCTGCACGGCCTCCAGGAAGCCACAAAAACAGGTCCTCCGCAGGCCTTTCCTTGTGTCTGGCTTCACCCAGTCCAGGCTGGGACCATTCCGCTGCGGGCGTGTGCCTTGCACCCCACCGGGGCACAGCTGAGCTGCTTGCAGCAGTCCGGGCGCAGAGGCAGGCACACTAGCGTACACGGACCGGCAGCGGAGCCCAGAGCTGAGCCCAGAGGCAGCCACCTGATTTCGCCCAAGTCCGAGTGGGCATCGTCTTGTGTAGGACAGTTACATAAGGAGGGAGGTGCAGGCCGCAGAGGCCATGGGGATGGGAGGCGGCCCTGGACACTCAATGGAACCCTCTGAAAGCATCACGAGGGCCCGACCCAGAAGGGGGACCCAGATCGGGGGTGGGGGCGGTAGGCCTGGCTCTAGGCAATGCAGGGGGTCGGGAGGACAGAGGCCTGGCCCCCATAGAGCCAGCAACCACCCAGAGCCGCTGCAAGTGCCCCCTTCCCCGCAGCCTCCTGGCGGCTGTGCCTTTCCGGTGCGAGCCTGAAGGAACCCGCGGAGCCTGTGGCAGTCTCCCTGAGGCACCAGCACAGGCCCAGACAGAGGACGGGTGCCAGGCTCCTGGGCCACTGGAAGGCCTGCCTTCCCCATCCTGTGACTGCCCAGGGGCGAGACCAGAGGACAGCTTCACGGACAGGCCAGGAGACAGTGCCATGGGGGACAGTGGGGAAGGCACAGCTTCCCAGGGCTTCGAGCTGCAGTCCTGCCATCCGAACGCACCTGGGGCCACCAAGTGCCAGGTTGGGGCCCCGGAGGCCACAGGGACGCAGCTCCGTGATGAGGCCCACACGCTCACACTGTTCCATCCCGCAGGAAAATACAACCCACTCCAGACAGCCACGACCCCAACACCCCTCCCGCCGTCCGTCCGTGCTGGCCCCACAGGAAGACACGCCTGGAGCTGCCGACACCATGCAGTCGCCCGCCCACAGCCAGAAAGCCCAGCTGTCCCTCCCACTGACTCCAGGTGCCCAGCCGCTCTCTCCGGCTTCCCAGTCAGCTCAGCCTCCAAAGGCGGCCGCTGCGTGTACGAGCGCACAGGTGCACACCCGCACGGGGCTGGCCGGTGCCCGCTCCCGAGCACACGCTCGCAGGGGCACGCTCCACGTCCGCTGTGGGTAGGCGGGCACTGACGCGGCCAATCTCCGAGGGAAGGGACAGGCTCCCCCCACCCTCAGTCATCCCATGCACTCGGCACACACGCAGTGTGGACTCCTGCCCCGGCCGATGCACACCGACTTCTGGTGAAGCCCTAGGCACCGCGGGGCAGAGGGGGCTCTGGCAGAGCTCACCCCCCGCGCCCGGGGCCTGTCTCCTCGGCTCCTACCACCTGGCGCTGTGCCGATCAGAGGGGACTCTTCCCACGGGCCCCGCGTAAATCCAGCGAGGCCCCGCAGCCTTCGGGCTGAGCAGTGCTGTTGCTTCACGGTGAATGTGGGTCCGTCACCCATGGAAGATGGTCAGGAGCCAGCAGGAAAGGACTCCCCTAAAAGGTCATGCTAGGAGTGACCCCCGGGGCCAGCAGGATGGGATGCTCCTGGACCTGGAACTGTCCCTGCGAACTTCCTGCAAATCACCCAGGCACTTGATTTTGTGCAATTCCCTTGTAAGCCACTGTTATGAATGGGTGCATTCCGGATGCTCAGGGGAACAGGACATGTGGAGAACCTGAGGAGCCCCGACCAGTCAGGGTTCCCAGGGACGAGAAGCTGCCCTGGAGGTCCGGGGGGCCATTCTCAAGAGGTGCTCCCAGTTGAGGGGACAGGGAGCAGAGCGCAGGCGTCATCTCTGCACACTGGCCTCGGGGGTGGGGTTTTCGTTCTGTGTCAGCCGCAACAAGGCACCCCAGGCACCCGCAGGCTCCTCGGGTTGGGGGCCAGGCCCAGGTGGGGCTCACGCACGGGTACTTCAAGAACAGAGAACATTCTGGTTCTAGTTGTCTGGGGCACGCTGGAAGCATGGCTATTCCTATCCCTTGTGTGGCATTTCCTGCTCCCTCCCGGCCACTCCCAGGGCGAAGCCAGGCCCCCGGGCGGGTACCCAGCAAGGGCTTGCGCAACAGGTGTTCCTGGGGGGAGCGCTCCCTCTGAGGAAGGGACAGAGGTTCCACCAGAGAAGTACCAGTGAGTAGACAGATCAAAAGTGGTCTTTATGCAGGAATTTTCCCTCCTGGAACCTTCTGGATCTGGAAGGTACAGCCCCACAAACTCTGAGAAATGGGGCACTCCTGGGGGAAAGCACATTCTTTCCTGAGGTAGCAAGGGCACCGCAGCCTCAGAGCCCTGGGCAACCCCCTGACCCTGCCCACGTGACAGAGCAACCGGCTCCCTCTGTCCCCTGCCACCCCTAAGCAAAGTGGGTCTGCAGGCCTAATGGGCAAATTAAACGTAGCCCCCTCTGAAGAACCGGCTGTAAAAGCCTCAAAGACGACCCGGAAAAGCAGAGGCCTGAAGCCCGGGCCTGCCCATCCCCAGGGCTCTAGAGATACAGTTCAAGAGGACACAGAAGCGCAGCCCGAGAGCTGCCGGGTGGGGCAAGTGCCAGTGCCCCACCCGCTCCTCCCACCAGGTCCTCCCACAGAGAGACCGCGCACAGAGCCGGGTTCATGTTTCACAACTTTAATAGAATATTCTAACTATTCTGTACAAATTGAAAACACCGTATTCAGTTACAAATGTATTATAAGTAAGGCTGAGCACTCTACAGGCCTGGTCACAGTGTGGACACGGTGTCCCCGGTTGCCAGAGACCATGGTCACACACTCGGAAACCCCACACGCCAGCCAAGAACAGGTCGCTCTGAACCCAGGGCTTTTAAGACAAGATGAGCACGGGGCCAAAAAAAGGGGGTACTGAGAAAGCAAGACCCGACATGTGCACACGAGGAGGAGGGCAGCACTTCCCAGCCCCGGCCCCTCACCACAGAAGCCTGGCGCCCCCCCGCCCCCCACGCCGGCTGGGCTGTGTGTCGCAAAAACGCGCTCCTGCCCTCAGCGCAGGCAGGACAGAGCGAGGTTCCCTCCATACAGGCCTCGCTCCCCTGGGAGCCGCCACCACCCCGCCTGGCGAGTCACCAGGTCACCAGTCACACACATGGTTTCAGAAAGTGTAAGGACAAGCGACAGCATGCGTCCCAAGCCCTCACAAGCAGGAAAGAATAAATAAATACGAGGATGAACCACAAACACTTGCGCCTCAGGGCTGGGGCACGCCACACCCCCCACCCCACCCCGAGGAAGACAGAACCAGAGAAAGAACTTTCTAAGGAGAGCAGGACCCTAGTCCACGCATCTCTTCCGGGACAGAGCACAGGAGACCAAGTGATGGGAAACACAAAGCACACGGGTTTCCTCAAGGGAAGGAAGAATCCAGTCCGACTGCGGAGGGGTGTGGCTGCTTCTAGATGCCCCGGAACCACACCCCCAGACATCTGCCCTTGGCATCAACTGACCTTCCGCCGCCCCTTCTCCCCCGGGGTCTACGGGGCCCTTCCAAAGGCAGGGCCTGGGAAAGTCCACTGAGCTGCACCCAAGGCCGTAGAGGGTGCTGGAATCAAACCTCCTATTTCTGAAATGCATTTAAGTTGCCACTGTACAGGTTAAGCAAAATAATAAGGATAAAGAAAAAGTTAAGGTCAAAACCATGCACTTGAGAACAAGTTAGAAGCAAGCACTGCCGACCGAGGTGCCGCCGCCGCCGAGTTCCGACGCCGCACCTGCGGGCCTCGCTGCTCACTGCTGTTTGCACTCGGAGGGCTGGCTGGGCTCCTTCTGTCAAAGAGAGAAGACAGGACTTGTAGGGAACCAGTGTCATCAACCCCGTATCTCCAACCAACAATGCAAACCAAGACTCAATTTGCTGCCTTCATTCTTACTGAAAAAATGGTTACTGCAAACGTACTTTTACAAGAGTAACAAAAAATCAGTCAACCTCCCAGAAACAAAGTCTCAGCAGGGCTCCCTTTCTTGTTTGGAGACAAGCCCGGGAGTTTAAGTCACAGCCCAGGCCCTGGGGGGAGGAGCGTCTCAGGGTCACAGAGACTCATCAGTGTGGGGGTAGCCCGTGCTCCAAAGCGGCACCGCAGCCTCAGAGCCCCAGGCACCCCGCCCCCCCCCCGCCCCGCACCTGCCCACGTGACAGAGCAGCCGGCTCCCCCTCGGTCCCCTGCCACCCCTAAGGCAGGCTCAGCACCTGAAATGAAAAGGCACCACCCTGGGGTGGGCCAGAGGTGGCTGAGCAGCCCCGGCGTCCCCGGCCAGCACTCCGGAGTGCTCCCTGCTGATGGTATGTGCCGGCAGCCCAAAGCCGGGAGGCCAGCTCCCGCACACAGCCCCGGTCCCCCAGCCCCCTCCCAAGTGGGAATTCGATCCTTCCAGAAAGGTAGCAGGGAGAGACCATGTCTCCCCGCAACAGAGGAGCACATTCACTGCAGTATAAACTGACACATCTCACACCGTTTAAAGCACATCCCGTAGTCCTATGCATTCTGTGTGCAGGCCAACGACAGCCTGACAGACAAGCAGACCACTCATCACTCCAGGCAAATACATCTGCTGATCAGTAGCCTCTAACTCCTGGCTACCAATTTACAAATTACTCTCATAAAATCTGACAAGCCTACGGAGTATAAAAAAAAACCCCGCAAACATCGGGGTTAAGGTAACAGACACCTTCTATGGTTGAAGCTGGGACTCCATTCTTTGGGAAATCACATTTAAGGTACGAAAAAAATTACGTGCTATGAATGCAGAGAGACGACCTTGGACCCTGGTCTAATCTCTTCATTGTAAGTCTTATGGAAAAGAGCACAGGGATGCGGCCGGGACCCCCAGGTCTCTGCCCAGCAGCGAGCCACTCTGGGAGGGGGTCCTGGCCCTGGCGTCACATGCTCACCTAAAATACTGCTAAAGAACGCAGGCCCCTAAAACAAAACACGCCTGACCAGAAATCCAGGCGGGAAAAGATCACAGTCAAACTCTGTGGATCTGGAGGCAGCCCAGGCTAGGGCCACGGCAAGGAGCCGCCAGCTGTCGAGTGGCCATGGTGGGGGGGCCGGGGTGGGGGGAGCATCAGGCAGTTGTTGTTGTTTTTTTTTTAAGTATTTATTTGACAGAGAGAGAGACAGCCAGCGAGAGAGGGAACACAAGCAGGGGGAGTGGGAGAGGAAGAAGCAGGCTCCCAGCGGAGGAGCCTGATGCGGAGCTCAATCCCAGAACGCTGGGAGGACGACCTGAGCCGAAGGCAGACGCTTAACGACTGAGCCACCCAGGCGCCCCCAGGCAGCTTTCTCAGGGCAAGGAGAGAAGTGCGTGTATTTCCACAATC
The DNA here is from genome assembly GCF_023065955.2 of Ursus arctos. Taxonomy (NCBI): domain Eukaryota; kingdom Metazoa; phylum Chordata; class Mammalia; order Carnivora; family Ursidae; genus Ursus; species Ursus arctos. Next base: position 46,408,833 of record NW_026622908.1, on the reverse strand, counting down.
GTATTTGCAAAACGGAAGTGGGTTAGAGAAGATGGAGCTAAGGGAGTGGTTCTGAAGGGTGACGTGGTGGGAACAGGGGGGCGGCACAGGACGGGAGGGACCCCTCCTGCTGCACCTTTCTGTGCGTAGGTGAGTTATACACATACAGCATTCTGTGATATCGGGCTTTATACCATTTACCATACGCTGTCTCAATCGCTTCGTGTGCTTACCGTAACCAGGAGAACAGATTACCCATTTGTTTAAAATACAGTCAGAAGCTTGGGAGATAAAGCCTGCTGGAGGCCCCATCTCTGGGGATAGCATCCGCATGGACATAAGTCCTGGGCTGTAAGGTCAACGCAGAACCCCGAAGCTTCTGATGTGAATTTTATCAACAAGACATCACTGGTTTTCAGCCTGCGACACATCCCAAAACAGGACTACAACTAAAGCCCAGCATCCTGGGTCTCAGGCCACAAAGTCTCATGGCAGCTTGGTCACTCAATGCCCCTGATTATCAAGGGAGAGGAGTCGGGGTCTCCAAGGCACAAACTACCAGCCCAAATCCTGCCTCTCATGGAGCCATTAAAAAGCCAAGTTTTAACAGAGGACAACTGCCCAAGAAGGGGTGAAAACAAGCCGCCAAGCACAAAGCTGGCCCCCACAGCCTCCCAGGGGCACACAGCCGGGGTCCGAGAGCCTGCATGACTGCAGAGGAGACAGCCCCCTGCACTGGAGCAGCTGGGCCCCTGACAGGAGTCTGGTGACACTACCGAGGGCGGCCAATCCTGCTGCGCCGTGCCGGGGCTGCTCACGGTGGCTGCGCCACAGGACGGCCCCCGTCCCAGAGACACGGGCTGAGCAGGTCAGGGATGCTTCCCGGTGACCAGCAGGGTGGGAGAGTGTGGCTGGGGGGGGGGGGGGGGACACTCTTCAGACAAGTGAGGCAGCAGGAATCAAGAGCAATCGAACACACTGTCGTGTACGCACATCCACGATCAGCCCCGACTCCTTAAACACCCAGGGTGTGCGGAGTTTGCTGTCTCCCCTAGCCACGTTTCCTCGCCGGGAGGCAGCCGCGCTACTGCTCAGCTCCTGATGAGAGTGAGCCCGCCAGAGCTGCTCCGGAAGGCAAGGCGGACACGCTCCAAGGCCTGTAGTCTGCACGCCCCTTGGCATCAGCACGCCACCTGCGGCCGTAAGCGCCGGCTCCAGCTCTCACAGGCCCTGCTCTACACACTGGCTGCGGCTGCTCGGCACAGCCCCCGAGCCCGCGGCCTCCTGCGGCATCTCCTGACCACTGCCCCCAGCTCCGCGAGGACAGTGTCCCACACGGTAGAGAGCCGATGGCCGGGACAGAGCTGCCATGGCCCGCACCAAGGGGGGCAGGGGTGGCGGGTGGGCAGCACCCAGCTCTTCCCTACGCGGTCAGAGCACCCCAACAACGCGCAGGAGCGCCCGTTACTAACACCACACCACGCCGCCACCGCAGCTTTTGGGACACTAACTCCAGCACAGTCACAAGTGCGGGCAGCCCTTCGTGACCTCCTGGTCTGCAGCACACCTGAAGTTAGAAAGGAGACAACTGACAGAGACGAGTCAAGCACCAGCACAGCGGCTGCGGGCCACTGCCCGGGGTGCGGCTGACCCACGCGCTCTGCGCTCTTCCTGGAGGGCAGGCCCGTCCCCAAGAGAACGCCACACCAGTCACGCCTTTGCCTTGGTCAGCAACACACACGGGGCTCAGGAGGCAGGAGCCAAATGTAGTTTCTGACAGTCAGTTTTCGAAGTCCACACAACGGACACCTGTGCAAAAGTACCGTTCTTCAGAAGGCCGTGCGCTCAGCCTAGCACACACGAGTGTGCCTGGCCAGCAGCTTTCCCTCGAGCCACAAAGTCACAACAAGGCACTGCTATAAAGCACAGATCAGAAGATTGGATTAGGAATGAATGGAATTCCACCTTACCTAAAAATGCATGAATAACAGACAAAAATTACACCTAAATGGGGAAAAAATTGAAAGGAAGTGTCAGCATAAAAGAAAACAAAATGCACAAAATTATACAGGCGGAAACAGCCACTTTCTCATGACACAAAGGGCTACAAATTCTCGAGCTTGAGATGAACAACCCCAACCCACCATATCTGTACATTCCATACTGAAACATCCCTTCTCCCTCGTTTACCTCCTCGTGTGGAGAATCTGACATGACCAATCCCTCCGAAGGACAAGACTCGGGCCCTTCCGGCTGCGCAGGGCTGGCGGTCCTGGCACCTCCCACCAGTGACCCATTTATCATCCCTCACCTTCCCCCAACCAACAGCACACACGAAGACCCAGGGAGCGCCAGCCCTCACAACCCTCTAGGTGCCGGACGACTTGTGAGAGAACGAGCTTCCAGAAACAGACGTGGCAGGAGACAGGAAAGGACAAACAAGAGAAGGAAGCGACAAGTGACGGAGTTAACGGAGCTCCCACTGCAAACCATCCTGTCTCTGCTCTAGAATCCGTCAGCACCCCCCACCAGCCCAGTGTGAGCCACCCGAGCCAGGGCCCCTGTGTCACAGAGCCGAGCACAGGGGCCCCTGCACTACGGCCCCCCGTGCCAGACAGGCCGACTGTGCAGAGGTGAGCATTGCTGTGAGCTTAGTCCCAGAGTAGTATTTATATTGTACATTTAAAAAAGTTTGAACCCACCTCCCATCCTTTCCTAGAAGGAGCTGAACTGTAAAGCATGCGTTTACAGAAACATTTGGTGTTAAAAAGAAAAACAAGAACACTTACAGAGCTCGGTTATTACACCAATATTTAGTGCACATTCCACTTCGGGCAAAAACGGAGGACGGACACACACACACAGTCTAGTTAAACTGAGATCCAGGTTATGAACGGCAGGTAAGGCTAGTGCTCTGGCAGCCCAAGACGACGCAGAGAGCTATCGACTTCACGCTCGCGACCCGGAGGATGTCCTACTACGGCCTTAGGGCTGCATTAAAGCGGTCCTGGATCGAAGGGTTGAGCCAAGGGGCAAAGTGCCCTCACTTACACTGATCTGACCATCAGTAAACAACCAGACTCCCAAGTAAAATTAATGGGGTTGCCCAATGTCTGTGTTTTTGTTTCTGTTTTTGGTTTTTTGGGGTTTTTTTTTTTAAAGCAAAGCTTCCCAATTTATTTTCAATAATTGGAAATATTTAGACATAGCTTCTGAATAGTCTCAGCCCAAAGGCAATTGTAAAACTATGTCTACAATTTTATTACTCTATTCGCTAAAAAAATAACCCCCGAAATTTCCTTCTTTGTACCTTTTCCAAAAATAAACACAAGAAACAGCTTATTCACGTCGTCGCTCAGCCATTCCACCGAGTGGACTACAGGTCTGGAGCACAGTGCTGCTCTCCGGAACGAGCTGACGGCAAGAGCGTGCTGCCAGCGAGCTGGGAAAGCCTTCACTGGACACCCACACTGAGCACTAAATCCTACAGAAGGGGTCACTCAAGCCTGTTCCTGGTCTGTTGTTCGTGTTCTGACTAGAGCACGGAGACGCGACCCGACGTCGCAGCAGCACGCCAGTCACGGGTGGGGCGGCCCCCCAACTGACCTTGGGGTTAATATCGGCATCATCCTCATCTTCTCCCTCCTCGTCACCTTCCAGCTCCTGCGTAAAAGGGGGAGAGCGAGCTGCACACACGGGATTTAAACTCCTGTGGATCTACACGCTCCACACGGAAGCCACCCTTCCATCAGCAGAAATCAATGATCACTGTCCCTAAGTGATTACATCACCTCTTCTGGGCACCTGTGGTTCTCAGCGATAACACACACACCACTGAAAACGCAGTTTGTCTGCTCGACCACCGTTTCCTGAGCAGCGTTTTCCTAAGCCCATCGAGGGATCAACAACTGGACACAGGGACAGCACCTGCTGTGCACACGCCCCCCCCCCCCCCCCCCCCCCCGGTTTCGACAGGGTGGAGGCTCGGAGGCAGCTCCACACACATCAGGTACGACTGGTGGTTCTGTAACCTCCGTCCGCTCCAGCAGAGGAAGGCTAGCACGGCCTCAGGGAAAGGACTCTCCACGGTGGCCACGTCTTACCTCCTCTTCTCCTTCCTCACCCTCTTCAAACTGAAAAAGGAAAAAGGAAACAAGATTTAGGTCTCTAAAGCCAGAGGGCAGCCTGACCCAGGCACAGTCCCCGTCAAGCGCCCCCCACTGGTCAGGCCTGGGGGACATGGACGTGCAGCCTGGCCTCTGGGCAGAGGGCAGCGCCCGCTCCACACCCAGCTCTCGGGGGGGCACGGTCTGCCACTGGGCACCTCAGCTCCGACACTGTGGGCCGGGCTGGGGCCCGTGCTGCGGGGCCGCCTGTTCACAAGCCCTGCTGTGTTCATAGGGTGCTGGGTATCTGAAAACCACTCCAAACAAGGCCTAAGGATGGAGAAGGGTGCAGAAAGGAGATGGTCAGAACGAGAACGCACTCGGATCACCTGGGAAACTGGCTCATCTAAGCAAACCAGGAGCATGATGTTACTGTGCAGATACGGGAATTTCAATGGTTATTTTTAACTCACACAAAGGTAAATGTTTACATACTGAAAACGTGACAAAACCTTGGTGTTTAAGTGCATAGAAGAGAAGCCCATCGGTTGGTCTTGAACAAATTTCCTAGGTCCAAAGACATCACAGGTCAGACTCTCACTCAAGCTCCACACATCAGAGTCAGATCAAGATCAAAGATGAAACAAAACAAACCTCCTCACTACCCTGCATGGCACGAGACCCCAAGATTTAGTAGGCTTCTTCTTAGGAACATTTCTTTTGTTGGAGCCTGCACGTGTATTCCCTAGTGACAGCTCACACAAAACCTGTAGGGGCCTGGGGGCTGGTGGGGCCCAGCTCAGACGGCAGGCCTAGCGTGCACGCCCTCCCGCACCAGCTGGGCCGTCAGGGGTCCAAGCCCGCCCCGGTGCCCTTACCGGCCTCCGACAGGGAAAGACCTTGGTTTGAGGTCCTGTAGCCAATCACATCTTAGCTGAGATTGGAACTAGCCTCCAACAAGCTCAAGTGTGGATTTTCTGAGGTTCTAAGGAGCTCATTTCACTCTGGACCTGAAGGGGCCTGCAGGGTCCTGTTGCAGACACATCTCACACTGATGTAGAACCAGGGCTCCAAAGTGGGGGTACAGAGCTTGTGGGACGAGCAAGGTGAGCTGGAAGAACATGGAAGACAAAACCAGCACTCCTGCCTCCAATCTCTCCTGCAACGATGTCCAGTGCTTGTGCAAGGTTTCCAACGGAAGTTGGAAGTTGACCTTTATCCCACCGCGCACTCAGTAATGGTGCAAGTTGACCTTTATCCCACCGCGCACTCAGTAATGGTGCCGACAGGTGTTCTACGAGCCTGACGAGCCACCAGAGTCCCCACCATCAACCCCACCTTCCGATGAGGACACCGCAGCGCAGAAGCTCTTCGGCTGAGTGGTGAAGCCAGGACGCTGGTCTCAGAAGGCCTGAGTGGGGTGCCCCCTCCTAACCCCTCCACTACACTGCTCAGCAGCAGCACCTGCACGAGAGGCGTTGGGAGCGGAGACGTATATGCAGAGGACAAGCAGAGCCACCGCACGGCTCACCAGCACCATGCACTCTGCCTGTATTTTAAGTAAATACATACAGATAAGCTGCACATTCAAGTTTTAAAACTGATGGACGTATGATCAAAAAAGCACGGAGGCCACTGGTCTAGAGATGCGCCTTCCACATGTCGTCCGCACACTTTTTGGGCTACGTGAACACGCAGGTCCTCAGCTGCCGACAGACGCGTCCTGCATCTCCATTCTCACATGGGGCCGGTGCCACCACCGTGGACAGAGCAGGCAGGCCGAAGACCGCTCTGTGCTCTGTCATCACAGGGAGTCCGACGGGACCGTGCCGGTCTACAGTTTGTGGTGTCAGCTCAAGCCTCGGCGGTCACCTGAGCGCTTGGACGAGCCAACACTACACTGACTCGGGTGCCCACACGTTCTGCCCACAACCACCTCCCGGCCCAGGGATGGACAAACAGCCTTTCCGAGCCAACGACTCTCGGACTACACAGCTCACACACTGGACGGGCCATGCCCCAGGTTGGGACCGTCAGCACAGAAAGTGTGAGAAGCAGGCTTCACTGCCTCTGGCCGCTAAGCAACGCAAACCTGCCTGGCTCCTGCTGCCCGTCTGAAGCCTCGACAGACCACTTAGAAAGGAACGCTAGAACCATCCAGGAAACCTAAGAGCTCTGAAAGCAAGGGAATAAATACCTGAAACACACTGCTAGCAGCACACTATACAACAAAGCTTTCCTCCCACAAATCAAGACGACGCAGCGAGTGAGGCTGGGTTATGGCGGAGAGCTACTGCAGGTGAAAGTCAAAGGACAGCTAGCTAGGCTGCGCTTGGCGGGGGGCGGGGAAGGGGCCTGCTCAGCCTGGCCACCCTTCTGTGCACCACGGGTTTCAAGTCTTTGGGGCCAGTACACCACAGGCCAGCAGAAGTCAGCTCCATGGACAACCTTTTGCTGTGACCACACCTCTGAAAATGAGATTCTTCCTCACGTTTCCAAGTCACCCAAAGCTTACAGACCTTCAGTAGGCCAGGGTGAGCACCTGCGGCCTTTTGAGGATGCTGTCCCTGGACGGGGCTGGCACTCTCCTCCAACAGTCCCCAGAGCCCTCCTAGGCCCCCACCCCCCCGACACCAGAGGTCCCCCAGGCTGCCACCCAGGGCACCCCATACTGCTGGAGGCAGGCCCCAGAGGCTCCCGCCCACATACGTTGTCATCATCCTCTATGGCCTCCCCCGTGAAGTACAGCACGGCCCTTGGGACTATCCGCTCACGAAAGAAGTGTCCAATTTCAAAGTCAGAGGCTAATGTGAATTCTGAGTCTTCATCCTAAAAAGGGAAAAACCTCAGCGTTAACTAGTATATACAGGCGAGCACCATGCCCCCCACCCCCACCGCACCCCTCACTCTGGGGGGATCTAGCACTGCTGGGGATGGTGGGGCGCACCAGACCCATGCGCTCTGGCTCCGCCCCACAGTGTTGTGAACGGAGTGCACCCCCAGTCTCAGGGAGGACGAAGGAGGGACTGAAAAGAAGGTAGGCCACTACTCTGGAGATAAAGAATATGACGGCACAAGAGATCTGATGACGACACAAAGCTTACCAGTGATTCTCCATCTCCAGATGCTAGGGCAAAAAAGACAAAACATGCGCGTTACAATGACAACCAAAACCTTTGCAAGTACACGCGGGCAGCTCCGCGGACAGGAAAAGTAAAACAGGGGCACCTGCACCTCCCACGGTGCCCTGACCCCCGCCTGACCTGCCTGGGAACGCCAACTGGGGAAAAGCACTTCCTACTGTAGTGCTAATAGGCAGACAGGCCTATCAAGGGGCCCCAGATGTAGCCACTCAGTGCATTTACGCTTAAGGAGAGTGGACCGGTGCCTGCAACCCTGCACACTTCTGTAGGGAGGAGGAAAACCCTCGAGCCTTGGCTCCAAAGCCCTGCACCTCGGGGGGCAGCACCACGTGTGTCCGTGCGGCAAGGAGCGAGGAGAGCACAGCGCTGAAGCGTTCCTCCCACGAAATGGGAAGACCTCCTGTGGGCAGGAGTGCTGCTGGTCGCTGCCCACCACAGAGCGTGGCATGGCTTGCTGAGGCGCACTTCCACACACACACGTGCATGAGAGAGACACACACACCCGCGCGCGTGCGCACGCACACGGCTGGCCAGACTCTGCGGCTGCTTCGGAGCCCGACCCAGAATCAAGGGTGACAAGAAAGACAGGGACTTAAAACCACTCAACAAAGCCCAGTGATGCTCAAATGACCATGTGATTCAAACCCCAGACTTCAGAAATGCTTGTTCAAGGCCTGGTCTTGCCAGGAGCTGGAGGCTTATGGCGCTGGCCTCATCCTGCCTCTCACGGCCTCTCCCAGCCCGGCCGTTCCCCACGGGCTGGCACCGGCATGTCCACATCACCCTGTGCCACGTTCCCTGAGTCTTGGCACATGAGCACCCCCCATGGGCTACGATTTGGGTCTGGGGACTCTGGACAAGGACTTGGCAAACGTGACTTTGGGACATGTTTTGTAGATTTAAGAACAAGGAGGGCACTGGACTGGCCAGCTTAGGTTTCCTTCATTTCAGAACACGTGACCTCAATTCCGACACTTTCTCCTTGCCTGCTCCCCATCACCACCCCACAGCCACTTTCTATTTGTTTATAGAGCTCATCACTGGATGTTATACAGGATTACTCTAAAAATAGCTATATTTACGTGTCATTTATCTACCAGAGAACTGAAGAGTACAATTCAATGACTCCTAGGACATTTTTAGAGTTGTACAACCACCATGGGAGAGTTTTATTTATTTATTTATTTTTATTTTTTAAAAGATTTTATTTATTTAATTTTATTTATTTTTAAAGATTTTATTTATTTATTTGACAGAGACAGACAGCCAGCGAGAGAGGGAACACAAGCAGGGGGAGTGGGAGAGGAAGAAGCAGGCTCATAGCAGAGGAGCCTGATGTGGGGCTCGATCCCATAACGCCGGGATCATGCCCTGAGCCGAAGGCAGATGCTTAACCGCTGTGCCACCCAGGTGCCCCCATAGGAGAGTTTTAAAACCCCCAAAAGTCACCCCTCCAAATTCTGAGTCCTCTTAATTTCATTTTGATTATATGAAATTACTTAAAAATCCCATCTTCAGAAACCTTCCAACAAAACCACTGAGTTTAGCATCCAGAGCCCCTCTGCTTCACAGCGAGTGCACGCAGGTGAGCACCACAGGGGGTTCTCCGTCTAGAACAAGGAAACGGAGCCACACTTATGGCTCCCCTAGGCTCAAAGACAAATCCCAGAAAGATACGGGGCCGAAGGGTGAAGGGCAGAGCTTGAGAAGGGCCCTTGGCTCAGGGACAAAGGCCCGGTCCAAGGCTCACACTTGAGAGTGGAGCCACCCTGTGGCCGAGGGTGAAGAATAGCTCACATGCCCACCAACTACCTGTGGCAGGGACGAGCATTTCTAGATTTCAATCTGTTTGTGTTCACGGAAAATAAAGAGAAAATGTTTTATCCTCACTATTCGAACACTGCCAACCAGCCTGGCCTTCGCATTCTCTCGAAAATTTTGTTAAGACTTGCCAGTATTTACTCTTGAAACCTGTTGCTCACTTCATGAGGTTAAACTCTTTGTCTTTATTTTATGACTAAGTGTGGGGGGGAATCGAAGTTTCCAAGCTAAGTCTTTCAAAACTGGACATCCAACTGCTTGTGTTGTCATGAAAAACAAACCCCAAGACCCCTTGAGTTGTGTAAGTCACGGAGAAAACCAAAACATAGCTGAATTTATGAGGAAGAGAGGGCGGGGGATATTCCCCGAGCTGCGCGGGTGAAACCGGAGGGCGCCCCGCGACAGAGGGGCCTGCGGCAGACGGGTGCCAGGGGGCCAGAGGGCCACAGCAGTGAGGCCGGAGGCGCCGGCTGGGGCGCTCCTGGGATCACTCGGCTTTCTCAGCATGGTGCTAAGAGTGCCTGCCAGACCTTCTCCTCCTGCTACAAGGAGGACCCCTTCCCCTACCGCCCCTCACCCCGCGAGCACCAGCACCGCGGCTCCTGGCACGGCAACCGTGTCCTTACTGGCCACACTCGCCTGAGGACCCAGACCAGACTCCGAGGGTAACGAAGCCACTTCACGCAGTACTTCATCAACGCCCACAACACAACCCACTCACCTTTCAGCGGGCTGAAGAAGTTGAAAAAGGAGTCGTTGGGAACTTGTTTGGTAATTGTTCTCACCGTGCCTCGGCCCTTATGTTTCTGCTTCTTCTTGATTGTTTTGACCGTAACGTTCTTCCCTTTCTTCCAGTCAATAGCACATCTACAGGGACAGAGAGCCATCATGCACACAGACATATGCCCCGAGAAACACTGACCACGAACGTCCACGGTAAACAAGGCACAGCCAGAGACTGAACGTGAACAACGTAGGCAAACTAGCCTGCCAGCTGGCACTGCACATCTGTGACGTCCATGGCACAGCTGGTGACAGGGAACTGGCCAGGTGGCCTGGGCTGCCACCACCCTGGCTGGGAGAAGCATCTGAAACAGAGGGCTTCTCCCCTGAGACCCTCCCCAAGTGTGTTTCCTGTGACCAAGCCCGGTCAAGGCTCCGCTAAGGTGCCCAGAGGGTGCTCAAGAGCTTGTCACCTGCTGCGTCTGCCCTGACCCCAGAGCACACCTGCCATCACCTACTCACGCGCCCGAACTCTCCAGCAGCTAAGCGAGCAGGACAAGCTGGAGACGCGGCAGGCGATGGCTGCACAAAGCACAGATCAGGGTGGAGCGCGCTGGGTCCAGGCTGCAGAGTGGGCCTGGCCGGGGGGAAGAGCCCCGCACGCTGACTCATCCTGCAATCACTGCGGACCCACAGGGAACCCTTGGCAGCACGAGAAGCGTCTGCTTGGGAACACGCCCGGCAAGCGTGGCCCACTTCTCACAGGACAGCCCGGCCCTGGGAAATGCATGCTCAGAGAGCCACTCTCGCCATTCCAGTCTAGCAGGGCTCTCATAAAGCTCTGAACTGCTTATACGGGGGATTCGGAAGTACTTGGTTCCAGTGAGTAAGGGTAACTGTGCCGATTCAAAAACAATTTCCCAAATCATCTCAAACCAAGAGGAAAGAACTCCAAACCATATTCTCTTCCTGGTGATCTCACTTGAAATCACCCAGGTGCTCCAGTAGGAGTCAAACAATTACACTGCCCCACCAATTTCCGAAGCAAGCAACTGACCAATACTGTCCTGCACGGACTCATCCGTTCACTCAACAAATATGTGCGGAGGGTTGTTTATCAGTTCAGTGAGGACAGTGTCATGTAAAGGGCCTAGAGAACCCAAGCCCTCCGTCCGATGGGGAGACCGGGCCACCTGCCCCCATTTGACACATGTGACCTCATGACACATTTCCCAGTGCAGGCTGTCACAACCCTCTACAGAAAAGACTAACGTAAATCTTGGTCTTCTGGGATTTCAAGAAGATTAAAAACATTTTACTTTATTCCTAATTTCTCTTACTCGTTAAGTTCTAAAATCATCTGTTTTTTGTTTCAGAAAAAGCAGCTGAAATGGCACGTCCTTACCCGTCGCAGTCAACTATTTCAGGGCCTTCGAAGGAAAAGGGATCGGCCTGGTCTGGCTCCGACTTCATCTTGTATGTTTTCGTCAGGACCGAGTTGGTGAAGTAGTCGTTGGGCTCAAAGTGGAACTCTAATACAAAAGACTAAAGACAAAGACTCAGGTAAGTACCACTTAAAAACCTCCAAGCAACCAGCGACAGACTTCACGAACCACACGGTGCGGACTGCAGACAGCGCCTCTCTGAGTGGGACGCCACAGGCAGAAACCGTTACGAACGGCAACAGGTATGGCCACATATCAAACTTCTTTACTACAAAACACAGCAGCCCCAAGTTCAGACACAAATGACGGGTGCGGGATACCCGCTGCGCTCCAGCCCAGCGGAGTCGTGCCCCCGAGGCCCCCGGCCCAGTGGGGGTCCAAGCTCTCCTGGGAAACCCTAGCTTCCTCTGCTGGCCTGGGCTCACCCCGGCGGAGGCGGGGGGTCCGGACTAGACGGGGAAACTAGGCAGCGGGAGTCCGGCCCTCCCCTCCTTCTGTGCTGGGGCTCAGGCAGAGCACTGCCTTCTCTGCCACGCAGACGGGCCAGATTACAGGGGTGGGGGGCACCGACTGGGCCTCCTCAAACCACACCAAGGACAAGTTCGTCCTCTGTTCACAAAGCACTGTGTAACCTGAAGAGACAAGCGTAAGAGGAAAAATGGGCGCAGGGTGTGTCCCAAGTAGCAGACACAAACGAGGTCAAGTGGCAGTAGGGGAGATTGTTGCTTTCTTACCTGTGTATGAACAATATGTAGTACTAACACGTGTTTTGGGAAATCGGGTCCATTCATAGACTGTAAATAGCTTTATAACGGACCATCTAACAAGATCAAGAAATTAAAGTAAAATAAAATTCTCTGACCCAGTAATTCTACTCTGAGAAATTTATCGTGGGGAAGCTACCTGGGTGGGGGCACCATCGGTTTGTGCAAAGACGCTCGCCTCAGCCCTGTTTTAAGGAAGAAAAGAGCGCGCTGGCTAAGTGAGTTGTAGAGATACGTTATGAGACTGACTCTGGGCTCACACCACTTCTGCTGTGTGATCTTGGCAAGTCACTCTATGTCTCTGTGCTGCTGTTTCCTCCTCTGTAAAGTGGAAAGATTAATCCTGTCTCTCCCTGAGTTGACTGCAGAAGCACCTACAACAGGGCTTATACGGGTTTACAGGCAACGCTTGCTAAACATTAGCTATTTCAATTTTCACTGTAACAGTACAATCATCAACTGAGAAAAGGTAGGTTAAAAAGACTAAAACCAAACCACTTCCACTAAAGGGGAAGTGGAAACTGGACCCTGCAGAGCTCAAGTTCCTGGTCTGGCCCAGCAAGCGCAGCAACAGCATCCCATGTGACCCCTGCTCTCCACTCCTTGCCCAACCCCCAGGGCTACACCCACCCTGAAGCCCGAAGAAATGTTCTGTCAGTGAGAAGGAGGCTATGACCCCAGAAGTGCGGCAGGTGCGAGCACAAGCGTGGACAGGCACCCTGGGGGACAGGGAGGGTTCACGGGCATCCACACGGGGGACCCGCCGCACTCCCTACTCGGGCACGGACACGGATCACACCACTCCTTTATCTCCCGCTTCCTTCCCTATCAGCTCTCCAGACCAAGTGTGCGGTTTCCTTTCTTCATGTTTTCCTATCTCTTCCTTCCCCATAGCCTCTGTTTAGTCTAGTGTTAACACACGACTGGGGATGAATCAGGAAAGGGTCCAAGGGGTGCCGAGTGGTTCAGTCAGTTAATTAAGTGTCTGCCTGCGGCTCGGGTCATGGGATTGAGCCCTGCATCGGGCTCCCTGCTCAGCCGGGAGCCTGCTTCTCTCTCTGCCCCTCCCCCCTACTCGTGCACTCTCTCTCTCGCTCTCTGTCTGAAATAAGTAAGATCTTTAAGAAGGAAAGGAAGGAAAGGAAAGGAAAGGAAAGGAAAGGAAAGGAAAGGAAAGGAAGAAAGAAAGGGTTCAAGTCCGACAGAAAAGAGCCCAAAATGAGGTCACCCCCATCACACACAATCCCCTACAGCCGGGTCAGCCATAGCAGGTGCCCAACAGGGCCCGTACTTAAGTGTAAAATGAGACCCCGCTCCTGCCTACCGCCCATGCCCACACTCGCACGGGGAAGCCCAGGCGGCGGTCCCTGCCCCACACCGCCCACAGGGCCACAGCCGGTGGCTCCAGTCCGGGCGGACAGCACACGGGAACTCCGCTCTGTTGCTGAAGCTCCGCACTACGCTTGAAATTATTTCAAAACAGACAAAACCACGATGACTACAAAAAAGAAAGTGTAAAAAATAAGTAATGAACAATCTTTGGGCCTTATAAATGTTCACCTCCTTTAACCCACTAAAATTACACTAAAAGGAATCTAAGCTGAGGCAATCACCCAAGATTTACACAGAAGATTTGGGTTCAATACGCTGACCACAACGCAACAGTCCAGAATGGGGCGGAGGCGGCAGTGGCATGTGCGGGCAATGCTAAATAAACCACTTTACAGCCCACAGAGGCAGTAATGACTATTTCCACCCAGCAGAGCTGGCACAACACTGTCCACACACGTAATCCCACTCTATTGCAGGGTAAGCATGGACGACCCTGGAGAGGAGAGGTGTGGTCACAGGAGAAGCAAACACACTGGCCCTCCTTCATTCTGAGGCTAGATGGTTGTATTTCTAATTTTGTCTAAAATATTTCATGATTTTTAAAAGACAAAGACTATGGGGAACCTGACTCCACAGGTGAGAGATCTCTACACTGGTCTTTACACCTCCCCGTATTTTCTCAGTATTCCACAGTCAGCGTGCACGACTTTTCTAACGGGGGACGTGATGAGGGGGAGAAGGACAACTGGCTCATGCTCTACCAAGACTAGGGCTCTTGTCTGTCTATAAACCACTGTAAGAGATGGAGGAAAACTGGCTGAGAAAGAAAACAGACGCAGGAAATCATCAAACAAGTGTCTAGTAAGAGCAAAGGAAGAAAAAAAGAATTGATCCAGAGGGAATAAATAAATAAATGGATTCTGGACAAATCACTGGTGAGAAAAAAGTGTTAGGAAAAAACTGACACAGAATCTTAGAACAGTGTGCAGCTCCCTGCCCCCCACCACTGCAAGCAAACATCCTCAGACTGCCCCACGTGGCCCCTAAGGGGCGCGAGGGCCCAGCCTCCACACAGGCCAAGGAAAAGGCCCGGTGGTAACCCAATTAACTGGGTGCAGTAGGAAAGGGTTCCCCTCAGCCTGTGAGCAGGCATCACGCAAGCTTGTGCCCATGGGGGCCCCCACCTGCAGAGGGAGAGCTGAGTGTCACCTCCCAGAGTAAGCACGGCAGGAAAGTGGAAGGGACCGATCCCAGGTGTCCCCTGCCCCCTGCTCCAGCAAGGCACCTGCAGGACCAGGGAGGGGAATCCCACACAGGCTGGCCCTCATTCGCCAGGTCCCAGGCCGTGTCCCCAGGACCTGAAACTGAGAGCCACGTGTCAGTCAGTCAAGAGCCACTGGAGCTGCTGTGGCACCGGAATGGAGCCTGTCAGCCACAGCCAGACTAACAGGCCACGAACAGTGCCTCTGCGAGGACTCAGCTCACGCAGGGTGGCAGGCCCTGCTCCCCGGAGGAAAGAAAGGGCTGGCTTCAGTTAGGGTCCTAAGCGCAGCAAGCTGCTGGAAGCGGTGTCGTGTGACAGAGCAAGGACACGTCGCTCAGGTTCGTCCACCTGCAGTCACGTTTTAGGTAAAACCTAGCAGGCTTCTATTAGCATCTTGGGTTTCTATTAAAGTGCTGCTCGCATTTGAGTGCGTACCTACCATCCTGTTTGACAGACGTCAGATCCTCACAATCCTAGGAGACGCTTAGGAGAAAAACATCGCCCTTTCTGACGCGGAACAAGCCTCATCAGAGAGCGGCGGAGGGCGTGGCGGACACCGCGGCCAAGGAGTCCAGTGCTGCGTGGACTCCTGCACCTGCCACCGAGCTGCCTACCAGGCTGTGCAGCGCTGCTGGGCAAGGCCTTCTTGGTGAGCATCCCCTGCCCCGGCTCCGAGCCCCCCGCCTTCAGTGCCTGACTTGCTCTGACGTCAACCAGGAGCACAGTCAACCACTACTCACCATAGGCTGCCCGGGGTCTGAAAACTTCACTTTAATATCCTGCAGGTGCTTCAAGATCGGCTCATCATACTCCTGATCAACAAGAGAAAAAAAGAAATTTCTGGTGGGCTTTTTCCAAACACACACGTCCCCTTATGACTCGCCGTTGCATACACTCCTGGACACTGGCTCAGCAGCCCTGCTGGGATTCTGGCCTCGTCAAGTAAGAACTCCCAGGAAGCCATCCGCATCTGTGCACTGACAAGCGGTCCTAGGGGCCAGCAACAAGGTGCCACTTCTTTCTGGCCCAGAGCACTGGAAACCATCAAGGCCAGGCAGGGAGGGCAAGAGCCTGACCGTTTCCACACTACCACCCGCTGCCAATGCACATAGGGATCGACCCGGCCTGCCGGTCCTCACGTTTCTGAAGACAGAACCAGAACAAACACTTCGGTCAGCTACGGACCTTGTTGGCCAATTTCCTGGTCTCCTGCCCTCACACCTTCCTGCCTGCCCATTCCCAGTTACGACAGGGAAGGGTCTCGAGGCGGTTCATGGGCTTTCTGGGGTGAGGCGGCAGACCTCCAGGTAAGAAGGTAAGAAGACAAGTCGTGCCTCAGCTGCAGAGGTGCAGGCCTCCCCAGCAGCACTGTGGGAGAAGGTAGCATGGAGGCTCCCAAGAGTGAGACCCCGCCCCAGGAGATCAAGACCACTCACAGGAGCTGTTGGTCACACAGAGTGCCTTTCCACCCACCACGAAAAACCGCTAAACTCTGAGTTAAGTGGTTCATAAATAGTTATTCAGCCTAAAATCTCTCTGTAAGGTGGAAATTTGCTTACCTGGACTAATTCACTTAGCATATCTACATTTCTAAAGATGGTAAACCAGAACTCTGGAATTCCTTTGGGGTTTGGCTCCTCTGCTGTTGCTGCTTCTTTTTCTGCTATGACTACTTTATTTTTCACGTCTCCCTAAAAAAAAAAAAAAAAAAAAAAAATACGCCAAACAGAACAGTTACGACAACGCAACACATTTACATTCAATAACTTAATGCAGAATGCAGAATGTAAATTTCAGCATCCTGTACAAACTTCTAACAAAAACTGTGTTCTCTGCATCTGTATCTCCAAGACCACCGTGCACATCACACTTTTAAATGTTTCTAAGGAACAAAGCAATCAAAGCACTCCATTCAGATGTGATTCTGTGACATAATTTTAGAAGATGGTACAATGCCATCAACCTTGGGGAAGGTGCCAAGTGCCAGCTCTATGAGACATCCATCTTGGGACAAGCAGCCACCCAGCACTGGACAGAGACTCCAGTGCCCTCAACAACAGGGAACACCAAGCAGCGTGTACGCCCACCAGTAAGGAGGTGGCTATAGACGTCCGGACAGAAACTCCACGCAGACATCAGGGAGATGACCGGACAGCCTACGCGCAACACGCAAAGGTGCCTTTTCTAACATTGTGGCCCAGGGAGAGGGCAGGCCCAGGGAGGGCGAGCACAACACTGAACAGCCACCGGCAAGTGCAACGCCCCATCACGTGGGATTCTTCTGTGGAAACGATCATAGGGCTTTTTAGATAAACAGAGGCAGACTTTTCTTGAGCAATGAGGGAGTGATTCACAGCTAGATTCATCCACATCCACAGCCTCAGCTAGCCAGCTTCTACAATATGTTTGAAAGATCAAAAACACATGGTTTCTACAAGTAACAGACACTTCCAAAAAATCCCCTAAAAAAGAATCCTGATGGGTAAGAAAGGATAAAAGCCACTTGTCTTCCAAACAAGCATCAGGTGGACACAGTCACCCTGCACCATGTTGGAACCTCCTGCGGCACTGGAACGGGACCTGTCGAGGGCTGTGAGCAGGTGACGAGGAGCTCCCAACCCAAAGTGGCCGGGTGCGCCCTGGCTACTTCATCGCCCCTACTGGTCCTTGAGGAGGGCGGCCCGGACACATCCCGCGTCCTCCTCACAACCCCAACCTTGCAGTGACTGCCTATCCCCTCCCCTTGTGGGACTTTGCTTTTGTCTCGATGGAAGACTTTTCCTGATGTTTTCATTTCTGTTCATCTGATCCCACATCTCACTATCCTACGGCACGGAGCCGTTTAGACGACTGAGCAGGGAGAGCGTGTGTGGGTCACGGTATTACGGACACCGGACCTGCCGGCCGCTCAGTAGAACCGTCATGAGGAAAGCAAAAGGGCACCTAAGGGTGAAGTGGCACCTACTGTTAGGAGCTCTTTTCTTTGTGACATTATAAGAGATTTCTTTCTTTTTTTTTTTTTTTTTAAAGATTTTATTTATTTGACAGAGATAGAGACAGCCAGCGAGAGAGGGAACACAAGCAGGGGGAGTGGGAGAGGAAGCAGCAGGCTCATAGCGGAGAAGCCTGACGTGGGGCTCGATCCCATAACGCCACGATCACGCCCTGAGCCGAAGGCAGACGCTTAACCGCTGTGCCACCCAGGCGCCCCGTTACAAGAGACTTCTTACTTCCAACAGCACGGAAACAGCACAAGTTGCACTCGTTCAAAAACAATACTCACAGCCAATTTATCCTCCTCTTCGTTTTCACTGTGCCACTCTGACTCTGCATCTGTCGGCTCAACGTCACCCGTGATGAACTCCCTTCTCTGAGGAAGAATGAGACCGTCTTAGAGTTAGGGTAAGTCAGACACTCAAAAATTCAGTTTGTAAATAATGTCTGAAAAGCCTGTGAAAACCAATGCGTTTATAACTTAAGATTCTAAGTTTCCGGGCTTGAAGGAGAACTGCTCAAGGATCCATCAGTCCGTACACGTGGGGGTTTTACGTGAAGAAAGCTCTGAAACCGCGCAGGCAATGCAGAGGGAGCCACCCACCTTGTCGAAGAGGGGCTGGTACAGGGCGGCGTACTTCCTCTCCAGGTCGTGGACCTCCTCGTAGAACTTGGCCTCTATGTGGGCGCACCTCACCTGCAGCTGCTTCAGCGCGTTGATCCTTCTCTTCACGGCCTTCGGCAGACTGCAACAGGGAAGGAAAAGGAGAACATCCTTAGGCCTGCAAAGTAAGGCAGCGTGCTTCTCAATCTTCTTAAGACAGATTCAGGCTAACATGGAATTCACATCCTTCCTGCAGAAATGAACTCCTAAACATCATTAGAAGGACGCACATCCCAACAAAAGGCGGGGGGCGGGGGAAGCCAACGGATAATCCACAAAAGAAAAAATACAAATAATCAAACATGGAAAGAAGGTTCAATCCCACAAAATATCCGAAAGAATGTTAATTTAAAAGAACTGCTGTCTGTTCCTTACCACACTGGCAATTAAAAAAAACCCTCCTGGGTTCGAGGAGCCCGAGGGCAAAGAAGCCCTCTAATCAACTCATCCACCTTAAAGGCAAAGCAGAACCTGAATGTTCCTCAGGTCCAGTACCTCTACTTCCAAGAACTTACGCAGAGAAATAACCAAATACTCATGTGCTGATATAGCCACTGAGGCATTATTTGTAAAAGTGGAAAACAGGAAATAGTGACAAGTTGAACGGATTAGAACACAGCCTGTACTAAATCATGTTTTCAAAGACTATTCAGCGCCAAATGAAGGGTTCATGTTGATACACTAAGGGAAAAATCAGACACAACACAGACAAGTGGGGTCTGTTCCCTTCCAGGGTCAGGTAACTTCGAGCTTCTTTGCCTTTTGATACTTCTCTATATTCTTTTGTATTTTTAAAGATTTTACTTATTTATTTTAGAGCGAGCGAGTGAGGGAGGAGCAGAGGGAAAGGGACAAGCAGACTCCGTGCTGAGCACAGAGCCTGATGCAGGGCTCAATCCCACAACCCTAAAATCGTGACCTGAGCCGAAATCAAGAGTCGGACGATCAACCCAAACACCCCAGGACTTTTCTATATTCTACAAATTTGTTTGTATGCACTACTTTTATAAATCAGAAGAAACAAAACCCTTTTTAATCCATCAAAATCATATGCTGAACCTGAAGCCCTTGGTTACCACCTGGATCAAGAGCAGGTTTCTGGGCCTCGTCGCAGACCCACACAGCCCTCCTGGGCAGCGTGCACCGGGGTGGAGCCCTCAAGGCAGGGCTAGCAGTAGCCTGGGCATTCTACCCTTCCTCCAACAACGCGTGGAGCCCTAGCTGCTCCTACGCCCAGCACTGCTCAGAGAGTACTGAACAGCCTTAAATCACAGGGGAAAGGTCCTAAACCCCAGGGCAAAGGTCCTTTACCAAGACTCCTAACTACAGTCCCGTCTCTAGGATTATTGCCGGCAGAGAACAAGGAGGAAGCACAGTGAGGACCTAATAAAATGGCAGAAATACAGAAACACCTGCATTTCTTTTCTGCATTAAATACACAGTTACAATTATCTTTCCGTGTCTTCCTAATGGAGTAAAACTAACAAATGATTTTAAGCAAGCTGCACCCTAATATCCTACACCCAGCCGTCCTCCAATAATTTAAATAACTCCACACTGTCCCCGTAGCAGGCACTTACCATGTAGTACGTCCAACACGGAACGAATTCTATTCTGTGAAACCTTGTTCCTAGCCCCAGCATTCCCTCTCCATGAAAGCCACCCCACTCACAGGGGAGTCTAGCAAGAAAACTGGAGACCATTACCACCTTCAGCTCTCCTACCCCCAGGCAGTATCAGTAGCCCCCGTGGGGAGAGCCAGCAGGGAGCCAGCACTCCACCCTGAGCCTGGCCCAACGGCTCTTGCTGCAGGCCTGCCGGCTGGGTCTCCCCAGGGCCACCCCCCCCCCCAGGCCTGCACCTCTACCACCTGCTGAGCCCGGGCGCGTCTCTTTGGAACCTAGCGCCTAGTTCTCAGCACCCAAAGTATGCTCAATGAGAAAGCCACTTATTCCTATTCTAAGGAACCAGGAAATCGGTTTTTTTCCCTTTGCTTCTTAAAGTTGTACTGAGTGCCATGCACAGCATACTTACGTCTCAATGTAGCTTGAAGGAGTGTGGGAGACATTGTCAAGCCGTTCCTGTAAAGCTGCCAAAACCTGAGGATTCTGCATCACCTGATCAGTGAGCTTTTCTATTAAGAGGTAAAAACAAGGCCAAGATAGTTAAAATAATGCCCGACACAGAACAGCCAGGGGTTGAAAAGCATCAGCACATATCTACCCAGCTTTGTTTATTCACTTTAATTTCTAAATGTAGAAAGTGGCTTCTTAAAAACATGTTTTGAAAATACTTAAAATTTATTTTATTTTTCAGATCTCGGGGGGCAGAGGGAGAGAGAGAGAATCTCAAGCAGACTCCCCGCCCAGCACAGAGCCCGACACAAAGCACAATCTCATGATTCTGAGCTGAAATCAAGAGTTGGATGCTTAACTGACTGAGCCACCCAGGCGCCCAGCAAATGTATTTTAAAGGCATCTGACCCCCCCCCCCCCGTTACCCAGCTGAGTGAGGGGTCAGAAATCCACTGACAGGCACCCAGGGAGTTCTGGTACTCGCTTCAGCTCTTTTAAGCCTCAAATCTCCCAAACAAAGATGTCACCACTTCCCAGTTCAGGGGCCTATCTCCCGCCACCTCACCTTCTGTCCCTCAGACCTAAGGGGGCCCAGAAGCTAAGGACAGGGACAAGGCAACTGTCCCTCAGAGGACATACTTGCAGCCTGGATCACATCCCAGGAAGCCCTACTTGCTCCGGCTCCTGGTGCGCCAGACATCCAGGCGTTCTGGCCTCCACCTTCACCTACACTGCCCTTCTGCCCAAACCCACGCCCTCCGCACTGCACTCCCTCACTATCCCTCTCCCAAGTCACTGGCCTCCTCCCCCACATCTACACTGTTTCCCAGGGAATGAACAAGACACCGAGGGGGAAGGAATGTGACCAGGGAGCGGCACAACACAACACCTGGCCCAGGGTACAGACTCTGTGTTGGCTGACCTGACGCCTGCTCACCCCCACTGGCCAGGAACCCTAAGTCAGCATCCTCACCTGACTCCAAAGGTACCTGGGCGCTCTCCCCACCTTTTTGTACGGAAGTCACGTGGGCAAGCAAAGGCTATCAAGTAGGCAACTCAAAACAGTTTTAACACTTCAATGATCAACAACGGTTAACATGAAGCACTGTGTATATTTCATTTATACAACTGTGTATACATACAACTGGGCAATACAAAAATACTACACCATACAGAGAAACACATCTCCTCTAGCTCTGGCCACTGACAGGTCTAGAAACAGTAACACCTAGCATCTATATTCTGGTTTTTAAATATCTCCCCCTACTAAAAGGAACACGGCCCCTTGCAGAAATGGTAGACTCCAGGTCCAGAGCAAGAAAAGTTCAAGGAAAAATGGAGCTTAGCATCACAAAGCTACAGAGTACTCAAAGCTGATGGGGACATAGCAAAAGGACACAGAAGGCAGCCTGAAGAGACCTGCACTGGCCAAGTGGGACAATTTGCACACCAAAAAGAATACTGATGGCGCCTGACAAAACACTGAAGGAGAATCGATCTAGGAATGTGCAGGAACACTGAAGTGGGGCTGGGAGGACAGGGAGGAAAAGGCCATCTCTGACAAATGTAATACGCGGTAGGAATGCCAGACTTAGAAAAACGCCCTTGTGCAAACACCAATGTCATTCCTGATTCCACAAGGATCGTTATCACGACTCATGGAGAAGAGGGTGTCCACAGGATGACTGACAGGTCACTTACTGAAGAGACCCTAACAACAGGGAACGCTGCCAGACACGACCTTCCCGAAGTCCTCAATCTCAGGATCCCCGGCAAATGGCACCAGCGTGCTCCCCCTGCAGCAGGTCATCTATGAGGCAGTCTGAATCTCATGGAAAGGAAACCTGACCAATCCAGAGCCTGGCCGTTCTACAAGACAGCCGGGTGCACAGCCTGCCAATGTGTCACTGCAGCGAAGGATAAAAAGGTGGGAGGACGGTTCTAGAATAAAGGAGACAGAACTAGATTTGAGACGTGACCCCTGAATGGTCCTGGACCTGGGTGTGGGCTACGGCTAAAAAGGAGCAGCTGAGAATAGAAGGGAAACAGCAACACAACTACATATTAGCTAACAGTGTCATGTCAACGCCACATTTCTTGGTTGTGGTCACGGCACTGGGGTTAGGAGCATTCATTCTAGTTTTTAGGAAATTTATACAAAACTGTTTTAGGAGAAAAGAGTCAGGATACCCACAACTTGCTTTCAAACACTTTAAGGGGGGAAAAAGTATACTTATATAAATTTTAAAATGGAAGAAAAAATAACACATCTATGAATTAATGGATAAAATGATATGGAGTCTGGGGTTTGCTCCAGAATGATCAGGGAAGAAGAAAGGACACAGATGGCAAACACCGGTCACGGCTGACCAACGCCAGTACCGAGCGGCAGCAGACACAAGGAGGCGCACCGAGCTAGTCATCCTACTTCTCGAAAGCCTCAAGTTCCTACCCAGAAGTTTAAACGAAGCACCGATTTCCACTTGAACAACTCTAACCTGCCCAAACCTTTGAAGCACAGTAATCCTTCACTCGTATGACCTGTATTATTGCGAGAAATGGCTCAAGCGGAGAAGATGCTCTGCTCTGCATGCAAACGCTCCCACAGTTACCTTCTCCAGGGGCAGTGAACTGACCTGCGTTACTTGCATTTTTAGTAGCCTCCAAGGCATCTGAAGGAACACCGTCTGAAAAACTGAGACAGTATGTTAAATAAGTATTACCATCAAGAAGTTCCAAAGACAGAGGGCACAAGGGCATTTTTCCTGTGTAACACATTAGGAGGCAGCTCTCCAACGACTTCATATTTGGACAGAACTATGGACACACGGGTTTATCCATGAGCTATGTTCCTGTTATTTAAAAAACAAAACAAAACAAAACGAACACCTACCATTTAACACACCCCACCCCTACCCCCTGCCATGCTCCATAGTTCTAATTTCCAACCCTGGCCAAAGCTCCTTAATTTCCATTTCTACAGTTTCCTTCTCCCAAAAAATCTGCTCCCACCCTCAAACTACACCCACTAGCCAACCAACGTGCATGCTATACTTTGGTCGGCTGCTAAAAGGATCAAAGAAGAGCTACCTTACCAAGTTTTTAGGACACAATACCCACTGTGGCTCTGCAAGCTCACCAAAGTCTCTCCAAACAAGTAAACTTCACAGAACAGGTGTATCCGTTTTCAAAGATGCCTGGGCATGGCTTCCCTCACCAAAAGCAAACCACATCACACACTACACAAGACCAAATATAACCTTCAGGACGAGCCACAAAACAAAATCTTTCAGTTGACCACTGGAGGCGACATACTGTGAGGTCGGTGTCAAGTTAATCACATGACCTCACCTGGGAGGTATTAAGGCCTGGAGAGCAACAGGATCACTTCCCACGAGAGGTTTTTCAGTGTCAATATCTGCGACACTTCCTATGGGTGAAGCCATTTTTTCATGGGCTCAAACACATGAGGGGAGCGGGAAGCCACCCCACCAGAGCGTCTAATGATATTCACTGACCGGTGGCTTGACTCTCACTCATCAACTAAAACTTAAGTCCCAATAAACAAAGTCCATTTTGGCTTACCTGTTATCTGCCATCTGAACGTTCTGATCGCCTACAAATTAAAAGAATTGTAACAATTAACATCGTTAAATATTCACAAAGAACTTTCTAGGGTGTTGTAGTAGTCACTGGCTATCTATGGGGGATGAGGGTCTACCAGGAGGAGCAGGAGGGAACTTTCTGGGGTGATGGAAATGTTCTAGATCTCTAACAGGCTGTTGGTTTCTTGGATATACGCATTTGTCAAATTCATCAAATCTTACACTTAGGATCTATACATTTCAGCGCATGCACATTTTACTCATAAAACACTCTCTCTTTGGAGCTAAAATGACCACAGTTCAGAGTAAGATTAATCAATTCTAATTTGCCTTCTCTAATAAGCTTCAGCAATAGGGACATATGTTTATGCTACCATGCCAATTATTTTAGAACTACTCAAAGCACTTATCAGTGCTTATATTGTCTTTCACACTCTAACTCACAGAAGGATTTTTATTTTATTATTATTTTTATTTACATATTTATTTTAAGATTTATTTGACAGAGAGAGAATAAGAGAGCACAAGCAGGGGGAGCAGCAGAGCGAGAAGCAGGCTCCCTGCTGAGCAGGGAGCCCAATGCAGGGCTCGATCCCAGGACCCTGAGATCGTGATCTGAGCCAAAGGCAGACGCCCAACTGAGCCACCCAGGCACCCCATTATTTTTTTTAAGTAGGCTCCATCCCCAGTGTGGAGCTCAACCTGGGGCTTGAAATCATGACCCCAAGATCGAGACCTAAGCTGAGACCAAGAGTAGGATGCTTAACCAACTGAACCACCCAGGAGCCCCAGGAGGATGTTTAAACATTACTGGTTTTGGGGGCGCCTGGGTGGCACAGTCGTTAAGCATCTGCGTTCGGCTCAGGGCATGATCCCGGCATTCTGGGATCGAGCCCCACATCGGGCTCCTCCGCTAGGAGCCTACTTCTTCCTCTCCCACTCCCCCTGCTTGTGTTCCCTCTCTCGCTGGCTGTCTCTGTCAAATAAATAAAATCTTTGAAACAAACAAACAAACAAACAAACAAAGAAACACGTCACTGGTTCTGTATGTTCTATTACTCCTACACTGACAATGGTAGCGCTTGTGTAAAACATGACATAACAAACTCAGTACAATCCCACTTCTACGAGACACATACAAAAAGGATTATCTCCAAATTAGGTGATTTCCTACCTATAAACATTAAAGCTAGGTTCTAGGACATTTACTCCTTAAGAAGAACTTGATATTAGTGAAATTTCAAACTTCTCTGACTAAATGCATAGCTGAACAGAGGTGGTAATGCCCCTTCATCTCAGACGTAGTAAACACACGCCAGAGCCTCTTCTCAAGAGCTACCACAGGCCGATAACTCGTCCATGTTTTATTCTCAGGTATCTAAGCAAAGCTCAAACCCCTCCATCACAATGTTTCAGGGTGAAATAAAACAACAAAAACTTCCGTATTTAAGGAAAATAGCTCCAACTGCAATCTATGATCTGCGATTGTTCTGTATTTAACTCAACTGCATTTACTTCAGTTATTTTATTTTTGCAGATGAAGCCCAGGAGAGAAACAATGTAACAAATGCTCCAGTGGGGGCGCCTGGGTGGCTCAGTCGTTAAGCGTCTGCCTTCAGCTCAGGGCGTGATCCCAGAGTCCTGGGATCGAGCCCCACATCAGGCTCCTCTGCTGGGAGCCTGCTTCTTCCTCTCCCACTCCCCCCACTTGTGTTCCCTCTCTCACTGGCTGTCTCTATCTCTGTCAAATAAATAAATAAAATCTTAAAAAAAAAAACAACAAAAACAAACAAACAAAAAAAACAAATGCTCCAGTGGCCGTGGCCACCCTCCACCTTGCATGCCCCAGGTCAGCGAGGGCTCTAGAAACTCATAAATGGTCCCCATCGCCTGCTGCTGAGTCTGAAGTCCCTCCACATAGGAACCTGAATCCCTAGCCTTTCTAGCCATCTACAACACTGACTCCCGGCTCCCAGTTGTCTGCGGTCTGCCGCAGGCATTCGGCCACACTGGCAGTATCCCCACACTTCCCCCGTGCTCTCCCCCACACTCAATGGGGCAAGTACAAGGCAGGGAAGACTTCAGAACAACATCCGACGACAACAGCCTAAGAGCTGACGTCCGTACCTCCCAGTTGCCAGCTGTGGAGTCCTGCCGGCTTTCCGACAACACACCTTTGCTGACGTCCGTGTGAACATCTTCGTTTGTGTGTCGGCCCAGCCCCCAATTCTTTACTTAGGCAGCAAGAGGAGGACTGCAACAGCAGGATTTCTGGGTTACAGAGTACGGATGGATACCGGTACCTACTGTCAAACCGGTTACGCGGTGATGCCAACTCTAACTTGCCTGCACCATGTAACAGACACATCCGATAGTGCCTCCCACCGGCCACACGCACACTAGCTGCTCGAAGAGCCTGCTCTCCAGAAGCCGCCATCACGGCCAGTTCAATGGACAGGCTCTTGTTTTTACCCCCTCATCATTAACACCCAATCAAGCCACACACCCAAGTCTAAGACCTCCTGTACTAGCAAGGGCCCCGTGTGACAGGCACTTTCCCACCTCTTCCACCCGACACCAACTCTGCCAGGGAGGCAACGTCCCCAGTGTATAGGAGGGGACATGGAGGCCAGTCAAGGCAAAATGCCCGACCAAAGGTCATCTGGCTGATATGACATGGACTTGGGTTTCCATCAACCTAAGAGAAAGGAGATACACCAAGGCAGGCCCGATGACCCAACAGAGCTTACTCGGGAAGAGCGGAGAAGCGTAACTCGGGAGCTACAGGTGAGTCCACTGAAGGCTCAGGGCAGGGTGCTTTTATGGGCAGGGTTCGAAAGGGGAAAATCCAGTTAGGAGCCGTGCAGCAAGTCCAACGGCTCAAAGGTGGGAAGAGATTCTTGGTGGACACTCACTGGCTGGAGACAGCTTCCATCTTCTGTCAATCAAGCGTTTATGGAAAATCAGCCTGATGGTCCTCAAGTCCGCTGTTCTGAGGGCACGTGCATGAGATTCTCCACTTCATAGCCTCCAGTTCCATTTTAGATTTAAGGCCTCTCAGATTTCTCCCTCTGATCCACCTCTTTCACAGAAGGCCACACTGATCAACCAATCTGTGTGGGGGTCTGGTTAGGTCAGAGATGTCTGTAGCTGTGAGCAGATGGTGCCCCGCAGAACTGAAGGGACATCCTCAGATGTCTGTCCCTCACAAGAGGGAAATGGAAAGAGGGTATCAGGACTAGAACCACCAACAATCAAGAAGTGGGGAATCTCAGTCATGTGTCTCCCAGTTGAGCTTCAGGAGAAGTCTTGGGAAGGGAAAGAACTCTAGTTTGTACATACGTCTGGGAGGATTATACCCAGGGCCAAAAAGTCTAATTATGGCTACTGGCTGGAAAACCTCCTTGACCAGTTTCCCTAGCTCCTCATATTAAATAAGCTGAAAATGTCCCAGGTCTTGGGGGGCCTGGCTTATTTCAGTTCAGTCTAATATTACCTTTCATTATTAGAAGTTCTGCAACCCAACCCAGAAAGGCTCAGGCAGAGGCATATCCAAACCCCTGTCTACTGTGGGGTATTCGTGGGCACCCGCCCAAAGTGCTACCCATCCCTGTTACTATGCGCTCTTTTAAGACAGGAGAAAACCCCGGATGGGACGCAGGGGTGGGAGGCGGAAGGGTTTTCCTGGCTTCAGCAGGAGTGAGGGAGGAGTGAGGGCAACGACTTCACAGCATCCTTTCCAGGGAGAGTGTGGAGTGTATGTTTCTGCCACATAGAAAGAAATAACTAGTGTTTTCTGAAGAGAGGACTTTAGGAAGATCCCCTTGCCCAGATTCCCCCCTCCCCAGAATATAAAAGAGGACCTCGTGATCAAAAACAGTCATTTACACACAACACACAGTAACCGGTGCTTTTAGCACCATGGAAATGGTTATAGGAATGTCTTAAATTTCAATATATTTGGATTAACAAGAGAGTTTGATGGTTGTGGGGGGAAGGTCTGACTGGAGATCTGGGGATCTTCCAAGGAGAAAGTTATGTTGAATTAAGTTCCCACCACTCGCTAGGTTTTTGAGCAATTCCCCATGAGGTACCACTGAAAGGAAGCACATCAGTTTGCCGCTGCCAACACCCCACCACAGAGATACATTAATGGAGGAGGCCTTGTCGTCTCTTAGACCCCAATGGGGAGTGTACTCGTGATCGTCTGAGTCCTGCACCACTGTAGTCACCAGTGCTGACCGGGAGGCAGCCTCCACTTCTGCCAGTCCTGTCACTGCCGGCCAGACACAGAGAAAGGTCTTGGGTAGATGCACAGACTTGAGGGTACTCCTTTATGGGTGAGGAGCACCCACTGGCATGTTGTAATGTCTGGTGTCAATTTACCAAAAGGGAGACTACGTACGGCTTCAAAGGCACCAGAGGAAAGCCCTGTTATCTCTGCCTGAAAGCCTCTGCCGTCCTTTCACGGGTAACGGCCAAGCCACCAGTTTGGGTTTATCGTTAGTGTTAACTCCAGTGCAAATCCAGCAACGAGCAGGGCTGGAGGGATCAAAAAGGGTTCGTAAAGTGGGAACAAAGGGGTGCATTACAGGCACACTGAGGAGCAGCGAGGGGGCCAGCAGGGGGACAACTGCAACTTTACACAGCATGACTCGGCTGCTGAGCAACCAGCGACCCGTGAAGAGGGAGGTCCTACAGGCCTGGCCCCAGGACCCTGACAGGCTGTCTACTTCCAATGTCACGTATTTCAGTCCTTGAAAATTTTTAGCTTTAAGCTATTAGTTGGGGTACAGGTCCCCTCAGGTTTTGGGACCTTTCTAGATGGCACACATGAATCCAGGAGTCTCTCTCTTGGAACCTGGTGGCACCGGGTGCCTCAGTGACACCTGATAGGCACCCTTTCAACGAGGCTGGAGTGAGTCTTTGTGCAGATGTCTTTGCCAACAGATGAACTCTCTTGGCTGTAAAGTGTAATGTCTGACGTCTTTTGTCTTTTGGGAGCTCGCCGTGGAAGGACTGTTCTACCCTACCACAGTGTGATTATCCTCAATGGATTTAATTAGATCCTTGCAATACTCAAGTACATACCCGTTTTTTAGCTGTGGGTCAAAGAAAACAGGAGCTAAATGCACTGGCTGTCCTGTAATTATTTCAAAAGGTGAAAGTTTATGAATACTGAATGGAGTAGATTGAAAGTTTAAAAGAACCAGCAGCAGTATTTTTGGCCAAGGTATTTAGAAAGTTTCAACTAATTTAGCAAACTGGATCTTTACATTTCTCTTTGTACGTTGGCACAGTCCTAAGTCTGAGGATAAAGAGCAGAAATGCTGTAGAACTGGCCAGATGGCACATACTCGTCCCAGGACTCACTGGTCTTTAGCTAAGAAGAGGCAGTAAACTTTTTACATGGAAACACTCCAGTCCAATGCTAAAGATGGAAATTATCACTAGAACATATTTCTATCCGTGACATGAGGCAAATACATGAAATTCACTGGCCAGCCTCTGAACGGTCCGCCAGGTAAATGACGGAGTCCGGGGTGGTGCAAACAAACTCAGGTCGGGCGGAGTAAGCAGGACAGCACTTTTTGTGGACTTGCTGATGTTTTCCACCAACAGTAATCCATGAACATTACTTCTCAGGGGACCAAGGATTTAACTGAAGCATAGTGGTCCATAAGGAAAGCTTTAGATTCTCTGGAATGACCAGCTTCTTTCTGGGTCCAAAGCAGAGTCCCTCTTTTTGTGGTACCAACAGCCTTCAGATTTCCAACTCTGCTTTTCTCTTTCACAGGCCAGGTGTTGCTCTTCCCTGGTTAGCCCCTTAGGTCCTGGCCAGGGGAGCAGCCTTCTGGGCCACGACAGAGGTTTGGTCAACGGATCTTGTAAGGGCGCCGTTTCTGACAGGGGCATCGACGAGGCAGATTCCTTTTGCTTCCAGTGAATCAGACTTGCAGCAGTCAGAGCTGCTGGGGGCAGTATGGCATCCAACAGACTTTGGGCATAGGAGCCATTCTTAATTTCACCTCCACTGGAGGTGAGGAAGCCCTGTTGTTTCCCCTAACATTCCAAAGTCATGGGCCACTCCAAAGGCATAGTGGCAATCAGTATCAATGTTTGCTCTCTTGCTTTTGGCTAAACGGCACACTCAAGTGAGGGTATCTATTTTAGCTGGTTTGAGTTGAAGCAGCCAAAGTAAGGGTCCAGCCTCAATAACCTCCGAACTGTTATCACATACCCAGCACGAAACTCACCACTTCCACAGTTCAGTATGAGTCATCCATCAACCAGGAAAGATCAGTGTGTATCAGAGGGGTTTCTTACAAGACCTCACAAAGGGTCAACAGGCAATCTGCGGAAGTCAGACCGTCATGGGGAGTTCCACCAGTGGAAGAGGGAAGAAGGTAGCAGGGTTGAGACTCTTACAGTGAACAAGAGTGATGGGGGAGGGGGCGGTCAGTAAGAGGACTTGACAGGAGGAAAGAGCTTGCTGAAAGGTACTGGGCGTGGTGTGACTTCGAGAGAGCCTCAACAGTCTTGACACATCAAGAGGGTTGAAGAAGATCCCCTATCTCTTCAGTAGCTTTTACTAAGGATGGTGGCAGGCAGAGCTCTAAGGCAGGGGGATGTATCCTCATCCAGTGGCTCTGTTGGCCAGAGTAACCTAGGGGTCTGTGACAGCCCCATGTTTTGGGATAAGTAGTCTGAGCATCCCCTTCCTTCTCATATACAAAAGGGAAAGGGTAGCTGATAATCTAGGTGTCTAAGCGTAGGTGGGCTTACTACCTTCCTTCAAAGTCTTAAAGTAGAAATTATATCGGTCATCCCAAACAATGGGATCCGGTTTGGTGTTCTTTTGTATAGCACAATGGGGCTCAGCCACTAAGAGGTTTGGAAGCCAACTGTGACCCAGCCCAGGAAACCCTGTAATTCATGTTTGTTTTTGGGGTACAGAAAGTTTAAAATGCCTTGAAGTCTTTCAGGATCAAGAAGCAGTCCCCATGGGGCGCCTGGGTGGCTCAGTCATTAAGCGTCTGCCTTCGGCTCAGGGCGTGATCCCGGCGTTATGGGATCGAGCCCCACATCGGGCTCCTATGCTATGAGCCTGCTTCTTCCTCTCCCACTCCCCCTGCTTGTGTTCCCTCTCTCGCTGGCTGTCTCTCTCTCTCTCTGTCAAATAAATAAATAAATAAATAAATAAATAAAATCTTTAAAAAAAAAAAAAAAAAAGCAGTCCCCGTTCTGAGATTAAATTGTCCTAAATCTCAGACCGGAGGTTTGAACAAATTGCAATTTTTGTTCAAGGCCTTGTGTCCCTTAATGACTAAGGTTTTTTGTTTTTTTTTTTTAAGATTTTATTTATTTGACATAGAGACAGCCAGCGAGAGACGGAACACAGCAGGGGGAGTGGGAGAGGAAGAAGCAGGCTCCCAGCGGAGGAGCCTGATGTGGGGCTCGATCCCGGCGCCCTGAGCTGAAGGCAGACGCTCAACGACTGCGCCACCCAGGCGCCCCATGACTAAGATTTTTAACAGGTGAACAAGGTCTTTTTGAGAGCACCCTTGGGAAGGCAAGCAAAGAAGGAAATCATCTACATATCTGTAGTAAGAAGAAGCCTCAAGAGAAGTGTGTGTTATTTAAGTCAGCTGCTATGATCTGTGTGGAGTAAGAACTCTCAGTAGAGCCTTGAGGCACGACTATCCGTGTATATTCTCATCGTTCCCAGATAAAAGCAAAAGGGCTATTATCTTTTTATATATACCGCTATCAAAACAAATACTAAAAAAAATGCACTAATTAACTACAGTAAAAACAAAAACAAAACCCACCTCCAGCAGAGCTTGATACCAATAGTGTGTACGGATCAAAGACGGTCAGGCAGAGGAATTACAGTGTTTACTGCCTTAAGACACCACACCGATCTCCTTCCTTGGGCACGGGAATTTTTATGGGTAAAATAGGGATACTTCAAGGACTAGTACAAAGGCTAATGAGTCCTTATCGTCTTCCAGGATAGGCCTTATGCCCTGGTGAGGCCTCTTATTATTTACAGACTACTGATTTATTCTTGGGAGAGGTTCTGAGGGGGTCGATCTGGATATTAATGGGAGGGGCACTATGACAGACTCAGTCTGTTGAGGATTTTGCCCAAAGAGTGGGGTACCAGGTTTAATAGTGGGGCGAGTCCAAAGTTTGGTCTTCTTTTGTTTGCAGAGTACAATAAAGGGGCTTGAATGCTCCTGAGTATTGGATTTGAATTCAAGGAATATTTCCTCTTTGGAAAAGGAAAAACAAAATGCAATGTTTTTCCCAGGGAAATCTTATCCTAGATAAATGTATGCAAGACAAATCGCTGAGGAGAAATGGTTGGTTGCCTTGCAAAGGTCCCAGATAAAAGGACATGGGCTGAAAACCAGGGACATGCTGTAGTTTATCTGAGACCCCCACTATTTGCACATATGTATTACTCCAAGGAAAGGAGAGTTTATAATTTGGGGTTGAGCACTGATAGAATAGTTCCTATGTTAACTGAAACTGAGAAAATGCATCCCCCATCTGGAGCGTAGTCTCCCCATCCTAAGTAACTCCCCTCCCACAAGGCTGGAACAGTCCCCATGGGCAGTCTCCGGCAGGCAGACTATCTGCGATAATGGCATGGTCCTGTATGACACACCTGCTCTGTGGTCTCCATCTATGGGAGGCTCAATGCCCATCCCACACAGGTTACTATGACTAATGGTTTTAAGTCCTTGCTTAGTCCCATTTACAACCATGGAATCAAACCCCACCGGGGTGGACTCGACATCTATGGGAAGCCTGGAATTTTCCTTGAAAAGAACTTAGAGTCATGGGCCGTCATATAACATTCACAGACAAATTCAGCAGACTTCTGGGTACATGCCTGAATCTTATTCTAGTCCACGGGCTTGGGGAAAGCCCCAGTGATGACTTCATGTAGCCTTTTGGCTATGCTGCGAGCTTGGTAATGTAAAAGGGCTGGTGGCTGGTCTAGTTTAAACCCTAGAGATTATTTTCACCCAGTGCTGGGCCTGACCTTCTCCAACAAGCACATGGACTGACAGAGATTGGAGACCAGGCTGGTAAATCAGGGTTCTAATATTGAATTCCTCCACCAATCTATGAGGACCTTCAGTTACCTTGGGGAGGTCCTTAATTACAGCCCTAAGCTCAGCTTTTGTCCATGGGGGTGTAGGCACTCTGGGGTGGTTTAGCAGCATCCTCAGAAGATCTGATTTGAAAGGAAAGGTTTTAATGAGTTAAAGTTGATGAGCTTTCACTGAAAGGAAAGAAAGGAAGTTCAGAGAGAGGGGAGGGGCAAGGAGGCCAAGAGGGATATGGAAGGAGGGTGGGGTAAGTGTGGGTAGGAGGAAACCTTGGCTAGCACCAAGAAAGAGGCCTCTGACACTTGATTTTTATCCGTCTTTAGTTGTTTATTTGCTTCAATCAGTTTGGAAACAATTATTTTGTAAGGGAGCAATTTTAGAGTCCTGAACAAGTTTAGAAACCTCCCGATACCAATGAAAGTAACTATCCCACTTGAATTGTTTTAATTTTGTAGCCATGGTCTTCTAACTTAGTTGGGAGAAAGAGAAGTCTCAAAAGACAAAAGGTTCCCCATAAAGGCCATCAGAGCCCTCAGTTACCCTTAGTAAACAAGACTGATCCACATAATCATAAACAGGCACGAGGGAGGACCATCATCATTTTTTAACATAAAACTGGCCAGGGTTCCTGAAAGGGGGCCACCCTTAAAACATTTAGATGACTGGGATCCCATTATCAGATTAAGAACAAAAGAGGACTAACAAATCCTAAATAAAGTCTGAGAGTTCAACCAAAAGAAGGGAGCTTGATAACAGAGACTCACCAAACTGAAAGTTATGGCGACTGGCGGAAGCAAAGAGCACAAAAGGCTCAAATGTGGGTACCTCACTTGATTCTAGGAGTCGTTGCTCCTCAGGGGCTGGGGCCTTCAGATCCCACTCCTGACACCATGTAATGTCAACCTAAAAGAAAAGAGGTAAACTGAGGCAAGGTCAAGTTACCAGACATTGAGTTTCTGCGGGAACAGCAGAGGGAACTGTGATCTAGGACACGCAAACTACAGTGAGCTACAGAGTGCACTACGGAGCTACAGGGAGCTCCACGGAAGGTTTAGGAAGCCTGCTTTTGTGGGTAGAGTCCAAAAGGGGAAAATCCAGTAAAAATGTCACCCAGTGAGTTAGTTCACTGGCTCCAAGCTAAGGACAGATTCTTGGTGGGCACTTGCTAATTGTGGAGTAAGTTCTGATCTTCTGTAAATCAAGGATTTGTGGGAAATCAGTCTCAGTCTTATTTTTCTGAAAGCATGTGCGTGAGATTCTCCATTTCCTTTCCTTCGGTTCCATTTTAGATTAAAATCCTTGCACATTTCAGATCCAGACCCTCCTGACCTTTCGCTACCACACCAACCACTTCACTTCCTGCTGCCACTTCCACCCTTAACTCAAGATGACTGCTGCTGTCCTTGAACAGATGACAACAACAGCTCGGTCAGAGTCAGGATCCCGCAGTGCAGCAGCATTCCGGAGAAGGGCTGTCGGGAACAATGGAGAGTAACCACGCTCCTCCTATGCTGTGCACTATGTGGCCCCAGCGCCCGAAGCAGCGCCCGGCACAACGGCTGCTGAGTGACACACAGCCCACTGCAGGACACAGGCCAAAGAGCTTCACCTTCCCGTGGAATGACGGCCACTCCAAAGTAACAGATTCTGTTCACACAATGATCCACTTTATCTCCAACTATGTGAAGCCATGCACTATTTAACATGATTTCTGGTGACACGATGACAAAGCAGTTAAGTTAAACCCAACAACACTTGTGAAAACAAAACAAAGTAATCAAGGACAGAAGGAGAAACACAAACACAACGATAAGCTTGCTTACACAACAGGAAAGAGACTATGTTTGAGGACTAAACAACAGCAAACCCAGAACTCAACATTTAGAGCACAGCAGACACACAGTGACCTGATTCTGAGGCCTACCCCCGCCGTTTCCTAGCTGTGTAACCGGGGCTCCAACACCCACAAACTAGACGGGGCCTCCCGAGGGGCTGCTGTGAAGACAACGACGCGGGCGAGGCGCCCAGCACACGGCCCGCGGCAGGCCTCCTCCGGCTTCCAGAACTGCAACACGCTTACATACTGCCCTGCTGCTTGGCAGGGACCAGCAAATCCAGTTCCTCTCAACAGTTCTCCCTTTATGTGAGGAAAAATAATCTAGAGTTGGTGACGTTATAAATGAGGTAGAATTCCATTTGTCAATTTTCATGTTTAGCAATCCCGACTAGTTCAAATAGAAAGTTACAAGGAACTACCAAATTCGCAGGTTTGAGAAATAGAACCATCCATTCGTTTTAAATGTTGGTATGCTGAAGCCTCATCTGAAGGTCTCCTTCACCTAAAAGGCAATCATATTGAAATATGAACAGGTCACCAGACAAAAGAATATTAAAAAATATGAAAAAGTACAGCAGTTCAGGTCCCTCCTAGGACTAACAACTTTAACTCAGTCTACAATTCTAAATTTGGATTGGCATGCAAATTTCCATGATTACATGAATGAATGTTTTGCTTTTATTTATGTAAGATACCTCACAACCTTATTTATGGATTTTTAACCCAAACAAAAAAAAATGTTTTCATGGGGAAAATTTTTAGTTTTTGTGGCAAATTATTCACTATAACTAAATTCCAATTTTAAAAACAGTCTATAGGGGTGCCTGGGTGGCTCAGTGGGTTAAGCATCCAACTCTTGATCTCAGCTCAGGTCATGATCTCTGGGTCATGAGTTCAAGCCCTGGGTTCAGCTCCACCCTGGGCATGGACCCTACTTACACACACACACACACACACACACACACAACAACAACAACAACAACAACACTTAGTCTATAGTTAGAGTATAATTTCAAACTGGGCCATTTCTAAGAGACAAAGAAGGAGTAAGCTGGGGAATGTGGTCATCCTTCACATAACCAAAATTTTCATACGTTATCTAAAGTCAAAGATCCTCAATGTCTTCCCATGAAATAAATGAATAACTAAAATTAAGTTAAATGTAACCCAATACCTCTGTAAGACTTTAGAATTTCATTACAGTCTACAATTTTTATTCAATGAGGGTGGTGTTAATGAACCCTATAGCATAAATCACGTGGTTCGCATAAAAGTCTAAGGGATGGTGATCCCACCCTATGAACCTAAGATGGAGTCTGATCAGCCCTTGCGTACATACAGGTCCAAGTCCTCCAGGAGTACTGGATTCTGTTTCAGCTGAAGACCACATCAGGAAGGACAAAGGAACCATCTAGTCTAAGAAGGAATCAGGATATACCCTGCAAGAAATCCCAATGTTTCCACTCACAAAACCTGGCCAATATATGAAGCCCTGGGACAGTCCAGATCTCATTTCCATTGCCCTGACTGGTATTTTTATCTAGCCTACCTTTATGTTCCTTAGCATTAGAAGGTAATTGTGCTGGATTCAATATGCAAGCAAGTGAAAACATGTCCTAAACAACCAAATAACTTAAGTTTCTGAACTAATGGAAAGTGTCCTTGTTAAGTATGCTTGTATCTTAGCAAAAAGAGTGCCCAGGTCATAAGCTCCTAAAGATAATCTTGAAGTTGGATTCCAACTGATTTCGATAGTATGTAATAACTGATAATTTAATATATATGTTTTCCCTTTCTCTTTGGACATTTATAAAAATTTTTAATTGAAACATCATACGTAGGGGTACCTAGGTGGCTCAGTTGCCTGAGCGCCCAACTCTTGGTTTCAGCTCAGGTCATGATCTCATGGGTAGTGAGATGGAGCGCCATGTCCAGAGGTAGCTTGAGGATTCTCTCCCTCTGCCCCTCCCCGACTCACATGGGTGTGCTCTCTCCCAAATAAATCTTTTAAAAAATTTAAAAAAAGAAAAAATCGTATGTATATGTTTGCAGATGAACTAAGACTGGCAGATAGTTAATTACTGCAGGTAGGTGTTAGATGGGGGGGACCATTACTTTTTCATAAGTTTTAAGCTTTTTATTATCACGTTAAAAAAAAAAAGGATGGATAAACAATGCAAATTTGTCTTCCCACTGGAAGTTCCACGAGGGCAGGGAGCTGTCTACCTGCTCAGTGCAGCAATGGCTGGAGCCAGCACAGGACCTATCAGGACACAGTGGCCAGGCGGTCTCTGCTTTCCTCACTCACCGCGGTGGGTAACAACCCGCCCCCATGCTGCCTGTGCACAACACGGCATCAGGGACTCCACACACACCTTAAGTCTCTCCCACAGAGTTTCTGAACACACAGAGGAAGTTAGGGCTGCTTACAAGATCTAACTGCCACCAGACAACAGTGGACCATCTCCTCAGAAAGTTTCAAGAGACCAAGCCCTCAGTTTTCCAGAAGAAAACAAAAAACTTATTTCCTTTCCTTAACCAAACACTCTATTTTTACTCGGGGCAAAGTGGCTCTTTATTGCTGCAGCTCCAATTTCCTCTTCCACTCTCTCTTCTCTGCAATTATTAGTATACGACTAACTGAAGCAAACATTTCGAAGTTCCCCTTACTCCAGTATTTAAAAGTCTTGTCACTCTGTAAGGTCTTTCCTCTTTACCCTACTTAGAGGTCACAACTGGGGCGCCTGGGTGGCTCAGACGGTTAAGCATTAGCAGGTCTGCCTTCAGCTCA
This sequence comes from Ursus arctos, assembly GCF_023065955.2. Lineage (NCBI taxonomy): Eukaryota > Metazoa > Chordata > Mammalia > Carnivora > Ursidae > Ursus > Ursus arctos. Next base: position 46,371,162 of record NW_026622908.1, on the reverse strand, counting down.
GGTCGTGATCTCAGGGTTGTGAGATGGAGCCCCACATTGGGCTCCACGCTCAGCATGGAGTCTGCTTAAGATTCCCTCCCTTCTCCCTCTGCCCCTCCCCCCTGCTCGCTCACTCTCTAAATAAAATCTTTAGAAAATCACAACCACCCAGTTCCCTGCTCCTCTACTTTTCCTCTCTAAAGCACCTACCGCCGTCTAACTTATCTGTCTCCCACTACGAAAATGCATGAAGGCAAGGCCCTTCGCTTTGTTTAGTGCCATACTCCAGTACCTAGAACTGTGCCGAGCGCAGAGAGGCTCATGAAAAAATGAATGGATACAAGGCACTGACAGCTACTTTCCTACACACACGAAATGTTCTGAAGTGTAATATTTACAAGTGCGTTCTTACAACTTTTGTATGTAAATGTTTGAGGTGTACAGCTCATCTCTCTACCACAAAACGAATGGAAATCATCTCATGTTGTTTGAAACAGTCTTTTGGATAACATTAAAATGCGCAGTACATGAAAGAGCCATGAAGCCAGAACGGAAGCACATTTAGTTTCAACAGCTGGCAGAGTATACTTGTAACAGGAAATTTAAGGCAACACAGTGAGTGGCCAAGATCAAGAAGCATACGTCACAAAGTGCTCTATTACTGTTTTCTTACTACGAAAACACATAACCTCTCCTGCTACTAAATACTCATGAAATTTAAAATTAAATGGCAAAGGAAAGCAGCCCTGCCATCTCTAAAGAGGACAAGATAGAAAACCAGTGGCTGTCAAATGAAAACAAATCCAGGTCATCACAATCTACTTCTTAAAAATTTCCTAGCAGTTGAACACAAAATTCTTCCCTGCCCATTGATAAGGGTCTCCCACGGGATAAGGACAAATCCCCCACCCGCAGTCTGGGGACGGAAGTACTCACTAAATCAGGAGAAATCCCACAAAGTAAAGGAAGCCCGGATGACAGCGACTTCCTGCGAGGACCCTGCTCTGGCCCCTGGTACAACCTCCCAGTGGCAGAATGGTCAAGCTAGGAAATCACCAGCCTTTTGCCATGGACGCCTGAACATATTTTCCACTTCAAGTAAGCACCTCTTATGTATGTAGCAATTCCAGACCAAGCTCCGCACAAACACCTCGGTGCTGCCTCATCACTCAGACCCAGGCGTCACTGCCAGTGCTGGTTCCCAGCTCCGGGGCTCTGCCTATGTCACAGAGCTGGCGGCTGTAAGCCTTTGGGGATTCACATCACCTGCCTGCCCACAGATACTACATACTATTGTTCCAAAATAAACCAAACAAATTAAGGTTCTCTGGCAAAATTTTTGGCAAGACAACATAAGCTTCTGAAAACAGTTTTAAAACATTTTAAAACTGTGGACAACGAAGAGAAAGCAAGGGAAAAAAACCCTCTAAAAATAAGTAATTCTAAACTCTATTATGCCATTTATACATTCCCATTTGCGGTCACCTCCGGCTGATCCTAGAAGACTATCAACCGCTCAAGAGAAGAAAAACGCTGAAGAGAGCAATCCCAACGGTGGCAGGCCAGAACTGCAGACACAGGAAACTGATATGCTCCCAGCACCAAGGGGCTGCTAAAACGCCGACAGGCTAACTGAAACAGTCATCAGAGATTCAAATACAAATTCACACACGGCAATGACCAACACACCCCCACTCTACGCACTCATCGCTGCAGAATTATGAGCTACCTCACAGACAAAAATCTACATTCAAAATACCACAAAAAAGTCTGGTAATCCACATAACCAATCCACAAAACTAAAAAAATGTCTGTACATATTTAGAGGACAACAATCCTGAAGCAGAAGTAAACTTTTCAGGATTCAGTTTCCTGACATCATCAAAACAATTAAGTTAGTGAATGCAAGGAAACTAATCTCTCCAATCACTAGTCTATATTCATTTTGAAAAATGCAAAATTCACAAATGCGTTTAGATGTTTTTATGACACAGTGACACAAACTGCAGACGCTCTCAATCAGTATCACTGGTAAACCAGAAAAAAAAAGACTGCAAATATATGTGTAACAGCAGGTATTTCAGACAGCGCTATGCTGTTAGAGTAACTACCGTCTTATACAAATATTTCGAGAAAAATTATTTTCATCATACCAGGAGTAGCAGCCTTAAAATTCTAATTAAGGGGCGCCTGAGTGGCGCAGTCCTTAAGCGTCTGCCTCCCGCTCAGGACGTGATCCCGGCGTTATGGGATCGAGCCCCACATCAGGCTCCTCCGCTGGGAGCCTGCTTCTTCCTCTCCCACTCCCCCTGCTTGTGTTCCCTCTCTCGCTGGCTGTCTCTATCTCTGTCAAATGAATAAATAAAATCTTAAAAAAAAATTCTAATTAAAATGTCCCTAAGTAATCTTCCTATTTTATCCACAAAACGAGTCCCTTTTGTTACCATAATGTTGTAAGAAATTAAATTCTGCCAACAGTGTTTCTATTGACCAAAGAGGTCTTATCTTCCACCGACCCTCTGAAATCTCGCAGTAGGATCATTTAACTTAAAAGATGAAAGAAAAAAAAAATTTCCTTATCCCTAAACAAGTAAAAAAGCAACTAGTAAATGGAGAAACTTCACGTGTCTGGGTTTCTTTTCCCTGACAACAAGTCCCGCTTCATCTCTGGACTGGGTCCCCCTCCTGCCACCACCCGGCTTTCGCTCAAACTCACTGGACATCTGCAGATAATTTCCTGCACCAGCCATCACTCATCGCAGGCTGAAATAATTTCCAGACTACTGCGGGAAGCATTCAGCGATCGGTAAGCATCCCAGAAATCTGGACTGGAAGCGATCGCCGGGCTCAAACCCTCCAGGACGGGACCCCAGCTGGGCTCCATGGAACTTCTTTCTCCCCCTCTGCGAAAGCAGGGACGCCCGGTCAGGGCCACTGTCAATGGCCGGCCAACGCCTTGGCCTACCGAGCAGTGAGCCGGGAGGACACCAGGTACCGGGTCCTTACGAAACCAGTGAGCACGTGCCAAGAAGCGAGCCGCGCCCCCGCGATGCAGCCCCGGCCGGCGTCCTTCCTTCAGCGGCACAGCCAACACTGCGGGGAGGCGGTGCCGGACCCAGGACTCTTTACTCTCGGAGCAGAGCACAGCGCACACCCGCAGCGCGCGTCCCGGGGACACCCCCCCCCCCCACGGCAGACGGCCCGCGGGCGCGGACGGGCGGGTCTTATCGCGACCACACGGTCCTCCGCGGGCACGCAGCGGGCGCACTCAGGAAAGCGAGCCCGGGGCGGACGGCGGCTCGGCAGTCCGGTGAAAACGCACCGGCGTCTCTGAGCCCAAAGACAGACATGGAACTTTGCCGTCCCCGTCCCCTTCCCAGTCCCGAAAAGCAGCTTCCCCGCAGGCACAACCCCGCGCCCTTAAAACAAAGGGACCCCGTGGCCGCCGCTCCCCTCGGGGTCACGCCGCGGGCCGGCCAGCCGGGCAGACGGCCACGCGGGAACAAAGCGCCTCCTGACCTTCAGGGCCGCGCCGGGGCGGGGGCGGGGCGGCGGGTTACCCGCGGCCGCCCGCTCCCCTCCGCCGCCCCGCGGCCCGCCACCTCGGCCTCCCCGCCGGCCCAGCCGCCGCCCGGCCCCTGCCGCCGAGGCCTACTCCCACGGCGGCCCCGGGCCTCGCGCCCGCCGCCCCAGGCCCCCGCCGCTCCCGGCCCCTCGCCGGCCGCCCCAGCGCGCCGTTACCCGGCCGAGGGCCTCGCGTCCGCTCCTCACGCCTCCTGCGGCTGCGGCAGTGGCAGCGGCTGTGGCCTCGCTCGCTCCAGGGGCTGCGCCGCCGTGGCCGGCAACAACACCGCCTCTCATAGGCCGAGGCCCCTGTCCCCGCCCTCCGCAAGCAAAACGGGCTGCGGTTGGGCGGGCTCGGCGCAAGTCAAATACGCTTCGGCGCCGCCGGCTACGACCAATCAGAGGCCGCGATGGTGGGGCACGTCACGCTACGTCGCGCTCAGACCCGCGAGCCGTATGCAAATACGGGCGTGTGACGACTGCGGCGGCGCGCATCCGCGCTCCTTCCGCCTCTTTAAGGGGCCGCGGCACGCGGAGGACACGTGGAGGGCACCTGCAGCAGCCCGCCGCCCGCCATGCTCTTCCAGTTCAGTGCCATCTACACTAACGTGCGCGTGGACCTCGCAGACCACGGGCGAGCCCACCGCCCATGCCTCTGCCCTCCTCAAATCCCGGAGTTCTGCCTCTGGTTTTCGCACTCAGCCCGGCGTTCTCACCCACCCGCGTCCGCGCACAGTAGCTCTCAGCCTGGCTCTGGCCTGGGCAGACCCCCCCCCCCCCGCTCCTCCACTCCCGCCCATGAGGCCCAGAGGTGCGGGCCCTGCCCCCGGGCTGGGGTACCAACCACAGCCACGTCACATCAGTTCGTAGAAGCACCGCGTTAACTGGAGCGGGAGGACGGTTGGATTGGAAAGCCACGTGCCCCAGGCCCGGTGCCCTGAGGGTCTTCGTTTGGGGGCTGCACCTTCAGTTGGGGGGTTTCATGATTTTTGTCTTTTTTCAAAAATGGTGGCTGGGTAAGCAGTCCACACGGGCAGGCGTTAACCTGGGGTCACTGCACGGAGCTGCAGGGAAGGAGGGCTGGGGGTGCCCGAAGCCATCTGTTCCTAACACGTTGAGAACGCGGCGTTATTCTCCTGTGGAGGCCGCAGCAAAGTACGACAAGCCGAGGTGTTAGAAGACAACAGGAATTGCGTTCTCGTGGTTCTAGAGGCCAAGAGGCAAAAATCCAGGTGCCACGGGGCTGGGCTCCCTCTGAGGACTCCAGGGAAGGGTCCTTCCTTCCCTCCTCCAGCTTCTGGGGCCCCAGGCCATCTTGGGCTACAGCCGTGTCCCCCCCACCCCCGCCTCCAGGCTTTGTCTCCATCTTCACCAGGCCTCTCCGGTCACTACATTAGGGCTACTGTTGTGGCCTCATTTTTACTGAATCACATGTGCAGAGACCCTTTCTCCACGTGTCAAGTGCACAGGTAACCAGGAGCTGGGGCTGAATCTCTTGGGGGCTGCCATTCAGCCCACAGCACACACTGAGCTGTGCCCTTGAGAGCAGGAGTAAAAGGGCAGGTGCTCCTGGGTCAGACCTCTGGGGCCAACTTCTTGACCTTCCCAATTGTAGCTGGGTGTCCCTGACAGCCTGTGGCTCAGTTTCTCCAACTGTCAATCGTGGGCACTTGCAGTACCCATTTCACGGGGCTGGTAGGGAGGTGAACAGCACCGGCGAACAGCTTGATGCCAGCTGAGGACTGTTCTGACAACCCCACCCACCCTGGCCAGGGGAGGGGACTAAGTGCCTGAGGACGAGGGTGGGGGTCTTAGAGCTGGAACCTGGGCCCATTCTTTAGTCCCCGCTACCTGAGGCTCTCCTAAGAAGTCTGTCCTATGAGTGACTTAGCCTGCACCATGCTCCCGATGACCTCTGGTCCCCACAGGCCCCGGGGGGCAGCCACTGCGGAGCCTACACCGGAGCCACCCTCCGAGGGGCCAGAAGAGCTAGGTCCTGGTCCACTGGTGGCCCAGACACTGCCTGGAGAAAGCAGCAAGCGTGGGCACCGTAACTATATTCTGCCCCCCCCGCGCCCTTACAGCCATAAATGGACTTAGAGGAAGCTTTAAGTCATAGCAAATGTATTTTTCTGTTAAAGGGAACAAAGATACCAGAATGGATGGTTCCTGGGCTGCCACTGCAGGTCACCCTGAGCTGGGTGGCTTAAACACAGAAGCTAAGTTTTCTCTCCCAGCTCTGGGCAGCAGAAGTCTGAAATCCAGATGTGGGCAGGGCCAAGCTCCCTCCAGAGGCACTGGGGGTGGGGGGGAGCCCTCCTGGCACTTCCAGCTTCTGGGGGCTCTGATATTTTTATACTGAAAGCACCAAATCTTTCACTTTGGGGAGAAGTAGGAAGACAAGTCTGGCTCCCAAAGGCTGGAAAGAGGTTTCATGCACACACTGTCACAGGTGAATTAGTATTATACATTCAAAAAAATTTCCACCCCATCTTGTTCCAGAAGGTTCTCCTGCAGCTTGTGGGGCACTGAGGACATTCCTCACCTGTCTGCCTAAGGGGACCTGCGGGGGTGGGGGAGCATGACTCCGATGCAGGCCACAGCTGGGCCCTCAACAACCGGGTCCCGAGGCCCCCTGGCTCTCCGAGCAGCCAGGGCGGAGGCCAGCCTCCCGCCCACCTGCTCCTGCAGCAACATGGCAGGGCTCACATCCTTCACGGAAGATGAGAGGATTTCCTGGCGGCATGCTTTAAGGTCATGAGAAGTTTCACACAGAAAAGCAGAGTGGATGACATGGGGACAGAGGCCACCGCTCAGGAGCATTCCTGAGTGCCGCAGACGGACCTGCAGCCTCCTGCTACCCCGTCTCCCCTTAGGGACCCTGGTGGACACATCTGCCACGATCACACGGACACAACTAAGGAAACCCCAATATCATACCAGACCCGTCTGCTTGCAAATTTCCCAGCTGTCTTTGGGCCGGCTCGTTGAAACCCAACAAGGCTCCCGTGGCCTGCATCTCTGCCATTCAGGTCTGCCTCCTCCTCCCCGCCCATCGCCCTGGCACGGGGCCCCGGCTGCTCCTTGGCGGCACCCCTGCCTGCGCCTTCACGGTGATGCCCGGGAACGGGAAGTGAGATGGACCGTCTCGCTCCTCTGGGTGGCCCTGCCCAGATCCAGATCTTGTGCTTGTCCCCCTCTGGACGATGCTGAGACCCAGGGCCGGGGCAGGAGGGGGGACAGGCAGAGTCTGGCATTGTAAGGTGACGCGCACATCTCCCCCGGTCCCCATGACCCACGAGCCACCTGCAAGGTGACACTTCGGCATGGCGAAAATAGCAGCTCCCGCCAACTGTCACCAGGGGTGTCTGCAGCCGCCGGGAGGCCTGGCCTGGATCAGGTGCTGCCCTCGGGTTGCAGAATGGAGGCTTTCTGCTCCTAGCGTCCGGTCACTTCTGCTAGCGGGTGCTGTGCGTGAAGTGCGGCCTCCCCTTTCCGCCGGGGCTGCTGGGGGCCCGTGGATAGCTCCCATGCCGCGCCGCGGTGGCCTTAATTCTGCTCCTTAATTCTGCTCCGGAGAAGTAACGAAGCCTGCCCGGTAAGAAGTGGACGCAAACTCCACCTGCAGGGGGCAGATGATTGTTCCTGGGCTTTCTTTGCTTCTGAGAGTACGTCTACATGCCTGGATTTCAATTAATCCTTGTTTTCAAGACTCAAGTTGTCCCCAACTTGGCCAGAGGAAGCCCCCGAGGCAGTTTTATTTTGCAGTAGAGATTCCTGGATGCTGGGAGGGCAAGGCCCCGTGTGCCCTTGCGGAAGGTCCCCCCATGGTGCCAGCCAGAGCACACAGCAGCCGCGGGACAGCAGCACGACCGCGGCTGAGCCCCCCACCAAGCACAAGACCCCCCTGCCACACTGTCTGGGCAGTCCCCCCATGCGCTCTGTTCCTACAGTTGTGGTACACCAGGAACGTCACCGACGGGGGATCAGGCAGTATTTCCAGCTGGCACGATGCCCTTCTGATACGTCCAGCTGTCGTCTGGGTCACTACTTTGTCCCCCTTCTGACATGACCCCATTTGTCTTGGAGAGCTTCTCTTTGGGGACAGATGGCTCGGGGTGTCCTCCTGCTCTAGACTTGGAATGGCCGTTTCCTCCAGGGAGAGGGGTGGCACTGAGCCCCAAATCTGGCTCTCAGGGGACTCCCAGCAGCCGGGTTTGCCCTATGTCTACACAGCCAGGAAACCCCAACTGTGAAAGTGGATTGTCAGTTCATGTTGGTTTTTTCTAATTCATATTTGGGAGTATAGTGGTTTTCCTTAACTTCTGTGCTTTTACACTCGTATTTTTTCTCTTACGTTAACATCTGGGTTGCTGACATCAAACTGGTATTTGCTTTGTCCCTGATACAGTTTCACAACAATGCCAACATCACTACCGACGACGAAACACCTGAATGAAGTCTGACTTCTCTGCACTCCTTGGCTTTAGAGTAAACCCGCGACCGACGCGAAGCAAAGGAGCGAATAAGCAGAGGCCGCCATGATGTTGCCAGGCCCTCGCCCTGTTCTGGAACCTTGGCACCGCATCCCGGGGAGCGTGGCGGGTGTCTGGGACCGCCTGCACGCCACGAGGATGGTGGCCATCACACTGTATGACGTGTGAGGTTCCATCCAAAAAGGCGCCCGGCCGACCCAGAGGCGCCAGAGAGGATAGTAAGGTGGTGGCTGTTTTCAGCCACTAAGTTTTGGGGTGATCTGTCGCACAGCAATAAGTAACTGGAAAGAGTTTCTTTCACTGTGTTTTGGGGCCTTGCTGTCTTACTGCTTTAACTTTGTGCGTAAAATGTTTACAAGGCTGAGAAGTCGGGTGTCTCAACACCAGAGCGGCCCCCTCGTTTCATAAGCACGTGTTCCCGAGCTGCAGCGGGTACCTGGGGACAGACGGCTGTCCCATCGGCTCCATGTGCGATGCTGCAGCCAGCAGGGTGTCTCCCGGAGTTTCCTACCAGCGGTGTCACGGGGACAAGGGCTGAGGGCGCCTACAACCGGATACTGCCCACTTCCCCCCAGGGGTGGTGTGGCTCAGTGCCCCGTCGCGGCCCAGGGAGACTCGGACAGCATTCCCCAACCTTACGGCCCAGCACTGGCGCCTCCGTCCTCTGCCGTCACGGGTCTGACCCGGCGCCCAGCTCCTGCAGGGCTGAAGGGTGCTAGCTCTGCACGCACCCTCGTCAGGCAAGGCGGGTGAGCTCATCCGAGGCAGGGCGCTCCCCGTGCTGGGACCCGGTGACAAACGGCCGCCCTGCTGTGCCTGCCGAGCCCTCCCCTGTTATCTCAGGGAGCAGCCTTGCGGACAGTGGGCGGGGGCAGGGCCTGCCCTGCTGAGCCAGCCATTAGTCGCCCCAGCGGGGCCGTGGCTGCAGGAGACGCTGGGGCGTGTTTACTCATCAGAACCCGCAGGCAGACCGCGCAGCCTTTGTGCGGGGTGTCAGCAGGCTCGCCAGTTTGAGCCTGTCTTTCTCCTACTTAAATACCTCCAAATGCACCCACACACCAGAGATTAGCCGATAGCCATCTGCACGGGGAGAAATTTCTCGGCTGGCTGCCGCAGCTCCACTGACCCGAGCACCGACGCCGTGACCCGCTGAGCCAGCAGCCCCGGCAGGTTCCGCCCAGGCGCTGACCGGGCAGCGCGACGGCACACAGGACGCCCGGCCTCGCTGTTTGGCAACATTTATTACTGAAGTCTCGGAGCCGGTGACGGCGTGGGCCTCCGTGGACAGAGTCCTGGGCTTGGGCCCGAGCACCGCGGTAAGCGTGACCACAACACAGGGCACTGTCACTAAGGATGTGGATGCCGACGCTTCGTTTCAAGCTCAGTCCCCCGCTGTCTCACTGGAAGCTGCCGGTCTGCACCGCCTGCAAATACTCCTTGTAGAGCTTCTCCTGGGCTTCAAAGAGTTTCCTCAGCTTCTTGGCTCGCCCTTTGCTCAACTCTTTGCCTTCCGTGTCATGTGTGGGCAGACCCTGAGAGCAGGGAGAGCGCAGGGTCAGCAGGGCGCACCCGACCCTCCCCAGAGCCCACGGGCTCAGCCCTGGGACACGGCTGGGCGCGGACTCACCACACGCTCGGCTTTAGCACGCCCACGCGGCCGCTGAGAAGCCAGCGACTGGTCTGGGGGCACCCTCCCGCCTGGGGTGAGGCCACCATTCCCCTTAGGGCCAACGTGGCCCAGTTCTGATAGGACTGGCGCAAAGGAAAGCAGCAAATACGTATCAGAACTGGTAAGGGAGGCTCTGGAGGCAAAGCACCTGTCAACGCCAAACAAGGTCTGCGGACAATTCCCATGTCCCCCCACCGCACCTCTGGCCAGCCTGCGAGGGAGACCTCATCTCAGTTCAGCCAGGCCACGGCTCAGCTCGGCCACTGCGACGGACGAAGGCCGCCTCGGGCACTTGGGGCGCCTCCCGCAAACTGCACCCCAAACAGAAAAGCTGCTCGCACAAGGTTGGAAGTCCCCATCACCCCCAATTTAGTGGTCTAATAAGGTTCTGAAAAGAATAAAAAGATTCTTACGTTTTCATCAAACTTTGAATACTTGTCGCTTTCCGACAAGAACATCTCACTGGGCGGAATCTTCATCTTGGCCAGCTTCGCTGCCTGGAACACAGGTCCTTGGTCACCGCAGTCCAGCCTGCACGGGGCAGGTGTGACCGTCCACCACCCCCAGCCCAGCCCCGGGACTGAGAGGGCGACGCCAAGGCAGAGCAAGTCAAAGGAGGGACAACTCAACACGGAGCGTGACTGGGGCCTCCTGGCCTCCCTGCACTCGGGGCACTGTGTGGGGGTGTATGGGGAGGCCGGGAGGGCACTGCCGGTGGGTGCAGGCGCAACGGGGACCCGGCCAGGTCCCAGGGAGGCAGAGCGGGACCCGGGGTCAGAGTGTCCACTTCCGCCCAAGAGAACCCGAGCCCCACACAGACGGCTCTTGTGCCGTTACCTCTTGTCCCTGTTTCTTCCTGGCAGCCTCCTCTTTCTTCCTCCTCTTCTCTTCTTCAACCTAGGGGAGCAGCGGGAGCCCCGTGAGCCACATCTGCCCTGGGGCCTCCGGCAGTGGGAGGCGAAGCGAAGCAAGGCCCACCGGCCCCTCATCGCCTTCGCCTGGACCCTGACCCGGCCTCCCCATGGGGGGTGGGGAGCCCTCCTCATTAGGGACTCTCGCTCACTCCCTGAGGGGACTCTCAGCAGCCCCTGTGGGCGCCGGGCCCCATCCCGGACATGCGGGAGCAGCGCACAGCACACGTGACAAGGTCTGGGGCACAGCACACGTGACAAGGTCTGGGGCCCAGCGGATACAAAGAAAGGAACAGAGCGGTGAGCCAGGCTGGGGGGGGCTGTCAGGTGAGCAGGGACAGCATCACCAGGGCCTAGAGATGGTGGGGGAGGAGGGCAGGGGTCAGCAGATGCCAGGACACGGGGCCTGGGCCAGGGAAGGAGCCTGGGTTAACTGCGTGGGTGAAGGGCAGTGGGGGGGGGTTGCTGGAAACAGGCTGGAGGCCAGGAGCCCACCCCCCACCTGCATTCAGGGCAGGGCTGAGGGGGGTGGCCTGGGAGCAGGGGCAGGGAGGGGATCCTCAGCCTGGGTGCTGGGTGGTGCCTGTGAGGGGGAGGTGCAGGCCCTGAGCTATGCTATGACTGACAGGAAGGAGGCACAGGTTTGGGGAGTGGAGTCACGATACCCTCGTGAACATCCTGGGTTTCAGGGCTTCCTAGTCAGCAAAGCTGTCAGGTGGGTGGCTGGGTACAGGCCAGTGTGGGGCCAGAGAGGACCTGGGGGTCCTGAGCAGAGAATCGTGGGACTGGGTGGGGTCAGGGCAGGGCCAGTGGAGTGGGCAGTGGAGTGAAGGTCCCCGTGAGCAGGGGCCACAGGCTCGGGACAAGCAGCTGTTGGAGCAGAGGAGGCCCGGAGCGGGCAGAGAGGCGGGCTGGCATGGGCTCGGCGGCTGCTTTCCTGGTGGGGACAGTGTTTGCCTCGGGCAGGGAGCCCACCGTGCTCGTGCTCGTTCAGGCACTGCTGGCTGGGACGGGCCCTGCTTGGCTGGCAGACAGGAGCCACGGGAAGGTGCGCTGTGGCTTGGCCAGTGTGAGAACCCACAGGCAGGGCTCCCAGCAGGCAGGGCTGCCCCCTGCCGCCCTCATCAGAGCCCCGTCTGCCTTCATGCCCTGCGTGCACCTGCTTGGGCAGAGCGACCTGGGGGGGAGGGGAGAGTGGCAAACCAAGGTGTCGGCTTCTTCACCAGCCTATGGTGGGGCGGGGGGACATGGCGCCCCACGTCACCTCTGTGGCCAGGCCACCTGGTGTGCTGCCCAAGGCAAGGAGAGAGCCTGGCACTGGGGACGGGCCACTGAGCTGGGCGAGCAAGTGGGGCAGAAATGGGAGGAGCGGACAGGGCCCCAGCTCCCGGGGACGCCCACTGGTGGCAGGACTGCCCGCAGCTCAGCACCGGCTGTCGGCACTGCCTGGGTGTTCGTCTCGTGAACCGTGCTCCCGCGCCCACACACACCTCCCGCCAGTGCCGCTCACGCGCCCGGTCCCCTGGCAGCTCCCCGACGCTTCCTGGGCAGACGGCGTGTGACTGGCAGGTCCTCCCACAGGACAAAGGACACACCACTTTGTAGAGCAAGCTGGGCCCAAACGCGTCGGCTGCACGGTTTACCGAAAGGGACTGGCTCTCCCTTGAACTCCAGCGCTCACTTTTTAAAAAGACGGTCCTTCCTCAGAAGGTAGACCTTGTTCTGTTCCCACCCTGCCCTGTAGCCCGCATCCAGGGAGGTCTCCTGCTGACGCTTCTAGATGCTGGGCCTTCACACTGTAGTGCTCTCAGCGCCAGCCGTCCCTCATTCCCATCAACATGCGGCCATTCCAGAGCCACTCACCTGTCTCTTCTCCTCTCTCTCCCGCAGCAAGGCCTCTCTGTCCCCCAGCTTGACCACAGTCGGCAGCCCTGAAAAGCCAGGTCGGTGAGGTGGGCCCAGCCCCCACCCCGCCCTCACACCCCCTCGCTGCTCGCAGGGCTTCCACGTAAACTGTAATGTGGTGAGGCCTCGCCGCTCATGACACAGGGCCCAGGAAATCATAAAATGGGACATATCACCTGAGTATTTAAAATCTAATAATTTCCCATGCAGCCGAAACCCCCACGACGGCAACAGACACAGGGTGAGACCGGCCAGCAGTCCTGCAGGCTGTCTGCTGAGTGACAAAACATGAGGCAGGGCGGCCAGTGGCCCAGCGGAAATAAGCAGGCAGGCCGCTAGAGGGGACACCCAGACGCCTGTCAGACACGGGAGACGTCCAGGACAGCTGGACTGATAAACCTGCAAGGCCACCCCCCCAGGGGCCACGGAGTGCCGCTGCAGGACTCCTCACCATGAACACCCAGTGTCCTCTGACCCCATCCTGGAACTCTTTCAAAACCAGCCCCCGACGCCAGTGTCCTTCCCACCTCCCTGCCCACCACGCCCGAAGCTCCTGAGCTTGGGCCCCAACGTGGCCAGGAGGACCCACCTTCGTGATCTTCAAACCGTACCCCGAGCTCGGGCAGGATGTCGTCCCTCAGGGCGTCGCTGAGCTGCAGGACCTCAGGGACTGTGGACAAAACGGTGGTTCAGGAGCATCAGGACGCGCCCAACGTGCGCCTTCCCGAGTGCTGACGCTGCTGTCTCCGAGGCTGGGCTCGGCACCGCCTTTGACCCCGCTCGGAGGCAGATACCGTCTGAAGATGTGCCCTCACTGCTCCCGGGGATTCAGGAAGTGAGGGCCGCCCAAAGCCAGGTGGGCAGCTGCTCCACAGAAACTAGGTTTCTCCTCCCAGAAAAGAGGCTCAGAAACCACCCCAAGCCTCCTGGTCAACTGGGAAGGTGTCCAGCCCCCACAGCCCTGGCACGGTGATCCAGACAGGCAGCCGTGTTTCACACTCCAGGACTCAGGGATCCAAGCCCACACGTGCTGAGGTCACCCGGCAATCCTGCAAAGGCTCCCCGCGCTCTCCATGCCCTGGTCAGGCCCGCCTGGCTCAGGCAAATGCCCAGCTAGGACGAGAGTGTTAGAGGCTCAGTGCCAGCCGTCAGGCACCCGCCCCGGCGCTCCCTGCTCCCTCAGCCCCTCGCCCCATGAACCGTGCTCCCGCGTGCACACGCATCCCCCGTCCTCCAAACGTCCCGCAGCAAAGCAGCCAGGCCCAGGACCCGCAAGGTTCCAAGCACCCACCGGCGAGAGCCAGAACTGGGTCTGGAGGGTGGGGGGAAGCCCACGGCTGCCAGCATCTCTTACCAAGGCATGAGGCCCAGCCGAGGGATAGGGAAGAGCCCGAGGCCGGGGGGACAGGGGTCCACACTGTGCAGCAGCGACACTGCCTCGAGCACTGGCTCCACTGTGCGCACACGGCTCTCGGCCAGGCCTCGGCACACCCCCGGTGTGGGTGTGGAATGAGCAGAGGGCCTGGGAAGCCCGGGAGGAGCCACAGAGCCTGGCTGTCCCACGGGCTTTGAAGTGACTGTTCCACGAAAGATGACACATTCCAGCAGACGGAGTGGGCAGGAATGAAAAGACCACCCGTGTGGCCTTCGGGCCTAACCGGACAGTCCCCACAGGCTCTGCTGTACAGGCCTCGTTCCCCGGGGGCAACACGGCAGGGAGAGGCCGTCTGTTTGCCACTGAGAACGAAGAGCACACAGGGGCCTCACTCAGAAGCTCTAGGGGGAGAACCTAACCCCGGCGGAGGAAGCTCAGCTGCAGGAAGAACCGGGCGGCGGCAGGTAACGCGGCTCCCGGCCTCTTGCATCTGTGCAATGGGGATGTGCGGCCGTCCCTGAGAGCAGCTACAAGGGGCCAGAAGGTGCCACGTGAGGGAGCAGCCTGTGCGCGGCTCTGCTCACAGGGTCTGGCAGCGCTGGGATGAGGCACTCTGTGCGTGGCTGTCTTTCAAAGCCAGGTCTCAGACTGGCTCACCTCCCAGCTCCCAGAAGGCCGCCTGGCCCGCTGAGACCCCCGCGGGCCCAGCTGCACCAAACGTGCACACGGGGAAGTCAGCATGGGAGCCGGGCTGTCACAGGGCATGGGGCGGCAATCCATCTCCGAAAGCTTTGATGTCCCAGGACGTCCGGTGACAGGAGTGCTGGCACCCAGCCTCGTCTTACCGTGGACGCACCGCGACCAGCATCAGCCCTCTCCTGGGGACCAGCCTGCACTGTGGGCCCAACCCAAGTGGTTCTGCACGCCCTGGCCGTGCGCCTGTGAGGAACACCTGTGCCAGAAACCCCACGCAGGCCCCCCATTCCTGCCCGAGCCCCTACACAGAGCAGGTGTGCGCACACCCTGTCCTCCGCTGTGCCTCGTTCCTCTGTGCAGCACTGGCCAGGCCCGTGGGGCCACTCACTGTGGAACAGATGAATGATGATGGATGGCGACTCATGTACCTCAGACGACCTCCGCGCCCCCTGCCCACAAGCACGGCCACCACCGGGAAGCTTCCCGCTTCCCAACACTGCTCAAGGAAAAGCCGTCTCTGCCTCCCCAGCCTTCCCAGCACGGCTGAGGGGACGACATCCTTTATCCTTGCTCCCCGCACTCGAACTGCCCATAGCGCCCTGTGGGGGGCTGAGCCTGAGGCAGCAGCTGGGGCAAGCTAACCGCGACTGGAAGGAAACTAAGCCAGGGCCCGCCATCACCAACATCAGCCGACCATTGGCTCCCCGCCAGGTGGCAGGGCCTCTGGGCCCATGCTGTCCTCTGGGTGTGGGCTCCGCAGAGCTGAGGACGGTGGCCATCATCGCCATGCCGACACTCGCCCTGTTCACACAGCTCAGAATCCCTCTCCGACTGTCCTTCCAAACCTTCTGATTACTTTGGGGCTCGCTTTCTCTTTCTCGTCTCCCGAGTCACGTACTGACCAGGCCAAGTGTGCACAGTAAAAACCCCCCACGACTCACAATGACAGACGAATGACCCCACAAGACACGGGCACAGGGCCCGAAGGGACAACTCTCCAGACAAGAGGCACACATGGCCATGAGGCACAGGGAATGGGGCCACACACCGCACACCCTCGGGGAAGCGCAGAGCAAAGCCCCGAGGAGATGCCACCGCCCCCTCCCCTTCACAGCCCCACCCCCACCCAGGGCGGCGGGACTGACAAGTCACTTTCCTACAGCCAGGAAATAACGAGCGCTGGCGAGGGTGCAGAGACACCCCGATGGAACACAGTTTGGTGGTTCTTGAGAAAATCACCACACAACTGCCCCATGACCCCCACGGTTCCCCATATGGGGACAACCCCGAACCCCGAAAATGGGACTCACCACTGTGCACGCACGCTCAGAGCAGCACGATCCCCAACAGCCACGAGGTGGGAATAGCCCAAATGGCCACCAGCAGCAGGAGGGACACAGACTGGTGTGTGTGGCCAGGGGGGCGCTATCCTGCCGCGACAGGGGGCCGGCCACGTACCGTGAAAGTATTCTGGGAAGTGTGAGAAGCCACACGCGGAAGGTCCCGAGCTGCAAGACCTCACGGACTCGGGGCGTCCACACCAGGCCAATGCACGGGCTCGGAAGGCAGGCCGGTGGGCGCTGGGCTGGGGGCCCAGAGGTCACAGCCGTTCCTCTGGACGGCGGAAGGTGTTGGTGGTTGCGAGACACCGTGAACGTACGAAATGCTGACTTGTTAGCTTTAACGACAACTGGTTCTCGGTTCTCGGAGTTTCACCTCAATAAACCATTTTTTTAAAAAAGGGAAAAGTGGTTGATGTGTTTACAGAATTCAGCAACTATTCTTGAACATACGCAAGAATGCAGATCTCAACAGCTAAGGCAAAAGAGGAGCACAGAGAGGGGCTTGCTTGCATCCGGGGTGGCGGGGAGAAGGAGGACAAGCGCGTGGACGCCGCCACGGCCGGGGCTGGGAGGGGATCCGCCTCACCGCCCGCAAGTCTCTCGGCAGCAACGCCACATCTAGGTCCTCAGCTCTGGTCACAGAGCTGAGGCCTGGGGACAAGCCTGGACAGAGCTGGGCCGTCTCACGGAGAAGCTGCACCAGGGGCGGGGGCGTGACCGGGGACAGCAGAGGCCACCCCAAGCAGCAGGGCACACGCAGAACTGCTCCCGAGGGTGACACCACAAAGGCACGGCCACCGCCGCCGGCACGGCTCTCAAGGAGAGAAGCAGCTTCATGGCCAGCAAGTGCCCAGGAGAGGAAGACGGTCTTCCCTGGCTGTGGTCACTGGGGGCGCCCCTGGCCATGTGTGCCAGCCACAAGCACCTCGCAGTCCTGTTGACTCCAAGAGGCTCTAACTGTAGCATGTTCTAGAAAAAGAAGGTTTCCCTGTGGTCATCTGTCCCTCGCAGGCTGAGATGGCCCGGCCCATGCCCGGCCCTGCCGGCACCATGACTCACAGAGTCCACAGAGCTCAGGCACCCAGAGGCATGTGGCCATGGAGAGGGAGCGAATCCGCCAGGGCTGGCTACTGCTGGTGGGGCTGGAGACAGGAGCGGACAGCAGACAGGGCACTGAACAGGGAGACCCGTCAGGTCACTGAGGGAGGCTCAGGAGACGAAACAAAAGGCCATGGACAAGCAAATGAGCAAAACGGGATGTTTACACAGAGTGGAATATTACCCAGCCTTAAAGAGGAAGGAAACTCTGACACCTGCCACAATGTGACCTAGAGACCATCAGTCACACTGACCGAAAGAAACCAGTCACAAAAAGACAAATACTGCAGGATTCTATGTGTATGAGGCCCTTAGGGAGTCAAATTCATATAGAGTGGACAGTGGGCACCGTGGCCGGGGAGGGATGGGGGTCAGTGTCTCAGGGGGACGGAGAGTGGACGGTGGGCACTGGGAGAGGAATGGGGGTCGGTGTCTCACGGGGACAGAGAACGGATGGTGGGTGCCGGGGGAGGGATGGGTGCCAGTGTCTCAGAGGGACGGAGAGTGGACGGTGGGCGCTGGGACCGGGGGAGGGATGGGGTCAGTGTCTCAGGGGGACAGAAAGTCTACGGTGGGTGCTGGCACCAGGGGAGGTGGTGGGGGTCACTGTTTCATGGGACAGAGTCTCCGTTTGGGAAGATGGAAAGTTCTGGAGATGGATGGCGGGGACGGCCACACGACAATGTGAATGTGCTTCGTGCCTCTGAGCCGTGCACCTGCTCGTGATAGGTGATGCGTTTTATACATTACACACGTTTTACCAAAAATGAAACAAATGAGAGGAGGGGGGAGCTCTGGCCACACCCGCATCCCTGCTGTTCTAACTTTTCCCCAAATTCCCAAGCCTCTCCTGGTCAGACGCCCCGACGCACACCCTTCCTGGGCAGGGCTGGGCTCTGGCCCACAAGACTGTGGGCATCCGGGGAAACGGCGTTGTACTCCTACGTTAGGCAAGCACCAGGCACCTGGGAAACCTGCTTGAACACGTGGCCCCAGGGCCTATCCTGAGCTTCTCCCTCTGTCTCTCTGTCTCCATGGCCAGCCCAGGGTCACAGCCAGGTGCTCAACGAAGCCTCAGTATCTGCGGCTGCTGCTGTTGGGTGGGGCGTGGTCTTGAGCCCGTAAGGCTTTCCCCATCTATGGAGCCCGCGGTGCACAGGCCCGGGCCTCTGGCTCACGGAGGGCGCGCTATCTGCAGGGCCCCAGTCTGCGGGTCCCAGGCCATGGGATCAGGCAGGATGACCTCACTCCACCTGGGCCTCAGGGCAGGAAAGCGCTGCAGGTGAACAAGGCTCGTACAGCACAGACACTACTACCACCATCCTGACTCGGCAATGTGGGCTCTTTGTCCTTTTGCCTGAGCAACAAACAAAGCGGAAAGAAAAAGCAAGCCAAGGAGAAGCAAAACCAAACTACTCCCCGAGCCAGTGGACGGGCACTTGCTCTCAGGGGCTCCACAAGCCCCTGGCCTGGCCTGCGTGCTGTGCACGGCCTCCAATGGCCCTCGTTCACCAGCACCTGCCAGGAAGGACGCTTCGCCGCAGGGGGAGTCGGAAGGAGGTGCTCTGGCCACCTGAGCCTGAGACGCCAGTGCCATCAACGTGGTTGGACGAGGCAGCACGGGTCTGGCAGAGTCCATCAGGCTTTCTCAACTGCTTTAAAACAGTGAGGACACCAGGTGCTAGAAAGAGTGGGCCATGCTTATTCAATGGGTCCAAATGCCCCGGCCCAAAGCCCCCTGCTCCCCACAACAGCACCGTCAGATCTAGGTTCCTCCTGGGGGGCTCGCGGGCTCAGGGCTCTCCTGCCCTTTTGCTCTGCCCTACCTGGAAAAGGCCCGGGCCTGCTCTTTCATCTTCAAGGTGCGGCTCCCTCCAGAGGCTCCCTGAGCGCCCCACTGGACCCTCTGCCCGCTCCACCCTCGGGACACCCCACCTGGACCCGCTCTGCAGGGATGGCGGCCAGAGGAGCTCCAGATGTGACTTCCTGTCAGAGAGGCCTGGGGCGGGAGCACAGCACATTAGGTGACAGGTGGCTCCCGCATGACCCTCCCTGGCAATGCTCGAACTCTCGTGCTCAGTTTTCCACTCTGCAAAATGCTTAGCTCCAAACGGGACAGCGAGCGCGTGAGGAGCGCGGCAGACCAGACCCGGCCCGTTCTGCGCTCAGCGTGCTCATTGGTCACGCAGACGGCACAGAGTGAGACATGAGCTCCTGCCTGCCAGTGCGCAGCGCTCTGTTGCACGGCTGATACCAAGTGGTCTGCCATGACACAGCACTCCCCAGGTCTCCAAGGACACACGACAGGGACCGACCTCGGGAACGTCGGCGACGGGCGGCTAGCTGTGCGCTGTGACGTGGCCCCAGGGGAGGCCCCTCAAGTGCAAGGCAGCTGTCCCCCACCACGCCCAAGCAGAATAGTCACGGCAGCACCGGCTCCCCCAGCATCCCACGCTCACTTCCAGAAGCGAGGACAGGCACTGGCGGGCCTACGGATGCACCAAAAGTGGAAATGAGCCCCGTGTCGATGGGAGGGCAGGGGACTCAGAGAGGCCTTGTTCTGCCTTTCCACTCCAACAGCACAGGTGAAGAAACCCTGCCTCACACACACATCCTCAGCCCTCACCCAGCTGCCCTGCCCTGTGGGGGACACCGGGGTCGAGAGACACGGTGGCTATCATGAGGTCAGTGGGGGCAGCTCTGCAGATGTCGTGCTCCAGGACAGGTGCTGCTAACACCCGATGGCAGCCAGGGCGGCCCCACAGAGAAGGGCCGAGGGTGAGAAACCCCAGCAAGGAAGAGCCTCACCTTTTTGCTCTCGGGCGATCTTTCGGACGCCTTCTCTGAACTCGGACAACACCTGCAGGTAGGGCATGACCGTGGACTCCAGCTGCGGAAAGAACAGGTTCGCTCAGAGACAAACCCGGCCTGTGTTTATGGATGGGGCTCAGCACACGGCAGGGCAGGACGGGGGGTGCTGCTGCCGTGGCCGCTGCCCCAGAGCTGGGACACGCCGCACCCCCAACACTCAGTCCACGCCGGGTATGCGGGTCCCCGCATGGACAGTGTGGGCCACAGACAGGAGGACAGCTTCCCTCCCGGCCCAGCCGGACGAGTTCTGCCAGCCGCTCTGTTCAACTGCTCACAGGCACGGCTTTGCCTCCGCTCAGACGCACTATTAAAAAAAACCCGTCTTTACAGTTAAACTGTTCAACATGGGTGTCTGTCGGGCGGGCTATGTTCTGGGAGGCTGATACTGTCCCTCCTGGGCTAGGAGCGGAGGCCAGCACCACGGAGCCGGGCCGTGCCTGCATCCGACCTGTGGCCACACACACGCTTGTGCAAGAGGAACCGGTCTCCAAGAACTGTCACCACCCCCACACATGGTCACATCTACGCCACGGTTAGCTACCTGCAGTAACTGGGACGGAAAGCCTGATAGAAAGGACAACCAAAGGCAACAGAATCCAAACTGGAGAAACTGTGATTTTATAAAACCTTTTCCTTTACGTCTTTCCTACTTTTCCAGTAGGCTTTTAAGCAAAGTCTCTCCCTGCCTCTTAATTAAGTCCTTCGGTAGCTTAGTCACCAAAGTAATACTCAGCACGCACAGAAGACAGCTAGGCTGACGAGGCCCTGGCGTGACCTGGCCTCTCGCGGCCCAATCCTGCACCCAGGCTGGGGTGGCGCGGTCGTGCACTGGGACCGGGCATCAGGGTTTTCGCTCTTTACCTCCACCAGGCACGGAGGCCTCCGCCAGCGTGCTGCAGGGTCTGTCTGGAGGAGGGGAACCCCAGCGGTCCTGCGGACCCCACTAACCTCGTCTGCCCTCTCCTGAAGCAATTCAGATTTGGAAGCTGACACAGAAATGTCAAATACTGTAAAGTGCAGGTCCTACCCTTTGACCCCGTCACCTCGCGGCTGTTTATGCCCATGCGCTGCCGTCAAAGGGCCCACTGAGGTCACGTGGAAAGGCCCGCACAGAACCACCGCAGGGAAAGCACTGCTTCTAAGCTCGAGAGCAGATGGCCTTTAATGTAGGCAATGTTTTCTCTCTTTTCCTAAGAAGCTAAATGCCAAGCATCACTTGTACAAGACAGCAGAGCAGCTCTGCGGATTTCCTAAGAAGCACCGAGGAAGGTTCATGCCTTTAGACCAACCAGCTTTTCGGCCAACGGAGCCTCCGGGGATGTGGGCCCAGAGCTCGGGCTGGGCTTTGTAACACAAGCGGGTTTCTCTTCAGAAGCCAGCTCCTGGGGAGATGGCTATACGCTCCCCCTGCAGGAGAGGGCTCATCACTCTGGCCACCGTCCGGAAACAGAACTCTAAAAAGACTGCCTTTTCGCTCTGTCTTTGCTTCCCGTTTTCCTTTAAATCAGTTAAATCTAAACACCTCCGTGTGCATTCTCATCAGATCGTTAAAGACTAAGCCTGAGGAGTGTCGGAGACAAGCCTGAATGAGATGGGCCACGAGGGAGGGTCCCCGTGGAGCAGAAACCAACGGAACCAGGGCGACGTGGGCCACAGACGAGGAACTTTCTCCCCACCAGACGCACGGCCCGGCATGCTACCTGAACCCTCACATGCAAGGACGTGAGCGCACGGAATCCATTACCATGTGGCTGCAGCTCAAAGCTGGTCCCAGAGAGCCTGCCGCCCTGGGACTGAGCTCACAGACAGCACGCAGCGGCACAAGCACCCCCAACGGTGGGTCAGGGAGCAAGGCTCAGCCTGCACACATGGGAGGAACACCTGATGGTTCAATTCCCCAGCCAGGTCCAGGCGATCCCCAGGGCTCAGTCTGGAAGGTCCAGAGCAGGTAGGACCTAATGTGGGCCTCCAAATGTCCACAGAGTTGGCCCAGGAGAAGGACGAGGAAGGGAAGGGAGCAGGCGTGGAAGGCAGGAGGGTACTCCATGACATGGGCACCATTTCCCAGGGGCAGGGCGACCCCCAAGGAGGGAGGAGGGGTGAGGAGGGGTGCTCTACTCACATCAAGGCTGGTTCCAGGTCCTCTCACTGGGAATCCCAGGGAGCTTTCCTCCTCGATGGCCCCGAAGATCTACGAAGAGAAACAGACGTGCAGGATGAGTGTGTCAAGAGGTCCTGACAGGTGGCCCACAGCGACCGGACGCCAGGCCCCGTCAGCACGGAGGTGCGCAGAGCGTGCAGCGCCGCATGCGCCGGGCTCGGCCTACGGCCGCTCTTTCTGCTTCTCTGCGGCGGGGAGGCGAGAGCGCCCGCAGCAAGGACAGCCGGCACGTGTGCACACTAACGCTACGGAGTGCAGCGGGAGCTAAGAACGGGAGCAGGTGTCAGCCTTATAACCTGCTTTTGCCGTGCCACCCGAGGCCTCCGCGGTCACGGCCGAGGCCCGCTGCCCGCGTGCACGTGGAGGGCGCCACAGGGGCCGCGGCTTGAGGGCCGCCTACCGTCAGCATGTGGGTGAGGTACAGAGCGATGCTTTCCAGCAGAGCCCGGTTGGGCCTTCTCCTGGCGGCTTTCCGGGCTGCCATGTACAGGTTGCACCGACTGACCAGAGCCCTCATTTCTTCCAAGACCGTGCGTGTGTCGACGTTGTCACACAGGGCTTCGTGAACCGCTGCCTTCTTGTCATAAAAGCTGAACGAGAGGAATGGGAGCGTCAGGCAGTAACAGAGTGCACGAGTGCCCAAGCGGTCCGGCGGCCGGAATGTGGTCCGCGTAGGTGCAGCACGCTCTGGGTGTGGGTTTGCACAGACGGGAGCCACGGCGCCACGGCCTCCTCCCCGCTGGAGGGTCTGCGGCGAGAACACGGGCGTGCTCGCAGACCCCAGGGAGAAGTCTCCTACCTCTCGTTCAGTTCCGATTCTTCATCTTCCCACTTTTCAAACCGACCGGTTATGTCAACGGGAGCTCGAAGGATGTCTTTCACATTTAGGAAAAACTCCTAAGGCCAGAAAATTTGGATTAACAGCATTTAGACGACTTTCCCACCCGAGCACCATCTGAGAGACGCTATCGTGGTGACGCGCGTCTCCTTCATATAAACCACAGCGCTGACACCGCACCAGCGGCCGCAGAGAGTGGAAGTTCCCCTTCGAGACGCGAACATGTTCCGGGTTTTTCCTGGGATATGGTTCAGCCAACAGGTGTGCGGGAAACGCGCCCCCCGGAGATGAGAGGAACATGGGCGCCTAACGCTAGCAGATCACCAGGGGCATCAGCAAAGAGGTGCAGTGCCAACTGCCCCCGAGAGTAGAGCTGCTGCCACCTGCGCCCCATTCCCCATCAGCAGACACGGAGTGGGAATGATCCCGCTGCAGCAAAGGCGGGGTGGGGGGTGCTTACGTTCATGAACTTCTCGTACTGCAGGGCCGACTCCATGGTGTTGCTCGAGTAATCCAGCGTGTCCTTCCAGGAGTGCATGAGGAAGGCCAGCCGCAGCTGCCGTGCTGGAGCAGGAGACAGCACCACGGTCACCTCAGCCTCCCGAGCAGCCGCCGCCACCTCCACCGCGCCTCCACGAAGAGGGACGTTTGGGTCTTTGGGGGGTGCTCAGGCTTACCTGAGTGCTTCTTCAGGGCGTCTTTAATGGTGATGAAGTTTTTGAGTGACTTGGACATCTTGCAGCCGGCGATGGTCAGGTGGCCCGTGTGCAGGAAGTAGCGGACCCAGCAGTCGTTCTCAAAGTAGGCCTGCTCGGGAAGGGGCGAGAGGGCGAGGTCGGGGCACCACAAGGCACCTCTGCTGGCGGGGCGCTCCGCGGGCACTTTGTTCACCCGGTGACGCAGAAAAGGGGGCTCCCTCCTCGAGCTGGGGCCACTGGGGCTCAGAGGGATGACCCTGGACCAGTGAGCCGAGAGGCAACGGCCGGGTCCGATCCAGGCCTGTCTCCTGCCAGTGCTCAGGCTGTTCGTGCGGGAAATCAGACCGAACAATGAGGGTTCAAATCCCACCAGCGAGACCCTGATGTGGGCGTCAGGCTGTGTTCAGCACCTCGCTGACAGTGCCCCGGCTGCTTGCGCTACGATGGAGGGAACTCGAGAGCCCCCGCCAGAGGACACAGTGACCCAGCGACCCCAGCCTCTGCCTACCTCTGACTGGGCCAGCTCGTTGTCGTGGTGGGGGAAGCGGAGGTCGAAGCCCCCTCCGTGGATGTCCATCGAGGCTCCCAGAAGAGTGCCCGCCATGGCAGAGCATTCGATGTGCCATCCCGGACGCCCCTAGAGACGCAAACAAGCCCGTAACCGACCGGCCTACGTTCGGTCCAGGCCTTCAACTGCCCCGTGTTCATGACCTTCAAAACCTCTGGGCCTTATGGGAACAGACGTTATGTTCCAACGTGAACAACTCAGGGGAGCCCCTGCTGTCAAGGTCCCAGCACATGCTGCAGGCCGAGGCGGGGCTGAGGCTCACGTCACCCCCAGAACCGCCCAGCCCTGGACCAGAGGCAGGTGCCAAGACCCCCTCCCCCCGGCTCTGGGCCAGCGGCACCGTTGTCACAGGGAACGTTAGAGGGTGGACTCGCCTCCAGCAGCGGGGACCACGAGGACACGGGGGCTCAGAGGCAGTCCATCCACCCGCACCCTGGCTGCACACGGGCAGAGTCCCGGAAGGGAAGTCACGTGCCCAAAGGCCCACGAGGCTCTTTGGCGTCTGGGTTCCCAGGACAGGGCAGACAGGTGCCGTGGCAGCGAGGGTGCGCCCACCAGTGCAGCCCCGCGCCTTCCCGGGAGCACACCTTTCCCCACGGGCACGGCCAGGACGGCTCGCCTGGCTTGGAGGCTTTCCACAGGGCGAAGTCATTGGGGGACCGCTTCTCACTCAGGCGGTCTGCCGAGATGCTCAGGTCACCTGTGGACACGAGGAAGCAGGTCACCCAGTGCTGCCTGGCGGACAGAACTGTGTCACTGCAAGGCCGCCTCTGGGGGCTACTGGCCAACACTTCAAATTTCCACTTACTTCCTTGGTCAGCCCGCGGCTTCACTACGACCGGGTGTCAGTGCCGCCCCAGAACATCGTGTATGAAACCACGTATAAACTCCAACTCCCCGGGCCTGAACCACACCTGCCGGTTCCCCGGACGGCCCTCTCCCCCACACCCCCCGCAGCCACGGCCCGGGTTGGGGTAAGCCACGGCGCTCGGGGCTGAGGGGTGAGGCCACAGGACGGTGGCAGCTCTCATGGGTGGGGTCTCATGCCAGCAGGCTGCACGGCTCCCAGTGTCTGAGGACCAGTGGCTCCTGCTGGGTGTGGCCCTGCGGCCCTGGATGCAGCAGATCAGGACATGCCTGCTCCTCCTGGGCAAGTAGGGCTCCCGGACGAGGGCCCCCCGGAAAGCAGACACGGCCAGTCGGGGCTGGACCGGCCTGTGTTGGGCGGGAGCGATGGGAAAGGAGGGCACGATCACCAGTCACGGTAGGAGACTCTCTGGACCACATAGCAGGACCTGTGGAGCGCATTAGCGGCCGTGAAAATGAACACCAGCAGTCAGTCCCCTTCACGCGGCAACCGGGTGAGTGGGGGCAGAGCCAAGGCCTTCAGTGGCATCCCCGGTGCGTGGCCTCAATGCGACTTTCCCTGCGTGCTGTCGCCCCCTCGTGGACAACTCCGGAATAGGAACGACAGACTCCGCCTAGTGTCCAGGTTTGCAAATGCAGCCCGACCTCAAGGACGGTCACCTTTCAAGCGCGGAGTCAGGCAACCGCGAAGCCGCCCTGGCAGCAGTCAGAGGGAGAGCATGCTGAGGACGTTTTTCCAACAGACCTCACGGCTACAACACGGGTGCACCAAGTAGGATACATGGAAAATATGAGAAAGAACCAGGAAAAAATGCCACGATCATAAACGAAGGGAAGGGATGCTTGCTGTTAGCCGTCCGGGGTACTAACCAGACCTACCCAAGCAGCAGGACACACTCCACCTGTGCCCGTGCCAACCTCTCGCGAGCAGGTCACCACGTCGCACCAATGATGCAGACACAGTTTCATGTGGTGCCATGACATCCTTTAGCCACGCTATGTGTGGCAGATAATTTCCACTATTATGAACGCAGCTACTCATGAATATATCTGACTTATAATTCTGTTTTGAGAAATTCCGCAACAGAGCCAAGAGGACCCTCTTCCACACACGGCCCGTTTGCCACTCTTTGACACACGTCACTTTGGTGGTACCGGCTATTTGCTCTAGATTCTTTCAGTGAGAGTGAGTCACACAATCCCTTCTGCTCCCCTGCTGTCACTTCTCATCTCCCTCCCTAGAGGCGACCCCCGTGACCCCACATACGTCAGGAGTCTTGAGACGGCTCCAGGCCCCCGTCTCTACTAGAGTCCCCGCACTCCAGCGTCCCTGCAGTGAGGACCTCGTGCTAGGGGTCACACCGCCCTGGAAACGGGACTGTCCCCAAAGGAGGGCATGTCCCTCTTCGTCCCTTTGTACTTGCTGTTGGATTCTACTATTCTCGTCCCGGGAATGCAAAGCAATTCTAAAATCAGTCTGGAAGAAAAAGGTCCAAGAACAAGCGATATTTAAGAACTCCAGGGGGGCCCGGCTGGCTTAGTCAGAAGAGCAAGACTCGATCTCGGGTCGTGAGTTCGAGCCCCACACTGGATGGAGAGATTACCTAAACTTAAAAAAGAACAAGAACAAGAACCCAGTTGCGGCCAGACAGCGAGGTTTACCGTACAGCTGCGCACGCATTCCCGTCTCTGAAGCTCTCCTTCCCCCTGACTGGAGGGGGACTCCCCGTGGCCCCCCCGCCGGCCGCCCCGAGTCCGCGCTCCCTGTGCTGCGCAGCCCGCTCTCCCTGCACCATCTCTAGTCATGTGCGGTTTTGTCTGGACATATCTGTGAATCGTCGGAGCTCATGCACCAGTCCTGCCACACGATTTTCCATTTCATTCATCTTTGCAAAGAACCAGCGGCTGACTTCTTCCATCATTTCCGTTCTTCTCTGTCTCCGATCTTTATCTCCTGCTCTCCCCACTGCGCCTTCACAAGCTTTCTGGCAGCTCACCCCACCCATCTTACATCTTTGTTAACTACTAATTCAAACCACAGGCTGCCCTAAGTGGCAGGTTGTGCCACGCCACAGTGTCCCCCGTGGTGTCACTCAACAGTGACGGTCAACGGGTGTGTCCCCTATCCGTGTCCCTTTAGTGCCGGTACCCGGCTCAGTGTGTCATCTGGCTCAGTGTGTCATGGGCAGACGACGCGGGCTGCGTGACAAGCAACTGCTGGGGAACCACGGAGACTTCCTCCACGGCCAGTGCGGGTCCTGTGTGAGCATAAGTGAGGGGCCCTGCCCGAATTTGTGCTGTCAAGTCCCGATCTGCTACACAGTGCCCTGCTTCCTGTGTACCCCAATCCTTGTGGGTCTTGTGACCCTCAGTCTGGCTATGCCACCAGCTTGTGGGCCATGCATGGCGCCTCCCCCCACGGAGGCAGGTGTGTCTGCCTCCCAGGGCTGGCCGTGCTGCCGCCCACACAAGCCCCCGACTGCCCTCAGAGGAGACGCCTCCTCTACTCTGACAAATGCCTCCGATGCCCCGGGGTCTGGTACTGATGCTACTGAACCACCTTAGTCTATCACTTCTCCACGTCTCTGCGCGGTCTTGTGTGAGGTTCTGAACTCTCTTAACAGAGCCCCAAAGATGAAAGTACTTGATCAAAAAGTACAAACATTTTTATGGCCAAATTGCCTTATAGGAACACTGGAGGGTAAACAGCACATGCCCCGGCCACGTGAGACCCACCCCTGCACCCCAAGACTGCAGCTTCTGTGGTCTGTCCCAGAGTCCCTCAAAGTCTAAGGGTGGAGAGAACATCATGAAAGACGAACCTAATTTGGCCTAGTCCAGAGGAAGTCTCTTGTCTACATTTAATACAGGTGACTCTTCTTGAACAACGCCGGGCAGGGGCTGGCGGGGCTGACCCCTCCCCAACTGAAACCACGAACAGCCCACTGCTGGCTTGAGCCCCACCGACGGCGGGAGCAGCACACGGAACATACCGCACACACGACACGTATCACACACTGTTGTAACCAGAACATGAGCTAAAGAAGAGGTCACGGAGAAAACCAGAAGGAACCCATGTGCAGTACTGAGCTGCACTCGTCGAGAACGATCTGCACACAGTTCACACCTGTATCGTTCAAGGGTCAGCTGTAGCTGTACCCAGATCACGATGAGCACAGGGCTGCTGGGACATGCATGTCACTCGTTGGGATGAGAAACAGCTATATGAGGTACTGCCTGGGTAATGAGAGTGTGACACCCCCTGCTCACACCCAGAACCGGGACGTTCACACAGGATGTGATGGTGTGACCCCCCCCCTGAGCTCACACCCAGAACTGGGACGTTCACACAGGACCCTACGGTGTGACAATCCCCCCCGCACTCACACCCAGAACCGGGACATTCACACAGGACCCTACGGTGTGACATCCCCCCCCACCGCACTCACACCCAGAACTGAGATGTTCACACAGGACCTGCCCCAAGTTCCTGCCTGGCTTGTCCCGGGGCACCTTCCAAAGTAACCGTGCAGAGTTGAGCCCGTGGCAGACAGCGAGCGCCGCCACAAGTGCTCTGTAAGAACAGGTGCCTGCTCCCCCACTCACGGCGCCCGTTCTGGAACTTGTAAGGAGCACATCTTGGGACTCCACTTCCTCTGTGTGGGGGTACTGAAACTCTGCCTTCAATCGAAATGGCCCTGGGGTTTTCATTTCCCCAAAGCGGGAACTCAGCTGCCAAGGGGGCTGCCTGCCGCCCCTGTGTGGGCGGCTTTCGTGCCCTCGTTCAGCAGGTCACAACAGGCATATTGCTAACACACCGGCACCGGGGGTCTGACGCACTGGCGCACAGAACATCCCACCCTGACCCACAGGTGCTCTCGGCGCAACAAACAGCAGCCCTGTGGACCTGGGCCCAAGGTCTGCTGTGCTTTCAAGATCCTGTTGGATACACTCGCTTTTTTGCTTCTCTAAAATCCCAAGGGAACAAGGCAGGGCTCCCAGGCGCCCAGGGGCATGGCTGGGGCTGGGGAAGGGGGAGAGGCCGCACTGCCCAGGCTGGAAACACCCCCCGCCCCCATCACCCGGCTTAGTTTACCTTCCCCTTCCTGAAGGGCTTTCTGGTCCCCAACAGCCTCGGGCACCAGCTTCCCATAGGAGTGTCTCTCGCTGGAAGCAAACTTCGCTGTATCAAAGTACACGGACCCATTTGAGGCATAGCTGAAAAGTAAGAACGAGGTTGTGGGAAAGGGGGACAGATCCAAAGACAGAACAAAGCCCCTCACAGGAGGACGACCCAAAGAGCCAAGGGCTACACGGGCCATCTGCTCTGCCCTCCGTGCCCAGGGCTGGCTCAGCCACTTAGCGGCCCCATGACGTGGCGACTCACAACCACGGCCTCTATGCAGGCTGAGCAGGACTGACAAGGACACTTCACACCATGGAGGCCAACTCCTTGCTCGCCAGGCAGCGGGTCCCTCTGCAGACCCTCTGCCTCGTGTCCTGTAACTCTGTAGCTCCTGCCGGGGTCCTCGCCTCGGTGATGGCACGGTCCCACCAGGCCCTCTGGCTACGTTCTACCCACCTGCCCAGCCAAGGCTCTCTGCCCCCCAGGACACTCTGGATTATTCCAGCCCGGAACGATCGGCCTTCTCCCAGCCTGGCCTAGCCCACGGCACTCAGCTTGGCACACAACCTCGTGTTGCCCTGAGTGATCGTGTTGAGTGGGGCAGAGAGAGGAGGCGCGGTCACTTCCGGAGAACCCGTGCTGCTCCGGGCCCACGCCAGGAGCGCCACACTTTGCGCCTTGTTCAGTGGACACTCGTCTGCCCCACGAGGCGGGAAGCAATCTCTGAGAGCTGGGGCGCCGCGAACAGGAGCCGTGCGTGGTTTACACCACGTTTCCGTTTATGCATCCATTTCTTGGTGATTTCTCACCGTGCTCACTCTGGACACATGTCCCTTCGTGCGAGGACCAGAGACCAGGGCTGTGGCGGAGAGTGTGGAACCACAGCCGGTGAAGGGCCCTGAGGGAACACACTTGCCCCGGGGGGTGACTTGAGAACACGCGCTCTCACCGCCCACACGGCGAGGCCGACACCTCCAGACACCTGGCAGGTCCACACTCACCAGGCAAAGCCCCGTGCTCACGGTCTAAGCTGTGGGCACCCGGGTGGACGGCAGGCGGGTGCCCCCTACAGCACCCGCGTCGTGGCCACAGCCCGAGGCCCACCTGGCGGGGCTGGCCCCAGGCCCCGGGCTGCACCACCAAGTCTGCTGGGGGCTCTGGGGGCAGGCTGGGCACAGCCAGCACCACCCTCTTGCTCTTCCTTGCTGCCTTGAACAAAGAGATGACACCTGCACGGCTGAACACTTGTTCGATGGTGGCCAACACCAAGGAAAGCCCGAGAGCTCTCTTACACAACCCTGAAGCTGCGGGCCCAGCGGCACGGAGCAAAGAGGCCTGCTGGGAAGTCAGCGTGCAAAGGCGTGCTGCTACGGGCAGGTCACGGGCTCGACCATGTCCTCCCCAGATCCGTCCGTACGGTCCTAGCCGCCAGCACCTCCCAACAGGAGTGTACTTGGAGACAGGGTCTTCCGAGAACTAAAGCAAGGTCATCAGGGTGAGCCCTAAACCAGCGTGACTCGTATGCAGCTGTCTGCATAGGAGGAGGACATGGGGACACAAAAGCAGCCCACGCAGCCCACGTGCAGAGTGACACATGTGAGAAGTCCACGGGACGGCCACCGTTTGCAAGCCAAGGGGAGGGGCCAGGACAGAGCCTTCCCTCCAGGCCCTCAGAGGAACCCGCCCCGCGGGCATGCTGGCAGCCACAGACATGTGCCATGTGGAGCTGTGAGCAAATCCGTTTCTGCTGCTTCAGCCGCCCGGCGTATGGACTTGCTGACGGCAGCGCCAAGCGCCCACACTCCCACTGGCTTCCCTGCTCCACATCGCCTCTCAGAGACAGAGAGCTGCCTTCCTTGGCAAACCTTCCCCTGAACGGTACCCCGGCCTGACAAGGGCCCTCAGCTCACCCGTAGCCATTGTCCACAATCTTCTGGACAAAGTTCACGATCTCCGGCACATACTCGCTAACTCGGGTTAAGACGTCTGGAGGGAGAACCTGTGGATGGCCAGAGAAGGTCCCAGTTCTTCCGCCTGAAACGCTGGCCTCAGACGAGCGCGCCCCAGGAAAGCAGCAGAAGCAGCAGTGCTAAGGGCTGGCCGAGAAGCCCCCGTGCCCTCGGCTCTCACTTAACTGCACTCGGCGTGCGATTAGGAAGACGGCCTGGCCGGTGTGAGGCCGTTCGGGCGCCGGGGCACAGAGAGCAAGCACAGGCTCGGCGGCCGCACTTACGTTCAGGGCCTCCATGTCTCTGTGGAATTCCTCTTCCCAGAACTTGGGCAGTTGGGAGAAGATAGAATTGTCAGTGACCTCACTGCCGAGGGCGCAGTCCAGCCAGTCAGAGAGCAAGTCCTTCGCTTCTGCCAACAGCGCCTGAGGAGAAGGAAAGCGAACGTCCACACGTGTGTTCGCGTTTTAACAGGACCATCCTCGTGTCATCGGTCTGCGTTAATTGCAGCCTCGAACTCAAGGTGTGCGACGCAGAGCCCTGCTCCCCAAGGGGCTGCCGTCCCCGCGAGACCACGACGCGCCTGTGAGCGGCTCAGCACTGAAACGAACACCGGACCGTGGATGGGAGGCTGCCAGGCACGTTCAGAGAGCTCGCTGCTGCCAGTGTGCAGCAGGGCGTCCATGGCCAGGACGCTGGAGATGCGTCAGGTGAGGGGTGGAGCGCCCTCCCAGAGGGAGGTGTCAAGGCCATGGCGCCCCGATAGTCAGGGGCCATCCAGCGAAGATGCCAGCCCCATGTCACGCACCACAACAGTGCAGTGCTGGTACGGACCTGTCCTGTCACCGCAGCACCCGTGTCACCTCGGAGAAATGTCCACCTGTGATATGATGTGTCACGGCCGCGGCCTGAGCCTTGCAGGCTGGGGGGACCCTGAGGTCTGGCTCTGGAGGAACCCGGGGTTTCCAGCATGTGCACCGGAGTAGTGAGGGACGTGAGGACAGGCAGGCAGTCTGTGGCCCACCTGCGGGGGCGAGAGGTCAAAGAAGGGGCAGAGGGAGAGAGTGCAGGGAAAGTGGATGTGGAAGACACAGTGAGGACATGCGCGTGGGTACATTTGTACGCACGACGCTGACAGGGAAGGGGCAGCTAGGGCATTGCCACCAACAGCCCCCAGGTAGAACAGCCCTGCTAACTGCTTCTGGGCTGGTGAGCGGCGTGGGGGACCCTCAAGGACGCTCAGTCCAGAGGCGTGACACCCTGAAGACTGAGTCCCACACACGGCACGCGGGCCACCCCCAAGCCTGGCCACCGCACACCCTTCTGCTCAGTACCTCACATCTGGCTACTGAGAATAAACAACAAGGCAAAGAACAATCTGAAGGCGCAGAGCAGCGGCAGAGCCAGATGCGGCAGGGACCCCGCGGCTCTCAGCCCAGGGGTCTGGAACAACCAGGATGAGCCCGCTCGGGGCCACACTGCATCAGGCCGACCGCGGGCAAGAACAGACGGGCAAGGTGAGCAGACAGAAGTCCTAAGAAAACAGGAAAGAGACGCCAGAGATCGACGACACTGGGACGGAAATGAAGAACGTCTTCAATGGGGTCATCCATAGCGTGGACGCAGCTGACAGAAGAATCTCGGAGCCTGAGGTCAGCTGAAGAGAAACCTCCCAAATGGGAAAGCAGACGGCCCACCTCCTCAGGGACCCAACGAGACCCAGCGGACGGCCCGCGTTCAGACACCGAAAGAAACTCAGCAGAATGGCCAAGGACCACGACATAAGCACAAAAGAATAACAGGTGCTCGTGGGGACAATAGAGGGACAGGAGGAGGAAGGAGCAGAGAGGCATATGAACCCCACTGAATGAGAGCCCCCCGCTCCCAGAAGACCCTGAACCAGAGACACAGGAAGCTCAGGGAACCTCGGGCAGGACAGGACACCCAGACAATCCACAGGCAAGCTGCAGAAAATCCCAAAAGGAGTCCGAGGACAAGCACCTTGCCCATAGGGGAACAAGATTAGAACTGCACCCGATCCGTCCTCACAAAGCTTATCAGCAACAGACGTAGGGGATGCTTCAGTGTCGAGAGGAAACACTCGCCACCCTAGAACTCTGGACCCTGCAAGCTTATCCTTCAAAAGCAAAGGGAAACAAAGGCTCTCAGGCAAACAAAAATTGACGGAACTTGTTGCCAGTAGGCCTGCTTTGCAAGGTATGTGAAAAGAAGTCCTTTAGAGAGAACAAAAACAATAGAGGTCAGCAACTTGGGTCTGCACAGTGAGGGAGAGCATTGGAAAGAAGACGCAAAAGTAAAATGAAAACTTTTGTTTTTCCTTTTTTAAAGAAAGTATTTATGTATTGAGAGAGGGAGAGAGAGTATGTGTGAATGTGAATGTGGAGGGGCAGAGGGAGAGAGACAGAACCTCAAGCAGACTCCCTGCTGAGCGTGGAGCCCATTGCGGGGCTCGAGCTCATGACCTTGAGACCATGACCTGAGCTGAAACCAAGAGTCAGATGATCACCCGGCTGAGCGACCCAGGCGCCCCAAAACTTCTAGTTTTTCTTCATCGATCTAACAGGTAACAGTTTGTTCAAAACGGTTAATAGGAGGAACGGATCAATCTGCATACTTATACACACACCTTATTCACACACAGCCCCCCCGCCCTGAGTTTACAGACAGGTAAGACGAACAACAGCAACAACATGAGGACAGGAAGCAGGACTAGATCCCTCTGTTATTGTGAAGCACCCCAGGACCACGCAGTAAAGCATCTTTGAAAGTGGACTGAAATTCGCTGTGAGTGTATATTGCAAACTCTAGAACAAATGCTAAAAAAAAACTCCAAAAGTATAACTGATGTGCCATAAGAGGAGAGAAAGTGGAACCATGTGAAATGCTCAATCCAAACCACCAAAGACAGAAATGGAGTGGAAGATGTAAACGGGAACAAGGAACACGGGCGGTAAATAGAGAACAATACACACAGAGGTTAGGAATCCAGCTGTCTCCGTGCCACTGGGAATGTCAGTGGTCTAAATGCACCAAATCAAAGAGTCAGGCAGATCAAACGTATAGATTAAAAGTAGATGGACAGAGACAAATGTACCATGCTATCACGAATCGAAATAAAGCAGGAGTAGCTGGTTTCACACAGAGCAGACTTCAAAGTGAGAAGAGTCATCAGGGATAAAGAAGAGCTTGGCGGAACAAAGGGGTCAGTTCTCCAAGACGGCGGTGCTTCCAGTGCATGGGCTCAACAGCAGGGCATCAAACTACACGAGACAAAAGCGAACAGAACTGTAAGGAGAAACAGATGAATCCGTGAAGGTAGTTGGGGGCTTCAATACCCTTCCCTCGGGCGTGGCCAGACCCAGCAGGCAGGAGATCAGTAAGGACACAGTTGACCCCAACTGCACCCTCAGTCAGCTGGGTCTGATGGACATCTATAGACCACCTGGTCCAACAGCGGCAGAACACACATTCTTCTCAAGCTCACATGGAATGTTCACCAACGCAGACCACAGGCTGGGCCATACAACACGCCTGAACAAATTCAAAAGAACAGAAATCATACATTGTGTCTGCTCTTGGACCACCGTGGAACTGAACTAGAAATCAGTAAGAGAGAGAACTGGAGAGTCCCTACAATGCATGGACATCAAACAACATGCTTCCAAAGAATAAACGGGTCAAAGCAGGTGCCTTGAGAAAAAATTAAGAATTTCTGAACTAAATGAAAATGAAAACAAATTTGTGAGATGCAGGAAAAGCAGTGCTTAGAAGAAGTCTGTAACATTGGGTGCAAAGATTAGAAAAAAGGTCTAAAATCAATCATCTAAGCTTCCACCTTAAGAAACTAGAAAAATAAGAACAAGTTAAATCCAAAATGGAAGAAAAGAAATAATAAAAATTAAAGCAGAAAACAAAAAATCAATAGAGAAAAATCAACAAAACCAGTAACTGGTTCTTTGAGAAAATGAATAAAATTGTTGAGCCTCTAGCCAGGCTACCTAAGAAAAAGGAGAGAGGCCAAAATACTAATACCCAAAACGAAAGAGGGACATCACTACAGACCTCACGGAACTTAAATCATAATAAACAAATACTACACATAACTTTGTGCCCCCAAGTATGCTAACCTGGATTAACGGACCAATTCCTTGAAAGACACAAGGTACCAAAACTCACGCAAGATAATACAAACAGTCTGAACAAGCCCAGGAGCTATTAAAGATATTTAAACAATCATTTATAACTTTCCAAAACAGAAATCACCTGGCCCAGAGGGGTTCACTGGTGAATTTTACCAAACATTTAAGGAATAAATTAGTTTTTTTAGTTTTTCAGAAGACAGAAGCAGAGGGACTACCAACTCATTCTAGGAGGACAGCATTACCCTAATACCAAAAACAAAAACATTAGAGCCATTACAAGAACAGAAAACTACAGACCAATATCTCTCATTAACATAGATGCAAAAATCCTTAACAATATACTGGCAAATTAAATCCACAAAAGTCCGAAAAGAATTATATACCATGGCCAAGAGGGATTTATCACAGGTATGCGAGGCTGGTTCAACAGTATAAAATCAATTAATGTAAATCATTACATCAACAGACTAAAAAAATAAAATGCCATAATCACATAGATGCAAAAAAGAGCACATGACAAAATCCAATACCCGTTCGTGATAAAAACTCTCAGTAAACTAGGAATAGAGGTGAACTTCCTCAACTTGATAAAGAATATCTATAGAAGTCCTACAGCTAACATCATGCTTCATGGTGAGAAACTAGCTTTTTCCCATTAAGACCCCGAACGAGGCAAGGACGTTCCCTCTAGCCACCCCTTTCCCACCTCACACTGGACGTGCTTGCTCATGCAGTAAGACAAGAAAAGGAAACGAAAGGCATACTCACTGGGCAGGAAGATGTAAGACCGTATGCCAACAGATAACAAGGGGAATCTGACCAAGAAACATTTACACGAGCACGCCCCAAGATGAAACCCTTAGGTATAAATCTAATAAAACATGTGCAAGATCTACATGAGAAAAACTACAAAACTCTGATGAAAGAAATCAAGGAAGAACTAAGTCAACGGAAAGCTATTTCATTTTCACAAACAGGAGACTCAACATTGTCAAGATGTCAGTTCTTCCCAACGTGATCCGTGGATCCAGGGCAATCCCAGTCGAAATCCCAGCACAGTATTCCAGTGACGTCAACAAGTGGATTCTCAGTTTCTATGAAGGCAGAGACCCAAAAGAGCCAACTCGATACTGCAGAAGAACAAAGTTGGAGGACTGACACTGACTTCAAGGCGTCCTACAAAACTAGTCATCAGGACAGTGTGGTGTTGGCAAAAGAAAAGACAAACAGATCAAGGGCACAGAAGAGAGAGCCCAGAAACAGACCCACACAAACAGAGCCCCCGGTCCGTGACAGACGAACAGAGACCACTCAGTAGAGAAAACAAATAGGCTCTGTCAACAAGAGGTGCCAGAACAACTGGACGTCCACGTGCAGAACAATGCATCCAGACCCGATGTCTTCACCTTCCGGAGCATGACTCAAAGTGGATCACAGACCTAAGAGTGAAATGCAAAACTAGAAAACTAGAAGATCACCTAGGAGCAAACCTCCGTGAGCTCATGTGTGCCGACGGCTTCTCCGCTACAATGTGGACAGCACGATGCACAAGAGGAAGAGGTGGCGTGCTGGACTTCATCAAAATTAAAAATTTTTGCTCTGGGAAAGATTCAAGAAAACAAGACGAGCTACAGACTGGGAGAAAACACTTGCCAAAGACATATCTGATCAAGGACCATTGTCCAAAAAATACAAACTCAACAGTAAGAAAACAAACCACCTGATAAAAAATGGGCCAATGACCTGAACAGGCAGCACACCCAAGACACACAGACAGCAGAGAGGCACATGAGCAGATGCTCCACCCCCAGTGTCTGCGGGAAGCGCAAACCACAACTGTAAGACAGCACCACACATCTGTCAGGATGGCCCAAATACAAACACCGACAAAACACCTGACGCCGGGGAAACCCACAACCAAAGGAACGCCCATCACTGCCGGGGAGAATGCAACACGGTGCGGCTGCTCTGGAAGACGGTGCGTGGTTTCTTACAAAACGACACATACTCTTACTATATGACCCAGCAGTCATGCTCCTTGGCATTTACCCAAAGGAGCCAAAAACTTCTGTCCACACGAAAACCTGCACAAGGATGATCCCAGCAGCTTCTTCACAACTGCCTGAACTTGGAAGCAACAAAGACGCACTTCAGCACATGGAACAATGAGTGAGCTGCGGTCCCCCCAGATGATGGAGTATTACCTAGAACTGAAGGGAAAGGAGCTATCAAGCCATGAGAAGACATGGAAGACCCTAAAATGTATATTTAGTGACAAAAGCCAACTTGAGAAGGCCCCATACTATAGGATTCCAACTCTGTCACATTCTGGAAAGGGAAAACCATGGAGGCAGCAAAAAATCGGTGGTCTCTGGGGGCTGCGGGGAGGGAGGGATGAACAGGCAGAGCACAAAGGATGCTTAGGGCTGGGAGACTACTCTGCATGAGACGGTAGGGGTAGGGAGATATCATGACACATCTGTCTACACCCACAGAACGTACCCCCAAGAGAGGACCCAAGGTCAACCATGGGCTCTGGGTGAGGACGCTGTGTCCGTGCAGTTTCATCCATTGTAACCAACGGGCCAGGTGGGGAGGCCACTGAGAGTGGGGGAGGCTGCAGCAGGAGGGACGGGGCACAGCGGCAATCTCTGTACCTTCCTCTCAATCTTGCTGTGAACCTAGAACACTGCTCTAGAAACCAGGTCTTTAGAGAAAACAGATGAAACACAGAGAGTGAATGGAGTGGACCATCTGGTCTCGACGATGCTTCCACACAGTGTTTAAAATCCTGACAGTGTCTCCCCTGGGACCGGACAAGCTGAGAATTCAAAACATACCCAAAGAACAACAGTAGGACCAACAGGCCTGGACGTATTCCCTCAGACAGCGGAGTGACGCTCGCCCAGGGTGGGCGGTGTGACCAACAGAAGAGAACCGACAGACCCAGACGCAGAGCGGACACAGAACACAAAAATGCGAAGTCTGAAAACAAGGAGCTGATACATTTGACTGCAGTAAAATAGACCATTATTAAAGGAAGTGAAACAAAAAAACCCAGGAGATTGGGACAAAGTGCAACGCACTAAAATGACAAAGGACGAGCATCCAGGAGTAAGAATGCCTACAAACCCGTAAGGAAAAGACAGCTTGGTGGAAAATGGGGCAGAAGACGAGGGCTCAGACGAGAGCACCTCGTGAGAGATGGGAGAGAAGCGAATTCAAGCCGCTGTAATGACGGCATTACACACTAGTTTGTGTCCCGCTGACGACAGGAAAGAACCGGACAACCTGCAGTGCCTGTGGGCACCCACGTTCATGCGACACTGGGAACGTGTCTGCAGCAGCCGCTTGTGCACACGCTCAGGAAAGCGCTACTGTACCGCGGGCCCCACTGAGCGCCCGGGACCCCCAGGCCGCCCCCCTCCCCCCGGTGGCGTCCGTGCAGACGGGTGGCTTACGAGGAAAGTCCACCGGCTCTCTCTGGAGTTGGCGCTGTGGCTGCGCCCGAGGCAGCCCCGGGCACCGAGGGTCCGACGGGCTCCCCGCGCACACACCTCTCCCACAGGCAGCCGCGTGTTTTCTGGTGGGGGAGAGTGTGCTGCGTGTCCCCTGTGCGTGGAGTCTCCCCCCGGCTGCATCCCCGAGACCCTGCAGATCTGAGGAAAACTACAGGCCGAGCACCATGTACCCTTCCGGAGATTCGCTGGATGCGTGGGTGGCCCTGGGGACTGGAGAATTACCCAGATTACCCAGGTACACACCGCACAGCCCGGCACCCCAGGTTTACAGCCTCAAGAAACTCCTGCAAATGCGTACCCAGAGATGGACAGAATGTAACTCACAGCTCATGCACAGAGCAGGGAAATGCACACCAAAACCACAACGGGATACAGCCTCACACTCGTCGGGAACAACAGACACAACCGTGCGGCAGGCATGCGGACAACTGCAATCGTGCTGCTGTGGAAAACAGCACGGCACTTCCTCTGGCTCCTGAAAATCCACCGGCCACACCGCCAGCACTTCCACTCTGACAGTCTCTGCACAGACGAACCCAGCGTAGGGACTGGAGCGGGTATCTGCACGTCCCCACTCGCAACTGCGTTAGTCATTACAGCCCAAAGGTGGAAACAACACAACTGTCTGTCAGAGCCCGGCTCAAGAATGCACTACATGCGTCTGCCAGCACTACCTCGTCTGAGGAAGAAAGAACATGAGGACCACACCTGCCACAACCTGGAGGACATCGTACTGAGGGAAAGATACCAGTCATGAAAGGACAGACACCACAGGATTCCCCTGCTTGTGGTCCCTGGAGTCCCCGGATTCACGGAGGCAGAGTGGACAGTGGGTGCCGGGGGAGGGATGGGGACGGTGTCTCAGGGGGACAGAGTCTCTGTTTGAGAAGATGGAAAGTCCTGGAGACGAATGGTGGGGACGGCTGCACAATAACGTGAATGTGCTTAGTGCCCTGAGCTGTGCACCTAAAAATGGTTAACATGGTAAATTTTACAAACTGTATACTCTACTATACTTTTTAAAGGAAAGGGCATTAGTGGAACACTTAAGAAAAAATGCACACTGGCACTGTTGGTAACAAGGGAACATGACTGCCATCCGAGGAGAGGGAGAAACAGCTGGGCCCAGGACACCCACTGAAGGAAGGCCAGCTGCAATGCGGAGGCCCCACTCAGACACGCTGAGCGAACGTGCACGTCCCCAAGCCCGTGTATGCCAGACTCCTTCTCATTAAGCTCAGAACAAGCTGGCAATCTAAACTCAGTGAGGAGGAAAGGGAAAGGGAAGCCTGAGCCAGGCTGGGCTCTGGGAGCATCTCTTCCACCGCCTCCGGATGGACAGACAGCCCTGGCCACGTCTTTTCCGGAGTTTCTGGATTCCTGAGTGGTGAAGAGGGTGGCCAGCAGAGGGCGCTGGCGTGAAGGAGAAGGGCCACCGTGGCCAGGGCCGCCTCCAGGGGACAGACGGCCTCTCCCACGGGAAAGGCTGGCAGAGAGCCAGGCCCCCGGCACCCTGTACCCTCGTCCCGTCTGAGGGAGAACTTTTCCCGGGGGCAGAGAGCCGGCCCACGGGGCCCCACAGCCCGGTGCCACCTCAACCTCACTCTGCTCTCTGCGCGGGTGCGCCACCGACAAACACCGGAGAGTCGGCTGGAAAACTCTGGAATGACCTGCCACACACATTCCAATGGGCCCTCAGTCCTGCGAGGACACGGTGTGGGGGTAGGCGGCAGGTGCGGGGCGGGAGGGCACTGGCCACCCCCTCCGCGCAGCCCCCGGCGCTGAAGCTCGGGCTTGAACCTGCGAGCAGCGAGCCACCCTAGCGCCACGGTGTGGCTGTGGCAGGTACGCAGAGCCCTCACCTCCTCACAGCCGTCGGCCACCACTGCCGGGAGGTCGCTCTGCATAGCCCTCTCCAGAGGCTCTGCGGCCAGCTTCACCGCGTGCTGAATGCGTTCCAGCATCTGCTTTTTGTCGGGGTCCGTGGTCTCACGTAACTTGACTGAAAACAGCTGCAAGACAGGAAAGGGCAGACCCATCAGACGTGGCTCAGTACCGCCCCACGCTCCCCAGGGCCCCTCGCTGGAGACGCGGGCTCCTCCCACTGCGCGTGCAAGAAAGAAGTCTGCGTCCCTAAGGGAGGGGGCCCAGTTTCCCCGACGGAGAGGCAAGGCCAGCAGGAGCGGACAGACCCTCAAGGCCCGCTCCTCACGCCGCCCCCCCCGCCGCCTGGTTCTCTGATGTCATATGCTGTGCTCGGGGTCACGGGGGCATCACCTGGGGCCCGCCCCTGGTCGGCCTTAGACTGCTAAGCTCTAATTCCATTCCTAGCGTTTCTTCTAGAGACAGAAAACATAAGCACACCAGTAATCACTACGGCAGCTACTGAAACAGCGATTCCTAGGACAGAGAACAGAATGACTTACTCTAACCTCACTCCAGTAATACAGTAATTCACAGCACTGTCATTCAAAACAAAGTATTAAATTGGAAAGAACTAATTTCTTCAAGGTTTGAAGATTTCCAGTACCCCCAATGCAAGCGGCTCGGCCCAGCGCCTGCGTCGCCCTGGGAAGTGCCGCGTGGCTGAGACCTCCACACGGAAGAGCCCGCAGGCCCGTTCAGAGCATTTTCAGAGCAAGCGTACGTCAGTGCCACCGTGACGGACACTGACACTCTCCCATCACGGCAGGCACAGCCCCGTCCAGGTGTGTCTCTCCTGGCCACTCTTCCTGGCGGCCAGGGGACCACATCGGTCAGAACTCCGGGGCCCGACGGAGCTGGCTTTAGTTGTGTGCACGCTGTGAAGCCCACCAAGGACGGCCGCCGCTCTAGGGGCAGTCAGGAGTCAAGGAGCAGACAGCGAGGGGCCCACCTTCAGGGCGGCGTGAACATCGTCCAGGAGCTGGGCTGCCGGCGGCTGCTTCTCCCGGTACTGCTCAAATAAGTAGTTCTGCCGGGCCCTCCTGATGATCTGGAAAGAGGAGACGGAACCTGGGGCTCGTGCCCCCACGCAGCAGGCCCACGCCGAGGCTGCTCCTGTGACCGTGCTGGTCTTGAGGAAACGAGCTGCCCCCTCCCGGCCCTCCGTACGTCGCACCACACATGAGAGCACGCACGACCGCAGGCCGTGCCGCCATGAAGCACCACGGGCGTGCGGGTCTCTCACGGCATCTACACGTCTGAATACAGGATGTCATGTGTATATACCGCGATGCTCCCACACCGAGGGGCTTCGCACCGTGCGTATCAGGTCGAGACCTGAGCTGGCCGAAGCCCACCTTACTTCATCTACGAGCACCGCCTCCTCCCTGTCACCCGCTCTACTGACGACATGCGGGAGCCGTACCTTGTCGTCCACGTCTGTGATGTTCATGCAGTAGAAGACGTCGTAGCCGAAGTAGTCGCGCAGCACCCTCCGCAGGATGTCGAAGGAGATATAGGACCTAGAGCACGGGACACGCCTGTGCCGCCGCCGCCACACTCCCCGGCCCGCCGAGAGCCAGGGGAAGCCTTCCGCGGGCCTGCCCCCGGCCGGCTGCTGCCCCAACCTGGGGCCGGGAGCACCGTGGGGCCCGGCCAGCTCCGCACCTGGGCTCCCACCAGAGACGCGGGGTGGGGAAACCAAGGCACGCGGGCCAAAACGACGCCGGCCACGGGGCTGCAGGGCAGCGAGCTCGCGGCCCGTGCGCGTTCTACAGCTTCTCCATCATCAGCACAGATTACTGATGGAATGAAAATGTTCATCTCAAAAACAGGAAGGAAAAGTCCAGGACGGATTTTCCTTTCAGATCTCAGACCTCTCTGGCAGAGCGGAGATCCCTGAGAGGCCGCGATGCTCCCTGTGGGACCCCCGGCCCACGCTGGGCGCCCGGCAGCGCTCCTACCTGGCGTGCCCCATGTGAGATGCGTCGTAGACGGTAGGCCCACAGCAGTACCACGTCACCTTTTTCCCATGCTGAGGTATAAACACGTCCTTTGTTAAGGATGAAAGAAAGACAATCACCAGGCACGTGAGAGACGCTGTACAGGCTGCCCAGACCAGCAACAAACAGCGTGGCTTGTTTACTCAAAATCCAACTAGAGCAATGTCGCTCTATTGACAAAGTCACAGGCGTCAGGGGCGGAGGAACTCAGTTACTCCGGATGGAATCCCCAAGACCCCCATCTCCCGGTCTGCCAATGTGCTCACTGATGGAATTCCAATCAGTCCACAGCTGGAGCCACGGGCCACGCTGAGCAGAACACACCAAGCAAACGCCATTCAACTGGGATCCAATCCTGCCTTCTTCTCAAAACCTGGTCGGCTCCCAACCACGCCAACCGGGTCCCCCGCTGTGCCCGTCTGCTCAGCGTGCGCTGTGACAACTGCTGCCACCATGTGTCCTCTCCAAAAGCAGGCCAGCACTTGGCCTGGCTCTGAGGGATGCGTGCTGGGGGCGCTCCAGGCCCACAAGCCCACAGGCAGGCTTCCCCGCTGTCAGGGGACAGCTCTGCCCTCCCCCAGGGGCCACATGCAGAGTGCCTAGCGAGCATGGAGACATCTCCATTCCTGCCTGGACCAATCGCTGCAGAGCTCGCCATCGGACACCAGCTCGCGGCTCCGGAAGGGCGCGTTCGCCCCCCTCAGCGCCCCCTGCACCCCGCCGCACTCCCCCTTACCTTACTCCGGGTGAGGCTGTTGTAGAGACGGAGCTTGCATGGAGGAGACCCAGCCGGAGGAGACCACTGAGGCTGCTCCCGCCGGCCTTTACCTGCCAAGGCGGAGAGAACGCAAGTCACGCTGCACCCAGACACCTGGTCTTTACAACCAACGTTTTCTCAACGAATCGTGACACGGGGCTAAGCGGTGCGGGTCTCCGTCAGCATCACCCACGTCAAAGGCAATGGTGTGTCTATTTTGCTCTGCTCACAGTCTGCGTGGCAGTGGACCGCAGCACGGCTTGGGAACACCCGTGAGATGTGGTCACACCCACTGCATCCCCTGCTCCCCAAACCCAAGCCCTCTCGGCCGCTTACGGGCACCGTGGTGGACATGGCTGGCGGGCCAGGAGGGGGCACAGGCCCTGCACTGCCAGACTCCAATGCAGCGTGTAAGTGCGGGTGCCCTACCCTTTGTGGAGGCTTTGTGGGACACGGGCCACTTTCCAGAGCACTACAGGACTGGCCAAGCCACAACCAGCCCATGGCCCCAGAAACTCAGTAAGAACAGGCTCCAGCCCAGCCCCATCTCCATCAGATGGGGGCAAGCGAGTGGCCAGCTTCCCCTCAATTCTGGTCCCCACCCCCCACAACGCGCGGGTCACTCCGACTCAACTGGGACCGGACACTTCTGGCTTCTAGCTCCACACAGGTGCTTGACCAACTCTGGAACAGTGTGGGGTGGCTCTGTCCCTCGCTGCCTTCCAGGACCCGGTCCCCTCCCCAGCGCTATCTCGGGGGCTGCCCCTGCTGCTCCATGTGTCCCAGGCCCAT
The DNA here is from genome assembly GCF_023065955.2 of Ursus arctos. Taxonomy (NCBI): domain Eukaryota; kingdom Metazoa; phylum Chordata; class Mammalia; order Carnivora; family Ursidae; genus Ursus; species Ursus arctos. Next base: position 46,326,889 of record NW_026622908.1, on the reverse strand, counting down.
GCTTCCAGCTGGACAGAGAGCGGTACTTATGCGGCCTGTGCCCTGAGAGCCCAAGGGGGGGCGCAGCTCCACCCTGGGCATCTAGCATCCTGCGCCTAGAGCCCACCTGTCCCTCCTAGCCCTCGCTCACAGCGCACAGGATGGGCCTATGGAAGCCTCCGCACTACCCGTCCCATCATCCCAAGCAGGCGTCTTGCAGCTCTCCTGTCCACTCCCCACCTCTGCAACTGCAAAGATTCTCTCTTGTGCTGGATGGCCTACTGAGACCCCCCCCGCCCAGAGCCCCACTCGCTGCTTCCTGCTAGGAGTCACGGAGAAGTCAGTCCTGAGCTTGGCCATTTGTCCAAGGTGTCGCATCAGCTATACAGAGGCTGACTTAAGAGACAGGTGGAGGAGAGAGGAGGAGGAAGGCAGCTGCCGCGCGTGTGTCTGCATGAGCACGTGCGCAGGTGGGGAGGGGAGCAGGCAGACAGGGGAAGAGGCCGTCCGCGCTCCACAGGAGCTCCTGACTCTGGGTGATCGCCAGCAAACCGAGGCGGCCACAGACTCGGGGGCGTCGGAAAGCCCACGCGCTCAACGAAACAGCGCTGCTTATCACCGAAGTCAGGTGCACGCCTTACAGGTTCACTTTAAGTGCCGCAAATGCCCCTGAAGGAAACTCTCAGTCTGGGACTCAGTGCGGCTCCGTCTGCCGTGCATGCCACCACACGTCTGCTCTCTCACTCAGACCCCATAACTCCCAAAACAGAGCCAACACGCCATCTGGGCTAAGCGGGGCCATCGGCCAAAGCTGCCACACACACTGATGTGAGCCAGAGGACCAGCCGCGCTCGTCCTGCACAGTGGGAAGGCTCGGGGCTCACAGCACAGAAGGCCCCTCCAAGAAGACAGAGGGCGGTAGGACGCAGCCGGAGGTGGAGCCTGGGGAGCCTGGCCACCCCCCAAAGGGCCACCGCTGTCACACAGCTGGTGGTAGGTTCGAGGGAATCTGGCAGATATCACCCAAGGACCCCTGACTTAATGAGGACATTTTTCTCTAGCGTTCCCTTACACTATCAACTGCGACGTGCCCGTGCATGAACACGGCTCACTCAGGACAGCAGCCCACCTGCGACGCTCTACAGCTCCACGAGGCTAAGCCGAGTCTCTCCGCGCTTCACTCGCGCCTCTGCCGCGGCAGTCGCCACCCCGTGCATTAATTCTTTGTTTCAGTTTCTGCTTGAACTAATGAACACGTATCCATTCATCCAACACATACCCAGTCCCCCTCCAGGCCCTGTCCCGGGCACAGGGCCACTGCGCAGATACCAACCCCTGACCCAAAAGAAATGCACATGCCACTTATGGGCGCTATGCCCATCCCGCCACCGAGGGAGGAGAAACATTCCCCCAGGACACAGGGGTGTGGACCATGGGCAGAGACCGGTGCCACACTGTGCCGCTCCTATAGCCAAGGACCCTGAGCTTCCTACCTGGGGGCTGGGAGCCGCAGTGGCAAAGAGAGCCCCTGGCAGGAGGGGCAGCACTCCAAACACAGACACAGCAGGCAAGGCCCTGGCGGAATGGTCCCTCTGTGCCCGGGCCGTGGGGGAAGACTGATGGGACTGGGAGGAGGCAGGAGGAACAGGGGCCGCCCACGCCCCACTTTCTGTGCCTGAGAGCATGCCTCGGGGTTTGAGGCCCACAGCCACAGGGAGGGAGCAGTGACAAGCTGTCACAGGCGCTGGTAGGATGGACTTGGAGGGAGTAGGGACAGGGTGCCGGGGACTGGGGGACTGGGAGAGGTGGCGCTCGCGCCCAGGATAGGACGTCAGAGCCCTGAGACGGAGCAGCACTCAATTCCAGCAGCATCAAGGGGGCACTGCAGGTGCTCGGCTCCTGTCCTCCCAGGAATGCGGGAGACGGTTCTGCGACCAGCCCTGCTCGGAGGCCACCCACTGCCTTGGCCCGGGAACACAAGGGGACTTAGAGATGGAAGGAGTCAGGAAACGCTATGGGTGCCCCCCAGGGTGCATCTCTCCCCTGCCTCCAAGCCAGCCTAGCCTCATCAATGCACAAGGCAGCACACTGCCTCGAGTGGCCTTCCTCTGCACGGCTAAAAGGCACCTGCTCGTTCTCCCAACAAGGTCCTGGACGGAGCAGGAGCCAGGCCGCTGCCAAGGCTGGGAGCCCCAGATGCCCCCTTACCTCCACCCCTGGAGGCTGTGTCTTGGGAGCTGGGACCCAGGGGGACAACGTGGCACCTGATACCACGGACATCAGCAGGGTCACCGTACTAGATGCCCATGGAGGAGACAATGCACGCACGAAGCTCCCACCATGCGCTGGGAAAGGATTATCCAGAAAACCAAATCACACCCCACTCGGGGAGAACCAACGCCCCCACCTCCGCCTGTTACAGCACGGGACCCAGCCCAGCCCATAACAGCAGTGCAGGCGCTGGGCGATGCTCCCACCGCCTCACCTGAAGGAGTCTGGAAAAGCCCCCAGGAGGCTGCCCAGCCCGGCGAGGACAGCAGAGACAGCATGCAGCCTACCCCTCCCACGAAGCCACGTGAGTGCCCAAGCTGAGCTGCTCGAGGGCTTCAGGAGATTATGGAATGAGGTACCCAGGGGCTCATCACAGGAGAGAAACCACACAGGGCCTGAGCCCCTAAGACCTTCCAGAAGGACCCCTCAAATAACCGGTGTCACACTGTCACAGACACGCCAGCACCCCCAGGCTGGAGCTAAAGCTCAAAGCTGAGAAATGACTTTGTTCTGATTTTCAGATACTTCAATGTCAATTAACATTGCTTTAGGATGTCACCATTCTAAATCTGGCGGACACACACACCACAATGCATGGAAAGAATAAAGAAGCAGCCAATCAAATTGCAGCCAGGCCAGCAATTAGCTGAGAACACCAGGCTGGAGTCTGTGCCCAGGACCCCGCCAGACCCCCCGGGCGCATGCTCTCGCCATGGCTCTGCACCACGGCCCTGGGCAGCTCTGCTACAGCGGCCCCAGGCAGGCCTGATCCGTGAGGGCTGACTCCTTGGCAGTCTGTCCTAACCTCCACCCAGGGAGCACTGGTCGCCCTGCCAGACCACTTGCTTGCATGCGGTGCCGGGAGCAGCCCTGCGGGCTCCACTGGGCCCCTGCTGCCAACCAGCACCGCACACCTTCGGGGCCCTGACCTTGGGGGTGGCTGCCCACGGGAGAGGTGCTACCAGCTGGGGAACTCACTGCTACTCACTTGCTTGGCGCCCACAGGGCTCGCCTCTGCCGCAGGGGCCACCCAGGATCGCTTCTATGTGCCTGAACCACCGAGCCACGTGGAAGAGGCGCGTGTCAGCGGGAGGGGCCGAGAGCTGCCTGAACACGTCCACGTCTGCCTGGGACAGTGAGTACCCCCGGACATAGCTACGCGTGCTGAGGTGCTCGTTCAGGGCCTGCACCCTGGCCGCCTCGTCACTAATGCTCAGGATGGAGCTGTAGGCGGGAGCTGCAAAGACAGAGGCACACAGCATCAGTCAGGGGCCCGGCGGCTTCAGGCCGAGTCCAGACGCACGCAGGGCTTCGCTGGGTACAGCACGTCAGAAGCAGACCGGTGGCCGCCGGGGCTGGTGCGGGGCCCCGGGGAGTGATGAGCAGGGTTTCGAGTCACGGGACCGTTCTGGAACGGGACGATGGTGCTGGCTACACAGCACCGGGAGGGCGCAAGGAGGGCGTGCACTCTGAACGACTGCAACAGCGAACTTCACCTTCTGTGAACTCTACCTCGGCTAGCAAGGGAGGGGAGGAAAGCAACCCCCCAGGCCCACAGCCCCTTCTCTGCAGCAGCACACCTCCCGGTCCCTGCGGGAGCCGAGGGTGGGTGAGGACGCAGAACGCTCGGCCGAACCCCTGCACTGGCATGGTGTCCAGCAGCTGAAGGCCGTGTTTCTGGGAGGATCATGGCCGCTCAGAACACCTGCCGGCAGGCCCTGCCCGCCCTCCTTTGAGCAATCACTGAGAGGACTAGCATTTGTGAGTACACACCTCCTCCAACCCAGAGGGGACTCTCAGCGACCGGCAGGCCACGCCTCTGACATGGAATCATCAGGAAGGATGGGCCCCCTCTCCCGCCTCTGTGGGAGGACAGAACCCTACCAGCCAGCAGGCACAGCTGGCTGGAACGGCCTTGACACTCACCAGCCCTTGGTGATTTTCCACCTCCTCCGCGGTAGTGAGCTCTGCTCACCCTCCCACCCCCTTCTCTCCTGGGAGCCATCAACTGCCCCCCACTTCACGTCCCCGGTATCAGTCACGGGGTAAAACCTGTTCTTACCACACTAACTAATGTGCAGTTGTGTCTGTCTCTGGTTTGGGGGGCTCAGGGCCAGAAGCTGCCCCAACCTGAGCAGGAGGGGCACAGATGTAGACCCACCCCGAAACAGGGAGGCAGGCGCCAGGCTGGGGCACTAAGCCAAAGACCCTTTGGTTTCGGGAAGGAGCCTGGTACCCCAGCCCGTGAGTCTGACTGAGCTGCACCTAAGCCTTGGTTATCCTCGTTCGTTTTTTTCCCTTAATTTTCTGAGCAAACCATGGAAAAAGGACCAATGCTCATTCAATTCCACAGACACGCTCTTGGCCCGGGACCCACGTAGAGTGGGAAAGTACGACCCCGCCCCCCCTCTTTGCCAGGCGCACCTGCCCTTCTGAGCTAGCTGCCCAACACCACAAGGTCACTGGGTCACCGTGCCTGACCCGCAGCAAGGACAGCTCCAGACAGGGAGGGGACGTGGCCCTACACGGCCACACTCCACCTTCTCTTGCCCTCATCGTCCCCGTTCCTGTGTGGCTGCCTGGCACAGGGGCAGGAAAATCACCCAAGCACCCATCCAAGTCCTGAGAGCAGACAGCAGAGCACGTGTGTGGGGAGCCTGCGTACACAAAGGCCTTTCTGCACTTGCTTCCACCGCAGGCTGGGCCCACCGCAGACTTCCCGGACACAGTGCCGTCAGCGAGGATGAGGTGGAATGAACCGGCAGAAGGATGAAAGCCCGCAGCATCTTCCAAGTGGCTGGTATGCAACATGGCCTGCTTCTCGGGGATGTCCTGAACCCCCAAGCTCTTCATGCATAGGAAAGGGAGGGCACCCAGGGGAAAAGTCCTCCTTGAGCCCTCAAATGAATGCTGTGCTTAAAACACAGGCTTTCCCCAAAGCCCACGTGCTTGCTTCTCCCGCACACCCCCAGGAGGGCTCTGGCTCACCTGACCCCATCTGATAGGCCACCCACTCCCGCAGCCACACCATTCTGTCTCGACTGGGGTCCTGCCCCTCACGAACAACCCTCAGGAATACGCACAGCCAAGCTGCTGGATAGGCCAGGAACCCCACCTGCACACACGTCCAGAATGCAGCCCTAGTCACCACGGCTGCCACACAGGGGCCTGGCCCATCATCTCTGGGATGCAGGCTCCCCCACAGGCAGCCCGGCTGGCCCAACACAGAGGCCAGAGTGGCCTGCTGAAAGACACATCACCCCTCCTCATCCTCCAGACCGCCCCCACCTCACAGGGACCCCCCTCCAACTTCAGCCCCTGCTCACTCCACAAGAGCACAGCCTGTTCTTCTCGGGGTCGCTCATCCCACCGTCCCCTGCCTGCCTGGAATGTTCCTCCAGACACGGCCGGGCTCCCGCCCTTACTCAGGGCTCTGTTGGGTGTCATCTTTCCATCAGGTCTCCCTGGATGCTGTTCCAACCAGAGCCTGGACCCCCTTCCTGCTTTCTCTTTGTCCTCACGCCACTTCTTTAGGTCTGCCCCACACCCCACTTTATTCACTCAGCATATACCTTCAGCATCTAAAACTAAGCTCGGAACATTCTAGACACTCACCACATTTGCTGCGTGAATGGGTGAGCAAGCAGAATGGGAGCCCTGCCTGTGAGGGGCTGGGGGTCACCCACGGTGTCAGGGCCTCAGAGGCACCCTCCCAGGACGCAACGCACCCGTCCACGCCAGCACACGGCAGCAACCAGACTTCCGCCGGGCTGAATCTAAAGCAGCTGTGAACAAAGGCTTGCCCAGCCAGAGCCCTGCGGCCCAGAGGTGCGCACCCACAGGGGGCGCTGCTTTCGTTCACTCTGGACCTACAAGGAGAACAAGCCACTTTCCACATCCACTCTTGGAATTGTCAAAGGAGGCAAAGAGAGACCCGGAACCTCCCCCTGCCCCACCACCAGCAGGTAGCTCTGAGGACCCAGCCCGAGGGCTCTTGGGGAGTGGCCCCACGTCCCTAGGCCCCACGTCCCTGTTGCTCAGATTCTGTCTGAGACCAGGAAGAAAGTTCCAGGGGCGTCTGCGCCTCCCACTCTCCTATAGAGGGGCCTGCCCTTGTGACCCAGCCTCACAGCCCCAGGGGGGAGTCGGGCTGGAGGTGAAATCCAGGGGGAAGGGAGGCCGTGCCTGCCTGAGAGCTCCGGGAGCCTAACTCTAAGTACGTATCAGGCTTCTTGAACATTTTCTGCATAGTGCCTTCCTCCCAGGGGCCTTCTACTTCACCTGGCAACGCGCCCCCGACAGCTCAGTGGCCGGTCAGGTGGCTGCTGGCACACTCCTCTCACAGTGAAGAAAATTAAGTCCAGGAAGATCAAGGGGAGAACGTGCCAGTGATGCGGGCAGAGCCGGGGCCGGGCCGGTCTCCTGAGGTCCGCCGTCCTTCCCGCGCCGACCCTCCGCACCCCTCTCCCGTGTCCGATGCAGCTACCTGCGCCCACCCCTCACCCCCAGAGCAAGCAGACAGGGACACACTCCTCTCGCTCAGAATGTGTTCTGGTGAACAAAGCAGACCGCCCGGGCCGTGCTGCACGCCGACAGCGGCCAGCCCTGAGGAGCGGGCTTGCTGCTGATTGGTATTATGTCCCTCTTTTTTTTCCACGTGTCTTCCAATAAGCATATGCTATTTTTAAAACAAGAACAACAGGTCAAACGTCCTACCCACCACGCTGGCTTTAAAGCACTGGTGAGGGACTTAGAGAACCCCTGCTGCAGGGCAGTGGCTGCGTGAGGCACCGTGCCGTGGCAGCGCTGGGGCCCGGTGCTGGGGTCCGGTCCTGGGGCTCTGTGCTGGGGTTCTGTGCCGGGGGCCCGGCGCCGGGGCTCTGCGCCGGGTTCCGGCACCAGGGCCTTGGCGCTCGGGCTCAGTGCTGGGGTCCGGTCCTGGGACTCTATGCCGGGGTTCTGCGCCGGGGCCTCGGCTCTGGGGCTCAGTGCTGGGGCTCCGGGTCTCCTCTCCACCTCCATAAAACAGGCTCAGAACAACACACACCTCATAAAAGCTGCTGCGTCTCAGTGAAATTATACTTGCAAACATTTAAACTACCGCCTGGCACACAGCCAGCCCCCAGTCGGCTTGCCACTTATTACACTTGCCCCTGTGTTATTATTAAAATGGCCCGAGAGAGTTCATCCAGAGACCACACACACATTGAAAATCTACCGTCCGGAGCAGCCTAGGCCATCACAAGAAGGATCTTCTCGGGATGGGCAGGTGCGGTGCCCAGGGAGCACGGCGAGATGAGAGGCTTCCAGGCTGCGGGACACAGACAGTCACTGAGCTCACCGCAGGCTGCCCTGAAGCGTGTCTTGAGGAAACCAACAGAAACGAGGTCAGCTGTGAAGTGGTCATGGGTTTTGGCCAGACTGCGGTCTGGCTATCAGCCCCGGTGTGAGATACGACGGGCCGGTGGTGAGGAGCCTCACGTGTGGCGGTGGCCCTCGCTGAGGCGGTGGCAGGCACTGCTGCACACGCCAGACGCCCGCTCCGCGTCCGTGTGGAGGGGATGCCTGCCAGCAGGGCACATGGCAGTGCCACTCAGACACGCACCGAGGGAGGGACACCTACTGATCATGGGACGTCACTATGAGACTGACCGGTATCCGGTTTCTCCAATTTAAACAGCCGAAGCCCTTATAAAACATTTCCCAAGATCACACAAACAAAAAACCAGGCAATCTCTCAGCACAGCTATCGAACCAAAACCCACATGAAATGAACCGCGGTCCTGCCGGAACTGAGCGCATCACCTCTCCTTCTCCTTGGTCCCTTGTTGCCAGCATTTCAACCTGCTACTGTCTTCCTCCTCTGCTCCAGGCCCAGTGCACCTGCCGGGCCCACTGGAGCCCCACAGAATCAGAACCTGGGGGGGTGAGGTGGGCCCGCAGTGGGTACCTACACCAGCTCCCGGGGGGCCCTGTGCTAAGAGCCCCAGGCAGCCTGCTCTGAGGGCAGACCCCTCACAGCAGGCTTGCCTTCCTCATAAGCTCCCAGGCCAGGTCTGTCTGTGTTTCGAAGACCAGCCTGGGCTCAGGGGGGTCAGCACCCCTCACCCATTCCCAGGCACTGCATACATGGCTAAAGACCACTCTGGGCCTTACCCTGCAGGGCTCCACGCACCCAGCCCTACAAACCGCGCCCCTCCTGCAAACACTCCTCTGGCTCCCCTCGTGGCCCTCCTGCAGCCCCTCCTCCTGGCCCCGCCCATACCGTTTCCTGAAAGGGATGATCAGCTACCCAAGTGGCTCTCAGAAAGGGGACTGGACAGGGCTTCCCGAATGTATCCCTTCTCCACATAGAATATCAGAGAGCAGAGAGGCGTGTGCCCCCCCGCTCTCCACCACCTGGGGGAATGCCACCCTCGCCCAGAGCCCAGGGTGTCCTCCCACAGGCCAAGGGCTCCTGATGCCTCCTCTGCCCACCTCTCCTGAGCACCAGCCTCTCAAGGCGGGTACCACTCATCCATGGGTGTCCCTAGGCATCGTGCCTTGCCCCCCAGACCTAGGCACAGGTCCCAGGGAGTGGCATGTCCATCGTCCCCTACGGAGCTAAAGCTTGGGTGCTTGTCTCTTACCCCCGCATCACCCACCCCCAGCAGCAGCCCTGGTGCCCGAGCCTGCCCGCCTCTCATGCCATCGCTGCCACTGCTGCCACTGTCGTCCTGCTCCACCTGCGTGTGGGGGAGGGGCAGGTGACCTTTCCAAAACCCAAAGACCTAAACACCAAGACGTGCTCAAGGCCCTTGCAGACCCAGCCCTGCGACCTATCTCCAGCCCTCCTCTGCCCCCTGGCCTCAGGAACTTGCGGGAAAGCAGTGCTCTCTGCCAGGAACACCCACTCCTCTTTCTTCCTCAGGGCTCAGCCTCCACCCCTGTTGGGATATGGCCGACCCCTCCCTTCCTCAGGAGCAGAGTGCTGGGGGCTCCCTGGCCCCAGTCCTCCATCTCTGGGCTCTGGGCCTGGCCAGCAGACCAGTGCCCACTGCTGCTACTTGCAGGTCTGGCCCGGTGGAGCCGCCTCTGTGGCTCCCCACACTCCCATCCTGCCAGTGGGATGCGCAGCAGAGAAGGAGCCGCCGAGGTTCTGTCAGCGTGTAGTCCCAGAGCCCGGACTCAACAACCTCACAGTTCTCGGCCCACCAAGCAGTGCATGCTCTGGGACAGGACCGAGGCGGGAGGCCCTCTGTTCCAGCCCACCCCGACACTGACCCGTCCTATGGTCTGGCCCTTCACTGCTGTAACCCGCCTCCCTGCTGGACGGCCAGCCCAGGAGCAGCTGGGCGATCGCCCTCGTGTGTGGTCAGACCTCCGGCACCCAGCACCGCCGAGTAAAGCAGGTGCTCAATGTATATTCTGCGAGGAAACAGGAACTATCTAAGTAAATCTTTGGGAACTGCTCAGTGACACTTCTCCACTGAAACAGAAGATAGGATGCTCTCCCCTGGATTTTCATTCTTTCATGTCTTTCACAGACCTCTCATGAGAATCGCAGTCTGCCGCTAATGAGAGGGCAGCTGGACGGCACCAGCGTCACCGCGACACTGAAATGGCTTAATCTCTACCCCAAGGGCACCATCTCTTACGACTCTCAAATAAAAGTAAATACTCGGAAACATGGAAACATGAGTTCATAGATAAGCAAATATTTGTATTCTGTAAGTACGTATGCTTCAGTTTTCTTCGGGACACACAGCAACACGTATTGGCTTTATCTTGTGTGCCCTCACACACACTCTGGACTGGGGGCCCTAGCTGTTCTTCTGCACGGAATCATTCAGATTATCAGCAAAGGCAGTGCACGATGGTGGCTAAGAGCTCCGCTGCGGTCAAACTGGCAGGGCTGGAAGCCAGGCGCGGCCTCTGGCGAGCTGTGTGACCCTGCACAAATCACACAACTTCTCAGAGCAGCAGGATTCTCGCCTAGACAAGCAGATAAGAGCAGTACCAAGCACAAGGGTTATTCTCAGGATGAAAGGCCACACAGATGTATTCAGACCACTGCCTGGAAGAGACACGCTGAGAAAAGCGCCAGCTATACGATGGTGACAAAGACCCTCTGACTTACACGGCACGGAGAGTTAAACGGCAAGTCTGACACAAAGCCACCAAAGACTGCCTGGACCCTGCAGGGCAAGGCCTCTGAGAGGCGCTCCATACACCTAGGCGTCCTCAGGGATGAGACCTGTCTTTCTAAAGCAAGCGGAACCTGCAATGGGACGCTCGCCTTTGAGCAGCAAAGGGGAAGCTGCAAACCCGGTGTCATCACAGGGAACCAGCCGTTCTGAATCTACTTAAGAAAGAGCTGAAATGGGAAGAATATTCTAAATGAGGACCTCCTTGCAAAGCCTGGGGAGGGCACCTGGGTGGCTCAGTCGGTTGGGTTGAGCGTCTGCCTCAGCTCAGGTCATGATCCCAAGTCCTGGGATTGGAGTCCTGGAATGGAGCTCCATGTTGGGCTCCCTGCTCAGCAGAGAGTCTGCTTTTCTGCCCCTTTCCTGGCTCATGTGCACTCACTCTCTCTCTCTTGCTCACTATCTCTCAAATAAATAAATAAAATCTTAAAAAAAAAAAAAAAAAGCCTGGGGAGATAGTCACTTTTGACTAATCCAACCTTCGGAATAAAAAATTTTCAGAAACTGGAAACCAAGCATGTCCACAACTCTAGTATCCACACACACAGCCTTTCCTATTTGCTTTCATTTCCTGGTTCCTCAGGGGATTATCACAGGTTCTCAACCTTGGAGGAAGCCTAGGGACAGGTGGGGGGGGGGGGCGAGCAGTAAAGGACGAGCAGGCACGCTGTGCCCTGGGCCCAAGCACTGGCTGGGAAGTACTGCCCTAAGGTACAGGACTAAAAAAAAAAAAAAAAAAAAAAAATGTATCAGCTGTCCAGACATCCCGCGGGCTTAATTCCAATCTATAGATCAATCTCCAAAAACAGGCCAACTCTTACGAAGGCTCTAAAAACCTGACCTTCTAAAAAAATCAAAAGAAACAACCAACATGTCATTTTTGTTCACAAATGAAGCAAAACCATATTTGCATTAAAAAAAAAAAAAAAGAACAGAGAAACAAGCTCCAGGTCTCAACCCAGACACACAGCATCTGTCCTGTGCCAGGTGCTGCTCTAAATCCTTTCCAAGGGATGACCCCCTAAGGGTCCACATCCTCTGAGGTGGCATGCTCGATCCCTCTGTGCCGTGAGAAAGGGGCAGAGCTGGGAGCCCAGGCCGACCACACCGGCTCTGGAGTCAGGGCTGTGAACATGCTGCTGTTTTACTGGAGTCTGGGTGGACTTCTCAGGGCCACCTGGCCCTAAGGCAGGTGGGGATAGTGCTGGAATCCTGGCACACCTGTCGGGTGAGGTACAGCGAGCCTGGATGTGGGTGCTGGTGTGGGACGGCAGCCCGTCATGAGGGTGCCTCCCACATCACAGGGTTCCCCAAGTGGTCAGAGCTCCCCACTTGGAAGCCCAGAACACTCAGGAGCAGAGAGGACACACACAGCCTGAAGTATGGGCAGGCCGACACACTCGAAGGTCATGTTCACCAGCCAAGAGCAGAAAAACCCTCCTCAATTTCTGCAATGCAAAGTTTGCTCCAGACTTAGGAATCCCGGTGACAATCTCTGGTCTTGCCTGCTTGCGGGACTGTGGGAAAAGATCCACTGCTCTTCCCAGGCCTGCCTGCGGACCCGCTGGTCCACGCGCTGGTGACATCAGAGCCCCAGGTGGGCAGAGCTGCTCCCGGAACCTCCCAGGCGGCAGGCAGTAAAGTGCGGTAATAACGCTCTGACCAAGCAGAGCCCAATGGCCACTGTCTGTAGAGCCCCAGATGAAAGCCTTCGTAAAACCCGAAGCCTTTCATGTGTGTGTCTGCGTACCCCGGCTTCTTCCGCCCACCCCCGGCTTGCTGCCAGGCTGGACGCCAACTGAAACAACCCGGGGCACCGCCTGTCCCAGAGTACAGCTGGGGTCAGGAGGGGGCGAGGTCCCGCCCAGGAACCAGCTAAGGGAAACGCGGGGTAGCGCCCCGGGGCGGGGCGGCAGAGGACCCCGGCAGAGCCCAAGGAGGCTGAGGAGGGGGTGGCCGCGGCACCGCCCGGAGCCGAGTGGCGTCCCGGCGAGGCGTGGGCAGCGCAGGCCCAGGCCGGGGGTCCCGGGGTGGGTCAACGCCCGCCAGGCCGCCCCGGGAACCCGCCGAACCCCCAGGACCAGGGTCATCGCTCGCCCGGCGCGGAGACCAACCGCCCCCCAGGCCCGGGGTCATTTTATGCCCGCCCCGGGGAGCCGCCGAACACCCAGGCCCGGGGTCGTCCCACCTGCCCTGCGGCGAGCACTCACCCTGCTCCCCAGAGGAACCTGACATCTTAGAAATTCCAAACCAGCGGACGCGGTGCCAGCTTCCAAGAATCTGATGCAACCACCGCCCCGGAAGTCCCGCCCAGCGCCCAGCCAGACTTCCGGGACACGCCCGGTCGCCAGGCAACCACCGCGGACTCGGGACTCCCCCGCCTCGGTGCGTGCTGGGAGTTGTAGTTTTCAGTGCTCCGCGCGCAGCTTCCTGGACCAACCCGGGGGGTCACAAGTTCCTTGTCCCAAGCTAGGAGACCCAGGGCCCGCCCGGGCGCGGGGCGCGGGGCGCGGTGCCGGTGTGGGCGTGTGTGGTGTGTGTGGGAGACAGGCATCAAAGACAGAGCTCACGCATGCCTGTTTAAGTGAGCATTGCACCAAGGGGCGCGGGGACAAGACCTAGCCCAGCCCCAGGCCAGGCCCGGCCTAGGCCCCCGCCTGCCGGTCAGACCGAGCCGCCCAGAGACAGGAATGGGCTGGCCTGGACGGAGGACTAGGTGGAAGGAGGCAAAGAAGATGGGATTGGGGATGGGTGGGAAGTGCATGCCAGGGACGGTACTGTCCAGCAGATGAGGCCGGCAGAAAGCCGGACACTGAACTTCATGTTAGTGCAGGACGTGCTGGAGCAGCCCTGGCAAGAGATGGGGCCTGAAGGCTCCACCTTCTTGAAGCATCTTGTAAGCAGAGTCAAGAATGGCATGAAAAAATGAAAAATAAATACAAATAAACAAATACAGAATGGCATGGGCTCGCTGAAGTGTTCCAACAGGACCGGGCAGGGCTGGATTTCTGCTTTAGAACTCTCAGAATCCTGAGTGGTGGCAGAACAGACAGAGGAGACCCAGAGGAAAGCAACGCTTAAGTCTTTCAGTCGGCTAGAGGAGAGTAAACGCCGGCCTGCATGAGCGGGGTGAGCACAGAGTCTCGGGAGAGCCCCAGGAAGCAGCAAACCCTGGGACGGATGTGGGGGCTACGAGGGAGTGGGTGCGACCCACCTCTGAGCTGACGGATTGGGTTTGGCATTTACTTTAACTGGGAGTTGAAGAGGCTTGGTGCTGGATGGGAAGCAGCAGGCAATTCCACGCATCGTAACTCCAAGGACTGGCGATGTGTGGGGTGAGGAGGGCACAGTGGAGCTCACACTCTGAGGCAGGGAGTGGGAGGACAGCACCGCCATTTCCAGACACAGACACCCTGGGGTATACCACAAACCAGAAGAGGCTTCTCCAGCCTCTGATCCTCAGTCCAGAGCCCCTCACTCGGGCAAATTATACCTTGGGGTCCATGTCTTCCTCTGTGCATGAAGCCCCTGCCAAGGATTCACACCCAGGTTGTGTAACCATCAGAAAGAAAAGGAAACACTGTTTAAAAATATAAATTTTATTAGGTAAAACTTAATTAGAGGGCTTCCTCACTGGCTCAGTTGCTTAAGCACCTGGCTCTTGATTTCAGCTCAAGTCAATGTTGGGGTTGTGAGATGGAGCCCAGGGTCAAGATCTGCACTGGGCAGGGAGTTGGCTTAGGATTGCCTCTCGCTCTCCTTCCGGCCCTCCCCCTGCTCACACACACTCTAAGCTAAATTAAAGAAACCTTCAAAAAAACTATAAATACAGGAGCACCTGGGTGGCTCATTTGGTTGAGCACTGCCTTCGGCTTGGGTCCTGGGCTCAAACTTCACATCAGGCTCCCTGCTCAGCAGAGTCTGCTTCTCCCCCTGACCCTCCGCCCAATTGTTCTCTTTCCCTCCCTCCCTCCTTCTCTCGAAAAAAAATAAATACAAAGAAAACAATACAGAAAAAAATGCAATAATATAACTGGAATCTATACTTGTGATAAATACAGCATAATATTAAATCATTAAGTTCTGTACCTAAAACTAACAATGTTAACTACACTTAAAAATAAAAAATGAAACATATACAACAGATATTATAACAGGGGTTGCTTGCAGGTCACTGAGTTATTTAGTGACCTACTTATTTAGGAGAACCTTAGTAACACATCTGCCGTGTTCTAGGTCATGGGGACATCCCAGATCTCTGAGATCTAGGACGTGACCAAGGAAAAAAGCCAAAGTCCAGCCTCAGTGGCTGGGGAAAGGGCTGGAGAATGTGAGGGGAGCCAGCACAGTGCCCAACCAGCTCAGACTCCTAGATTCCACTTAGATCCCGCCCACCTCTGCCACCTTGGCCACAGACAGTCCCCACAATTAATCTTGTCCTGGCAGGAACCACTCTCCCTGGCACATAGAACTGATCTCCCCATTGCACACTTTCTCCAGCTATATCAGGAATTCAAGAAGTTTCCAGTAAGGTATAAATTGGGAAAGGAGGTCAGATCACTTCCATTCAGGATCCCACTTAGAGGCCTAACCCTGAGCCAGATCTAATCTGAGGTGTCCCCACGTCTGCCCAGGATGCCTTCCGCAAGTAACCCGTTTATGATATTTTCCAAATGCATATGCAGCTGCATCTTATGGAGGGCGGCGAACAGTTTAAACACAGACGCTCCCCGGCCCAGCTGGGTTCTCCACCTCAGGAGCATCTGGTGATGCTGCTCCGTCACATCGTTACGGTTTTCACGTTCGCATTTCTCAATATCAATGTCTTCCAGGCCGACAAGCCTCATAAATGTTTTCCAGTCTTTATCGGAAATCCGTTCTTCAAATCCATAGTAGATCCTGCCTGAAGAAAGTAAAAACAAAGAGGAGGGCTGTTGACAGTTCTGGGAGGACCGCCTGTGGCACCTGTTATCGCTGCTCCCCAGGGGTGCGGTCGCAGGTGTCTCCAGCTTCCCCTGGGCCTGGGCACCGGCCAGTACACCACACCCAGGAGGTGGGGGGTCCTGTGCGAAACCCGCTGATGTCCCAGAACTCGGGTCCCGGGGCGGGGAGACTGAGTGGGGCCACGGCTCCTGCCCTGCCTGTGGCTCATTGCTCGAGTCTGGGAGAAGGAGCCAAGGATGCAGAAAAGTGGGGAGCTGCATGGGATCTGCAGTCCACTGCGGGTCACCTGCCCTTCTTCTGTCCCTTGACCCAGAGAGAGGCTGTAAGACACCTCAGGACTGAGAAGGCCCCCTGGCGTTGGCTGGGGACCATGGTCAGGATCTGAGACCTGGGGCAAGTTTTGTAACCTCTCGGGGTTTCAGAATGCCATGTTCTTAAACCTGTCCAGCAGGTGGTCTTGCAGAGCTGGGAGCGAAGATGAGAAACCAAAAAGCACCTGTCACGTAGCAGGTCTCGAGAATCCTCCAAGAACGCCAGCAAGACACAGCGTCCTAGCCAAGAGGGGGCCTACCCGTCGAGGGTTGGAACGAGTATTCCTACCCCAATTATTTCTCCTTAAAAACACGAACGCACCCTCCAATCAAAGCGGTACTCCAGGTCTGTGAACCCCACAAAACTGTTGGACAAATGCTGTTCCCCTAGTGTCACCCCTGAGTGCGAGAAAGTGCACGTCAGGCGGACAGACGGCCCTGCGGCCTTGTGCAGGCAGGTGTCTCCCTCTCAGAACCAAGGACACCAGGACTTGGCACTCAGGCCAACGAGACGAAGCCTTAACGGTCCCTACAAACGACTGATTCAGATTCCGTACCTTCATTGGACGAATCTTTCACAAAATAGTTAGTTTCATACTCCTGTGGAGAGAAGAAAAGAGCATTGCAGGAGAAGGAAGAACCGTGTGGCGGAAACAGAACCACAGTCTGGTTTGAGGCGGCAGCAGGGTGGGGGCAGGGGAGGCTCCGCGCGGGGAAGAAGGCCTTCAGGGAGTCCACCACGGGTGGCCGAGAGCTCACAGCCCACGTGTGTCCCCCGGGTTACGCTCCCCCAGGACACGCCCAGGACGTGGAGGCAGCACAGGAGCCCCTGCTCGGGTGGGCGGGCAGGTGCCCGCTGACTGTGTCACCTGGGGTGACCCACTGTGCTCCAGGTACTACGAACAGAGAGCACACCTGTCCACACAGACGCACCAAGGAACACTAGATGGGCATCAGGACGGTCTCCTAGCGGAGGCCAATGCCAATGCAGACGGCCCGTGAGCAGCAGCTCCAACGCCCGCTTGCCCCCTGCGTAACGTCAGGCTCCCCGTCAGCGTCAGGCCGCCCACTGCGGGCACGAGGCCCGCGCCTCCAGACCCCAGCTCGGCCTCACACCCGCACGTGCCTCCCCGTGGTGGCAGGGGCTGCGCAGCCGTAAAATAGGCTAAGAACGGAGGTGCTCTCGGGGCACAGACCGACAGGGCCACTGCGGGCCTCCCGCTGAGATGGCAAGGGTCCTAACTTCTCTACGGACTCGACTCTGAGCCGGCGGGGAAGCTGAAGAAAGTCGGGGGCTCTCCGTGCAGTGATGCCTACGGGCACTCGGCCCAGGAACCCAGTCTCCAAAGGAGAGTTTGCAACCTCCACGCCCACACCAGGGGAGCACGGGGGCCATGACATGCACCACAGGAGCCCCCATCTCTTCCATGGGACCCTGTCCCTCAAATCCTCCCCCATGCCCTGCCTTTAGGATTCAGACACGGGGCCTTGTCCTTTCCCAAACCCTGACTCTGTCCCTCTGATGCACATGCTCTCCCCTCGTCCCGAAGAGCCCTACTCCCCAGACCACGCAGCAGGAGTCGGCTCTCGTCAAACCCTATTCAGGGGGCACACGCAGGACAGCGCCCGCTGCCCCACCACAGAGGATGGGGACCGTGGCTCCCCCCAGAACGAGCCCAGCCCGCTCGGTCCATCCAGGGTGATGTGTGCACTCGCCATTCCCCCCGACGCCCCTGCTAGGCAGAGGCCGCGGCTGGCACATGGAGGTGCTGGCCGATGTGAGACCGCCACGCACTCGGGAGGCTGTGGTGTCCGGCCTCCTCGGTCCCGCTGCTTCGCAGCCACGGGACCTGGACAAGGACGCTCTCTGGGCCTCTGTGCCCACCTCGGTGTCACAGCCCGTTCGGACAGCAGGTGCACTGGGGCTCCTATGTGCAGAATTGTAACCCCGGACGCTGAAGTCCCCACCTCTGCACGTGACTATGGTTGGAAACAGGGCCTTGGTGGACAAGGAGTTAGGACGAGGTCGTGAGGGTCAGCCTCACTCCATCGGGACTGGTGTCCTCAGGAAAAGGGAAAATCAGGATATGGACTGACACACAGGGAGATGCCCCGTGAAGACGGACACGGAGGTCGGGGTGACGGTTCCACACTCCACAAAGCCCCGAAGACGGCCAGACGCCAGCAGCAGCCGAGGGAGAGGCCTGGCCCCGATGGCCCTCGCAGCCTCAGCAGAAGCCCAGCCGACACCTTGTCCCTGGACTTGCAGCCTCCAGGACGTGGAGACAGCACATAGCCCGCTGTGGAAGCCGCCCCGGGACACGCATACAGGACTTGTGCGAAAGCACGCCCGTCCACACTGAACACGGCGTCTGCACACGGCAGGTGCTCAATAAGCAAGAAGCTGCCGTTCCCCGCGCCCACCCAGACGGGTCACGTACCTGCTCCAGGGCCCTGAGGGACGGGGACGCCGCGGGCTGGTCCTGCGGCCCAGGGGCAGCCGGAGCCACAGAACACAGCGCCTGCTCTGCGGCCACGGGGCTCGCCCCGACCACCATCTGCTGCAGCGCGGCACCCTCCTCCGCCTCCTCTGAGGGGCCCGGCTGGCCGGGCTCGGGCTGCAAAGTGGCTCCGTCCTCCTCCAGCTGGTGACACGACAAGGACGTTTCTAAGTCAGGGGCTGGCCCATCCCTCTCAGGATTCGAGGACAGCAGCGACTCAGGGTGTTGATAGCAAATCTGTGGTAAAGGACAAGGTCGTGTCTCTCGGGCACGAAGCCCGCGTACCCCCGAGCCACTGCTTGGGAGAAACACGTGTGCCTCATAGGGAGACAGAAAATGGGAAATTTTGGAGAACAGCGAATGGGGTGAGCTCCCCACTCTGCCACCAACTCCTGGGGGGGAGTCCCAAGACCCCCAACCCAATCCTGTGGGGGGCTGAAAGTGGCCCCCCAAAGACACAGGCAGACCGCGTTCTACCGCTTCCCCACAGGTGGAGGGTCTGTGGCGACCCTGCCTTGAGCGGGCCGGGGGCGCCATCTTCCCCACGGCATCTGCTCGCTCTGTCTCCAGGTCACCTTCTGGTATTACCTGCCCAGTGCGTAACTGATTCGTGAGGACTGTATTTGTGCGTGACCTGTGCAACGTGCTGGGACCTCAGATGACGGGGAGCACTCATTAGCAATAAAGTGTCCCGCTTGCCAAGTACAGCCTGTGCCCAGCATGGAGCTCAACCTGGGGCTTGAACTCACGACCCCGAGATCAAGACCTGAGCTGAGATCCAGAGTCAGACCACCCAGGAGCCCCGGCAGTAGAGAATCTTTTAAGTAGGGTGTGAGAAAGAACGCTACTGCACTTAAGTCTACACTGTGGTGGGAGCACTTCTGGACACCCCCCCGTGACGGGAACGATTCATCTGACTGGCTCCGTGGTGCCACGTGCTTTACGGCCGTGGTCGGGGACCCAACCGCAGCACCCGCGTGTCGTGCCTGCCGCTCCACGCCCTGAGCTCTGTGCCCGCTAGCAGGGCCTGACCGCAGGAGCTCACGCTGCACCACCGTGAGCCCGCGTCAGTGGGCAGCGTCCTCCGGGAGGCTGACGCGGAGACATAGACGCTCAGCCCTAGATCAACCGGGGTTTCCAGCCTGACTGAAGAGGCAGGAAGGGCCCTCCCCACAGCCTCTGAAAGGGCCACCCCGCGCGGCTGATGCCAGACTCCGGCCCGCAGAGCTGGGGGCTACACGCTCTACTGCTTCACGGTCCCCAGCACGCCCTGCCCTGCTTATGCAGCCCGGGACGCTCGCGCGGAGCCCTCTGCCCCGCTGTGCCTCGCTTTCCACTCTGGCCCCGACCGGCAGAACGTAAGCCTTCTTCCAGCACATTCTAGGGCTCCAGTAAGGCGGGAGCACACGGGGCTGAAGCGCAGGGGCTCCCGCGCACCCACCCCCGGGATGTCTTCTGGGACTCGGCTGCGGCCACGGCCCGCCACGCCCGTTAGGGAAACCGCACGGCAATACGTACAGTGCTGCCTGGTCCTTCTGCCCGTCCTGAAGACCAACAAGAAGAGAAAGGAACAGAACCGGTGTCAGTGGGGACAATGACTTCTGTGAGGCGAGAAACTGCTGTGTACATATGAAAAAGCCACCTTACCTTTCCAGAAGTGGACCAGCCACTGGTGAGGCCACACACCTGCGAGGAGCACAACAGGTGAGCACAGGAGGTAAGGACAGGAGGGAGCACAGGGGGTGAGCACAGGGGCTGAGCTTCTTCGGTGTTCTCCCCACACCCAGTAGCCCTGCCTCCCTCCGGGCACCCCCACGATGACACAGCGCCAGTCTCTCCTGCCCCTTGGCCTCCAGCACCCGGGACACGGTGTCTCCAGCCAGCTGACCAGAGATGCGCGTCTTAAGACCTATGAGTCCGGAGCAGGCGGCAGACCCCGAGCTCAGACAGGAGACTGAGACAATGAACACAGCTGTGTTTTAATCTCAAAAGCCCCATCGGGGACCCCCCACCCCCAGGCCTCCCCACCGGATCTCCTGAGGCGGTTGCTACGCTGCCTTCCCAGGACGGACCTGGCGCTAATTTCCGTTGCCCTTTACAGCAGTAAATGATGAGGAAAAGGAGAACGGCGATGACGACGGCGACGATGTAGCCGGACACATACTGGGATTTCTTCTCTCCTGGAAGGAGACATAACAGAGAACGGTGGGGCAGGGGCAGGCACGCTTTTCTCACTTAAGTGACGGGCGACAGAAAATCCCCGCTCCGGGAGGGATGGCAGCACGGCGGTCACTCCGGGCCCCAAGCCCCGTCTCCCGCTGGTCATCATCGTGACCGTCCCTAGAGGGAGGCAGCAGAGGCTCAGGCTTCCTGCGTCGCAGACGAGGACCCCGGACTGAGAGGACGTGGGATTCTGCTCAGGTGGCTGGAAGCAGCAGGAGGTCCGCACGCCCAGGACAGCGGCTGGAGGGCCTGGTTTCCCAGGACGGGGCCTGGGATTTGCACCTGCAGCAGCAGCAGGCAGAGGCTGGCCACTCCCGACTGCAGCAAGGCCCACCCATGGGGGCCCGAGCGACTGGGCAGGTCCACCCGGGGGAACATCTGCTATAACCACTCGGGCGTCTGGCCGCACCGTGGTGACATCACGGCAGGGACAGCACATATGGACACACGGACGCAGGAGGCAGGGCAGGCCCATTAGAGCCTGGATGGTCAGCGCCCTGATGTCATGGGCGTCGGCAGCCGGGGCTGGGTGGGTCGGACCATGGGGCAAATCGTTCACGTGATGCCACTGTCTCATGCAGACTTCCTTCATGCGCAGATGAGGCCCTTCCTAATGGGTTCTTCAACCTCTGCTGTTCAAATATCCTTTAAAAGTGCAAGTGACACGACTCAAAATCTACTGTGTGGAAATCAACAAGCCAACGCTGCAGCATAAAAGGACCCCCAACGTCCCACAGCAGCCGGACGATCTGGGGGAAGAGTGAGGGGAGCCTGTGCCTCAGACGTCAGGGCCCGCTGGAAAGGTGGACGCGGCCCAAGACGGGACAGGACGACAGCCTCACACAGAGATGCTCGCTTTCCAACCAACGGACACTGGCTGCAGCTGGAAGGGAATGTCTTTGCAAAACACAATCCTGGTTCACGAGTATGTGCAGACAGGAAAGACACCGCGAGCCCTGAGCTCCTACCCCACACCTTGCCGGTTCATTGTAGAACAAAATCCGAAAGGTAAAACCATACAGAATCCCTCGAGGTGAGGAAAGATTTCTCACACAGGACACACGAGCAGCAACCGCACGGGACGCAGCGGTGAAGGGACCCCATGAACACGAAGGGCGTGTCCTCCAACACCCCTGAGCGTCAGCCCAACCGCACGGGACGCAGCGTAAAGGGACCCCATGAACACGAAGGGCGTGTCCTCCAACACCCCTGAGCGTCAGTCCAACCGCACGGGACGCAGCGTAAAGGGACCCCATGAACACGAAGGGCGTGTCCTCCAACACTCCTGAGCGACACTTAAGAAGGCAGCCCCCCCGCCCCCCCGAGGAGACACTCGCAACACAAAGAGACTGTACCGAAATTCTGTAAGTCACCGCCACCCTCTAGGCATACAGCCAACCCCTCAGGACAACGCAGGCTTCGACTACGAGGGTCCACGCACGTGCGGAGTTTTCCCGTAAATACAGTACGGTACCATCACCGCGTCTGCACCTCCTTGCGATCTCCTCAATACCACTTTCGGTATATGTGACACAATCCACATACGACAAAGGGGTTGATCAACCGTCCGTGTGGCCATGGAGATGTCACTCACCAGGAGCCTGCTAGTCGTTCAACTCTTGGGGGAATCAAAGGCTCCCTGTGGATTTTGGACCCCGCAGAGAATCGGAGCCCCTCGCACCACATTGCTCAGGGGTCCGCTCTAACTGTCAAATCTGAGAAAGAAACCCGCCTACGAGTCAGCTTATAACAGGCATGCGTCTCGCAAGGACACTCGGCACAAGAGGCCCAAAGCCTTGGGGCTCACTTCTGCTCCGGGCTTGCACCTGCCTCAAAGTCTTGGGACCCAGCGGAGCGCCCCTCAAGGCACGGACCCGGCCTGGCCTTAGGGATCCCGTGAAAGGAGAGACGGAAGAGGTGCTCACTCACCGGGAGAAAACCGCAGGCCTCACGGAAGCCAGCCACTCCACCCCCCCACCCGCTCCGCGGGGCGCTGGACGCAAGGCAGGACGCCAGCAGGGAGCTGCCCTGTCGGCCACGCGGCCCGGCGCGTGCCAAGGACAGGAGCCTCAGCGTGTCACCAAGGATTCAGAGGTCTGTGAACCGTGGCCCATGACCCAAATCCAGCCCCCTGTCTATTCCTGCAAGTTTTAAGGGCACCCAGGCCTGCAAAGCCTCAACACCTCACCTTCACGGGAAAGGTCTGTGGACCTGGATGGAAGACAGGGCATCCGTCTCTTACCTGGGGCCTCTGGACCAGGCTCTGTGTCACAGACTGTATCACTTGTGGCATTGCAGGGCCGAAGGGTAGCGCCAGAACATCTGGAAGACGGAGGAAACCCGGAGCATTATCCCCCCTGCCTGGACGCAGCCCCAAACATTCCTCTCACCACCCGCAGGTCAGGGGTTAGGAGGAGCCCCAGCTCCCACGATGGCCTGCCAGCCTTCAGGCCGTCACTGCCTGGCATCTCCCCGACTGTCTGGCCCAAAGTGGCTCACTGAAGAGTAAAGCTCTGTCCCAGGCTCTGTGACACACGGGGAGGGTGGGTGGGGGAAGCCTCTCTGTTTCTGGGTAGCGCTGTATGTGGCTGTGAGGACTGGCCTGCGGCAGCTGCACCTCGATCTCCATCGAGAAAGAAGTTACCCAAAGGTGAAGCGCATGGAAGAGGGGACATGCAAGCGAATGCAGAGTAGCCAGAGCCTTGATCGAACTGGACTTGAAAGCAGTCCCTACTTTGCACCTGCAGCTACAGGAGACTACCGTTCAGCACAGTCTGAGTCCTATCAGTTTACAACGTGCCTCACAAACATGAGCTATTTCTTCAACATGCCTCTGCCACCGTCAGCGTCCCCAGAAGGTCCTCCGAAAACCTGTGCCCACCCGGAACCTCAGAAGGGTGTGTGCAGAGATGCTCTCATGACGGAGGAGCTCACACCAGACTACGGTGGGCCTTCATCCTAGACCGCTGTCCTTACAAGAGGGAAGTGTGTATGAGACAGAGAGGAGGCCACGGGAAGACAGAGACACACACACACGCGAAGATGACCTCGAAAAGACAGAGGCAGACATGGAGGATAAGCCAAGGAGCCCCGAGGAGTGCCGGCAACATCAGAGGCTGGAAGAGGCGAGGCAGGGTCCTCCCCTAGAGTCTGCGGAGGGAGCACGGCCCCGCTGACACCTGGATTCAGACTGCCGGTCTCCAGAACTGTGAGAGAACACACCTCTGTTGGTTTTCACACCGCCCCGTTGTGGCCCTGTCACGGAGCCACAGGAGGCTCACGATGCTGTGGCCGTGCCGCTCTGCTGCCGTTCCACCTGCCTCGACCTCACTTCCCCCGGAACCTTCGCTGGCTAGCCTCCTCCCCTCCCTGGGCCTCTGCTCCGGAGACCGGACCCCTCCCACGCCCTCTGCCCCTCAGGGACTCATCGCTGCCCGTGTGTTTGGACCGTCTCCACCACTGCTGGGGACTTAGGGTCTGGTACTGTGAATACGGCGGGGGGGAGCCCACACCCAAGCCCCCAGCACCTTCGACACCGGTAGCAACTCTCCGTGCAGTCTGGGGAGTCGCAGTAGAAGCTCCCGGTCTTGCACTGACATTGCTGGTTGCTGGTCCGCGTGCACGCAGCCACCATCTCCTGGTCTGAAAGGAGAGGGCTGAGGGTCAGCGCCGGGGGAATGGACCGTCCCCGCCCATACCAGACTGCGCCAAGCACCTTGCATGGGAACTGTCCTCCCCCTCCACGGCCTTCTAAACAGGGGCGAAGAGGAGCCAATAGCCAGACCTCACACCTGAATTCTGGTGAGGGCCCAGGGCCACCTGCTAAGAAACCACCCCTTTGGTCCCGTTCACCTTGTTTCCCCACAGAGAAGAGCACAGCATCGCCAGGGATGCCAAGTGAGTAAAACCTCAGAGACAGAAGGGCAGACAGAGGGACCCCTCCTCAGTCCAGCAATATCCACCATGGCCGTGCTGATGACCACCCCCAGAGCCCTTCCTCCGGGCTTGAGACCAGCAACAACATTCCAGATACAGAGGATAACAAGAGAGGACCACACGCCCCTCTGGGGACCACGTCCCACCCACAGCCCGGGTTCAGCACTCCACAGCCCGTCACTACTTTCTCGCTCTTCCTGAGACCGGACGCGCTGGGCAAGACACAGCTCGGGCCGATTCACGCCGCGAACCCCACACTGGGCCGGGTCCCACAGCGTGCTCCTCCGGGGACCCAACTCTCCTTCAGTGGACCTCGGGGTTGCTGCTGGCTGTACGTTACTGCAGACCCTTCCCCAGCTCTCAGCACACACGGGCAAGGGACTGGCCGAGTCCGGATCAGGACACGGGGAGGGCGGGCAGAGGTTTTGGCCCATCTTCAACTTCACCAACTCTGCCAAGACTGTTTCCAGAGTGGACGCACTCCTACGCGTGCCTGGGGGTGAGTCCTCGCTCCCCTCGGCCCCCACGCCAGAACGCTGTCCGTCTGCTAGGACAGTACGTCTGTCCACCTACTCCAAGCTTTCTACACGTTTCCTGGCTGGGTATGTCCCATCTTCTTGGGTGCATCTGTCCCTCCACGTAAGTCAAGTGTGTTTTCACACTCCTTATTGATTTGCTGGTTCCGGATGTGAACGTGGGTGAGTTGTATCATAAGTATGTTCTCTCACTTCATGGCTTAATTTCCAAGCGTGGGTGTCTTACGATGAACAGAAGTCGGTCGATTGAACGCAGTCACACGTACGCACCTCATTTGTATGGTTTATGACTTTTCAGACCTCCGTAGGACGTTTTTCCGCTGCCTCGAGGACATGAACACTCTTTATGTTTTGCTCTTATAGCCCGACTTTTCACATACGGCCTGGGGTGCATCTGGGAATGGACTTGTGTGCATGGCGGGAGCTTCCGGCCTGCGTCCTGCACAGGCACCGGCTCTATCGGCGGCCGGCGGTCTGTGCTGGAGATGCCGCCCCTGCTCCTGTGGAGGGCTCGGTCACCGGGCCACACATGACCTTTCACGGCTGTCCGCTCTGTTCCACTGGCCCAGCCGTCCACCCACACCTAAACATCACGCCGTCCCTCTGTCTCTCTGCACTGACTCATTACACCGGGGAGAGACGGTGCGCTCTTTCCTTCCCTGAGTGTTTGGACAACTGTCAGCTCATCTGATTTCATGAAAAACCTGTTGCGGCTACTTTTTATTTTAAATAAAAACTGTGTATTTAAACTATACAGCACGATGAGTCGGTAGGTCCTGTTGGGACTTTTCCTGGGAATGCACTGAATCTACGAATCCTTTCATGGAGAACTGACATCCTCAGACCGTAGCGTCTTCTCACATATAAGCTTGTATTTCTCTGCATATGCAGAGCTTCTTAAATGTTGTTTGTTCATATAAACATTTTATACACCCTTTGCTACATTCACCTCATAGTATCTTAGTTTGTCTTTGCTAATAGAAATGGTACTTTTTAAAACAATTCCATCTTTCAAACCCTCTGTGGCCCACACACAGACACAGAGACAAACTTCTGGAGATCATTCTTGCACACAGCATCTACAGTCCTGACTCTGGGTAGCCTGGTACTTCAACCACAGGCGCACGTCATCATGGTTCGAACGCCTCGTGACTGGCACTCTGGCAGCTCTGTCCTTATGCATAACTCCTTCTGGGGCAATGCCGATAGCTGAGGCGAAGGGGGCTATGTGTTCAAATCCAAGGATCCCACTGCGCCGGACTGTAGCGCACTTACCCTCCCGACACTTAGCGCACGGCTGGCAGCTGGTCTCCCCGTTTGGGTACGTGAGGAAGCTTCCGGGTTCGCACGGGTCACATATCGGCATGCCACGGATTACACTACAGTGTCTGCTGACATGAAAGCCTGTGAAGGGGGGGGGACACAGAGGTGAGGTGGGGGCCCAGAACAGACCCGACCCCACCCCGGAGGCTTCTACTTGGGGACCAGCCCTCTCCACTATCTCCCTGGAATGTTCTGGGCTGACGCTTGGCCACACAGCCCCTGGGGACGTGGTGCCCGCGGTGTTCAACCACTCCTGGAACGCACGTCAGCGGATGGTTTTGAGCACACACACGTGAGCCCCCCGAGAGCCTGACAGCATCTGTGTGTTCACCCCAGCTCCCCGGGGCGGGCTGGACAGCTTCCGGTTCATCTACAGGGCACACTGGAGGTCCAGAGACAGAGGTCTCTGACCAGTCCCAGAGGACCCCCCAGGGGTGGGCTGCCTCGTGCAAATGCTCTAGCTGAGCCAATCACACCTTGCTGCGAGGAGCCTGTCTCGACCCGCATTTTGCACACAGGCTGAATTCACAAGGTTTCCAGCAGAAGCACGTAACTCGTGCCCACGTGAGCTGTGTGCGTGTGCAGGTGTGCACAGGTGTGGACGCACACACGCCTGCTGTATATACAGGTGTGGGGCGAGCGTGTGGGTTGAGTGGTCCAGGTGTGGACGTTCGGTGCCCGGAACGGGAGCCCTGCACTGGAGGAGAGTGGGCGAGGGGTGGGGGACGCGGGTGCTGATGGGTAGTGGTATGGGGTTGGCCCCCGCAAAGAGGAGATCCGCGAAGCACTCTCACTGATAGTGTGGGCACACCTGTCTGAGAGTGTAGAGGAGGTGAGGTGGCGTGGCCGGGGGGCAGAGCAGGCGCTTGAGGCTGCGGCCCCCACCTGCCCTGTGGGGCTCACTCAGATCATCGTCAGACAGGGGAATAAGGCTCCGTGGACACGCTGTGCCTGAGGACAGTGGTCGTCCCCGCCCCGCTAGGCACCCCCTTCCTCGGTCACCCCAGCGGGAGGGCAGCTAGGAGTATCCGGCCTGGCCGTGCACCCCCACGTTGTCCTCCATCTTCCTGAAGGCACCGCTCCCAACAAAACAAGCCCACGGCCCTGTTCCCACGAGAGTCCCCCACAGTGGGGGCCCAGAGGGGGTGGCTGGCTGCCAAGGAGAGGTCCACCCACCTGACCAGCGGGGGTCTCCCCACCCAGCCTCCAGCGCCAGCCTCTAGCTCTGCTCCAAGCACCCACAGCTTCCCTTCGCCAGCTGAGGAGGGCCGGCCCGCGAGGCTCTAGAAGACACCCTGGGACTCACCGGCCGGGCACTTCCTGCAGCACAGGCCGAGACCGTCAGGCTTGTATTCCTCCGGGCCGCAGTTGGGGTCAGCACCCGGCAGGGGCACCTTCGAGCAGAAAAGGAGGTGGGGGTCATCAAGA
Source organism: Ursus arctos (assembly GCF_023065955.2). Classification (NCBI taxonomy): domain Eukaryota; kingdom Metazoa; phylum Chordata; class Mammalia; order Carnivora; family Ursidae; genus Ursus; species Ursus arctos. The sequence goes on along the minus strand of NW_026622908.1, from coordinate 46,299,251 downwards.
GAAGCCTGCTGCACACGGAGCCGCACACGGCCTCTAACTGGATGCGTGTCGGCCGATAGGCGGGCAGCCACCTGCCACCTCACGGCGGGGGGGGCGGGGGGTGAGCTTTGTTGGGCGAGCGCATGTTGGGAACTTCCTATGGCATCTCTGTGCTTTTGGACTTCGTATCTGGAGCATGTTACTCTGGGGAAATGTTCTTTCGTTTCCCAACACATGTGGGCAGGTCCACTGTTCCTATTGTTGCTGTCTAACCTACTGGCCCGGCCTGCACGGAATCCTTCGGGACTGATACTGCTTTTTTGGAAAGATTTATTTATTTCAGAGAAAGTGCGGGGGGCGGGGGGGGAGAGAAAGAATCCCAAGCAGTCTCCCCGCTGAGTGGGGAGACCGACAAGGGGTTCGGAACCCACGACTCGGAGATCGTGACCGGAGTTGGACGCTGAAAGGACTGAGCCACCCAGGCGCCCCGAGATCTGTGTTTGTTTTCGCTCATCTGTTCAGCAGCTACACACGTGTCAAGAAAGCACGTCTCCTGCTGGCTGGAGGGGGGATCTGAGTGCGTGCACCTGCGACCTGGGTGCACACACACTAAAGCCCGCTCTGGATGGGGTCCTAATTGTTCACATCCTTCCTGATTGTTTTCTGCTCCTCTACTGGGTTTGAGGGAGAGTAGCACCTCCTACCAAGTCGGTGGGTTTGTAGATTTCACCGATCACGTCAGTTTCTGCTGTTTGTATTTTGAGGCTGCTCGGCTGCATGGAGCGATTGCATGACCGCTGGGGTACCACCGAGCACCCCCGCCGTTGGCTGAATTCTGCTCTGCACCTGCCCACTCAATAACATTCGTCTGTAACCACGAAGCGGCTACTCGCTGCAGCTCCTGGCATGCGCAGAATGGCAGGACTCGCTTGAGGGACTGTGCTGATGCCACTCCCGCTATCTCCAGACCAGAAGAGCCTGCCATCCACCTTCGCCCCGTCCGCTCCCCACGCGGCCATGCTACTTCCTTTCAGGCAGAGCTCTGAAAACGCCACCTCACCAGATTTTCCCTTCTACATAAAACCGATCATTCGGAAATGAGTTCCACCTATTCGCAGGTGCCGGACCAACCCCCAAGTATTTTGGTTGACTTCTGCAATCTTATGTTGTGTTTTAATATCCCATTTTCTCTCTGATTCCATTTTCCTTCTTTTCTGGCTTTTGCTTCCTTTATTCCTCGTCTCCACATGCCTTTTCTTCCCTTCCCATGAAAACTGATGAGATTCCATTTTTAGTTTTTATTGGTTTAGGTTACATCTTACTTAACCTGGGCAAAACAAAAAGTTACAAAAACATATTTAGATGGGCTTAAGGAAGAAAACTCCCTGCGGACCCCACAGTTTCAACTGTTTCAGGCAACAATCTATCGATGAGTGCACACACCTGAATGAAAGCTGCTGGGAAAACAGAATATTTACATAGTTTCAAAGGCAACTCCCCTCAAGATATCTGCTAGTTACGGAGGGAGAAAATACTAACTTTCCTCTGAAGACACCTGGCAACCACCACCGGAACTCTCACCAAAGTCAGCGTCGCCAGTGAAGGAACAAACCCATGTCCTGGGTCAGGTGTCTTCTGAGATGGTGCAGTTGGAAGCACACAAAGTCAACTCTATGGTATTTTTGCCAAAAATGCCGAACCTCAATTGATTCACAAAAAGCCAGCTCATAGACCCAAACTGAGAAACATTCTACCAAAAGATAGGTCAGCACTCTCCAAGCATGTGAAGATCATGGAAGAGAAGACAGACTGAGAACAACTCGGCCTGAGGACAGGGGAGGGACAGCAGGTGACTTGAAGGGAGTCTGGGGACCAAGGACAACACCTGCTTCCATGTTTGCCATGGTTCTGAACGTGGAGTGCAGACACCCCCCGCCCCCAGAGGTGTGCAGGGTCACTACTAGTGCTCTTAGCCTGTGCTATTTTAGTTTGTGGGAGTTTGTTGTTGGCTGTTTTTGGTATTTTGAGGGTACCGTTTTTCCTTTTTATCGGACTGACATGCACAGCACTCAAGAGAAACCATTTGTAAGTGTACAATACGGCGGCATGCAGCCCACTGACACTGTTGCACAACCATCGGGACTATCTTGCTAACTTCAAAAGTGCAAAAGTGGAAATGAAACCGGAAAAGTTAAAAACCTTCTAAAAAAGAAAAACGAAATCTCAAAACAAGAGGAAAGCGGCTTTCCTTTCTGGAATTCAGCCTATCAAGAACATCCTGGAAGCCATTTCCTTCTGTCTGACGGAGGCTCACAGGCTCAGCAAGGGGACTCTCCAAGTGGCAAAGAACAGTAAAAAAGTCATGTCCTGCCCCCAGCCACTCCCTAGTCAGGCTCACCTGCCTCCGCCCCACCCCCGCCCCACCCCCTCTGTCTCCCCAACTCCACCCTGGGTTCTGCCCAGTACCCAGCCCTAGGCAAGCCAGAACATGGTGTGTTCCCCCCCCCCCGTGCCCCCCCCCCCCCCGGAGAAGGACAGCAGGGCTGGGAGGGTGGGTGGTCTCAGCTGTACTGCTGGTGGCATGCTGGGGGCCCTTCCTATGTGCCTTGACCACCCAGGCCCAGGACAAGGGTGGGGCAAAACGTAAGCCCCCCCAAACCCCAAACTCAGCAACCATGATGAAACTACATGATGCAATACTTTAAAAAACTGAATCAGCAGACGGCTGCCAGCTCCCGAGAGTAAGGTTTTCTGGCATCGGAGGGGGATACCAGGACGTGAAGCGGGTGGTCAGGCTCAGGCCAAGCACAGGGTCCCATTCTGTCTTTATCTGAAATGTGTCCATTTCAGCACGGATTGTTTTGGCATGGATTTTTCCTTCTTCAAAAAGACCACGTGAAAATACGATTCACCTCAGGACCTGAGTTTTAGGGGCCTTCATAATTTTACACCAGACACAAGACCCGACTCACCTCCTCCAGGAGGCACCTCCCTTGCAGATGACTGAGGGTTCCCCATGTTCCCACCAGTGGCCCACCTACCAGCAGCAAGGCCCCCACCCCCACGGGGCTCACCCCACCCAGGGGTCCCCCTGCTCTCCGCGCTCCCCTCAGGCTCCTGCCAGCAGCCCCTCAGGCTCCAAGTCCCCTCCACAGCCCCTTCACTCCTGTGCCAAGAAATCCCTAAGGAACTGCAATGCCACGTGGCAGCCACAACCATCCAGCATTGGCGGACCCCCAGACTCGAGCGGGGAAGCCCTGGAGAGCCTACAAGGAGCTAACACTTGAGTGAACAAGAACACGCCACGGATCTGAAGTGAGCACCTCCCTCCCGGCAACCCCAGCCTCACACAGTGCAAGGTCCTGGGAGGGACCGTGGAGGAGTCACCCACTACCTGCCTGCTCTGAAAAGGTCCTGCAAGGGGCCCCGAGAACCCTGAGCCCAGCGGCTATAACGCAGCCACAGGAGGAGAAGAGAGGCATTTGCCCTGCTCCCTCCCAGAGAGGCTGGCAGACTATGTCCGGAAGGTGCAGATTCCAAGGGCTCCCCGCCCTAAAGCTTCAGCATGTATGACGAGGAGCTGATGGCACTATGGCCCCTGAATAAGCACCAAGCAACACAAGTTGATGCAGGACCAAGGTTCCCGGAATAAAAGGCTCTCTGCTTCTGCACAGCGAAGGAAACCATCGTCGAAATGCAGTGGCAATCGACCGCGAGGGAGAAGCTACTTGCCATCGATATACCCAGCAAGGGCTTAACATCCACAACAGACAAAGAACTCACGCGACTCGATAACAAAAAACAAACAACCAGGTCACAACACGGGCAGCGGACCCGAGTAGACATTTTTCCAAAGAAGACACAGATGTCATCAAGCCCGGGGAAAGAAGCTCAACATCGCTCGGCATCAGGAAATGCAATTCAAACCACAATGAGATACTACCTGACACCTGTCGCAATGGCTGGGATCAAAGAGACAAGGCACAGCAAGTGTTGGGAGGAACCCTCCCGCGCTGTGGGTGGGAATACAGGTAGATTAGGGCAGCTCCTCTGGGAAACAGTATGGACGTTCCTAAGGAAACTAAAAGTAGAACTGCCCTACGACCCCGCAACTCAACGTCTGAGTCTTAACCTCCCCAAGTTGAAGAGACACAAGCACCTCCGCGTTCCCAGCAGCACTGTCTACAACAGCCGAGACATGGAAGCAGCCACAGTCCACAGATGATAGAGGAACAGATGAGGAAGACGTGGTGTATGTACACGGTGCAAGGTTAGCCACAAACAATAATGCAATTCACAGTAAAAAAGGAGAAAAAGAAAGAAAAGTCTCTCTGGATCAAGTTTTTCAGCATGGCAAGGTGTTCTCGCAGACATCACCAGACATGCTTGACTACAGGGCACAAGAGGCTCCCCCATCCAGGAAGCTGGGAGCTGCCAGAGTGGCAGGTGAAAACGACAACGACAGAGAAAATGACAAGCCATCGGCCCTGGCAGATCTCATTCTGAACTTGCTCTGGAACAATGTGCTTATGTACACCTGGCAAATACGTGGGCAGAAGCAGGCAGCCCCCAGGGGGAGGGCACTTCTAAGAAGGTGTTAGGTACTAAAACACCAAGACTGGACTGAACCCAGGAATGCCACAACCAACCTCAATAGACAACCTGACCACTATTCACAAGCACTAAATCAGCAGCGCTGGGGGACTCAGTCGGTTAAGCATCCGACTTGGTTCTGGCTCAGATCGTGACCTCAGGGTCATGAGATCGAGCCCTGTGATGGGCTATGCAGTCAGGTCGCAGAATCTGCTTGAATTCTTTCCCCCTGCTCTGCTCTCTCTCTCTGTCAAAGAAATCAAGGAGTGTCCGGGTGGCTCAGCAGCTCAAGCATCTGCCTCTGGCTGGGTTGTGATCCTGGAGTGCGGGGATCCAGTGTCGCAGAGGGCTCCCTGCTCAGCTTCTCCCACTCTCTCTACTCCTCCCCTGCTCACGCTCTCTCTCTCTCAGATAAATAAAATCTTTTAAAATAAATAAATAAATAAATAAATAAATAAATAAATAAAATCTTTCTAAAAATTAAATAACAGTATGGAGATTCCTCAAAAACTTAAAAATAGAGCTACCCTAGGACCCAGCAATTGGACTACTATTTACCCCAAAGATACAAATGTAGTGATCCAAAGGGACCCCTGCCCTCAATGTTTATAGCAGCAATGTCCACGCTAGCCAAACTATGGAAAGAGCCCAGATGTCCATCGACAGATAAATGAATAGAGAAGATGTGGTATTTATACAACGGAATATCACGCAGCCATCAAAAAAGGAAATCTTACCATTTGCAAGGACATGGATGGAACCAGTGGGTATTATGCTCAGTGAAATAAGTCAATCAGAAAGACCATGACCATATGATCTCACTCCTATGTGGAATTTAAGAAACAAAATAGAGGCTCATAGGGGAAGAGAGGGAAAGATAAAATAAAATGAAATCAGAGAGGGAGACCAATCATGAGAGACTCTTAACTCTAGGAAACAAACTGAGGGTTGCTGGAGGGGAGGGGGTGGGGGGCTGGGGTGACTGGGGCATGGACATTAAGGGGGACACCTGATGTAATGAGCAGGGGATGTTATATGCAACTGATGAATCACGAACTCTCCCTCTGAAACTAATAATACACCAGTGTCAATTAATTGAATTTAAATAAAACTTAAAAAATAAAAAATAAGTAAATGAAAATAAAAGTACTAAAAGCAGAAAAGACGTCCTTTTCAGGGGAGAAAAACAGCAACGCCATAGCCAACGTGGCCTCCAGGAAAGTCAGCAAATCGCTGGGTGTGGAGAGCCTAGGCCTCCTGTCCTTTACAGGCAGAAAGAGGAGGAGCGCGCTCCGGGAGCAGTGAAACTCACACTTGCAAACTGTGGTTTGACGCTAACACTCCGTGTCAGCCCAATCTGATTCTCTGCTTGGCTTTTCAGAAACGTGATCAAATACTATCATTTGCCCCAATGTAATGAAACAATCTCTGCACGAAACCATTTCTGCGTGAACGCGGGGCGAGCAGGGGCGGGGGGAGCTGAAAATACAGCCAAGGTGATTCCTAGCAAATCCAAGGAGTTCCTCCGAAAATTCGCGTAGCCTCCCTCCCGTCCCCGCAACCTTCCCGCGCCATTTCCAGGCCTGTGCGCGCTCCTGCAGCTCCGCGGAAAGTCCGAATCACTGAAGCCCGGCCGGAGACTCGCAAACTCGCTGGCGAGTCTGGAGCCACCGTGAACTCCGAGCGCTGGCTGGCCGCGTACTCGACAGCGATGACTCATGCCCCGGGCAGAAGGACCTAAGAGCCTGGCGCCCAGCAAAGACCTGGCTCCGTGCGCGACCGAGGGAACGCGCGCGGCCTGCACTGCCTGCCCGACCCCTCCCGGGCCCCTCGCGGACGTCCGGATCCCTTCCCTGCCCGCTGCCGGCATGCCCGGGCCTGCAGCGTCTCCGGGACCGGTCTAAGCGCCCCGGCCGCCCCGCCGCCTCCGGCGCCCCTACCCTACCCCGCCCCCACCCTACCCTGCTCCCCCTCCACCGCCCCCAATCTTTGCCCGTATTACCCCCCCCCCACCCTTCCGCGACCGTCCGGGGGCCTTCCTGACCGCTCCACACGAGCACCGTGCGCTTTCCCGGCCGCTCCACGCGCTTCCCCGGCCGCGCCGTGCCCCTCCCCCGCTACTCCGTGAGCCTTCCCGGCAGCTCCGTGCGCTTTCCCGGCAGCTTCGTGAGCCTCCCCGGCGGTCTCAGCAGCCGTCCACCTCCCCAGGCCTCTCCTCGCCGCCCCGCACTGCTCACCGCGGCTCCACTGCTCACCGGGGCTCCGCGAATCAGCGACAGGGCGCACAGACACCAGAGGCACTTCCGCAACCATCCCATCGCTGCCGCAGACTGGAACAGCTGAGGGCGGGTTCAGGCGTGGCTCTATTTATGGGAGCGTGCCCCACCCCCACCCCCACCCCCGATTCCGGAGAGGCGGGACCCAACACGTGTGGAGGGCGGAGCCCAGCCGTAATTTGCCGCCACGGGGCCAGGCTAGCCGTCAGTGGCCGGCGCGGCGCAGCGGGCGACGCCCATTCTCTCCTTAAAAGGCCGTGCAATGACGTAAAGGGCAACGTCATCTCCAAGCGCCGGCCGTGGGCTCGGAGCCAGAGCTCCCGATCCTGGAAGGGGGCGGCCACCTCATCCGGGTCCTTGCTCAGCGGCGCCCGTCCGCCCCCCGCTCCCGCCGGGCTCTCTCTTCTTCCTTCATTTGAGAGCAGGAGCGCACACGTGGGCGGGCGAGCGAGCAGGGAGCCCGGCCACGTCGTGGGGAGGGGGCGGCTAGTGGTTGCTGGGGACTGCGCTTCAGTTCGGGAAGACGGAGAGTTCTGCCGTCGGAGCGCGGGGATGGGTGTGCGACAAGGTACCGCACGTGCCCTAGGCGCCGGGCCAGACGGAAAATTCGGTTAGGTTGTTTGACCACAGTAAAAGCAATGTCACGTCTCCTTTGAAAATCTGGTCTGAGTTTTGAGACAAGCGGGGTGGTCTGGTTATGCTCCGTTAACTCTGGTTCCCTTCCTCAGCATTCCGGCAATTTCTGGAGAGCGTGATCTCGAGGCCCCTCCCTGTCCCCCCTGCGGAGCCCCTGGGTCCCTTACTACCTTTGCACACCCAGCCTTGAGAGCGGAAGGGAGAAAAACAGACCTTCTCCTGAGCACCAGTTTCGGGAAGTGGGGTCAGGCTCCCAGTCTGCTATCTAGGTACAAGGCCTCAGGGCTCCCTTGGCGCTCAGTCAAACTGAGAAAAGAGAATTTTACTACTTTCAAGTCCTTCCGCAACATGAGTTAGCATTTCTCTGTGTCCTGATGAATAAGGTTTCTTCCTAGAATACAGACTCCATCCTGTGTCTGTGGAGACATCAAAAGCGCTACCCCCTAACTGCTTAAAAGGCCAGGCATCAGCCAGAGTGATGGGCAAGAGAAAAAAGAAAAGGTATCCAAATTGGAAAGAAGAAGCAAACCTCCGTTCAGGGATGTCATCATCTTACCACAGAATACAGTAGAGATGCCATTACACAAACGACAACCCTTTAGAACTAATAAATTCTGGTCAGAAGCCTGATGGGCTTGACCATCTTATCCCACAATCTCAGAGGCAGGAGGAGCTCTGCACAGTGGGGCCATCACACCCACAAGGGAAGCCGCCAGCACTGCTCCCTTTGGGGGTGCTCTCTCCTGCTCAGGTGAGCTGGGCTGGGCGGGAGGGGGCTGCGCTGGAGGAGCAGGCGGCAGGGCTGGTGGGGACCCAGGCCTCCTGGGGCTAGGGCAGTGTGGACCAGGAGGGGACTTTCCCAGACACAACAGGAAGCTAGGGCGGAGCACTCCCAGCAGCGCAGGCCTGGCCTCAAATGAAACAGGCAAGATAAAACTTTTCATTGCTCAGAGGCTCCATTCCCTGGGCAGAATCAGAAGGGAAACAATGGAAAGACTACAGGTGTCACTGAGTCTGGTCTGGAAAACTCTCAACCCCAGGGGAAGGGGGAGTTGCTTCCTCTGAAAGGTTAATGTAGGGCAAGCTGCAGCAGAGTGGGAGGAAGGCAAAAGGACACCTCACCTTTCCCCAGCTTTTGTCATTTAATTTTATTTTAAATCCAGTATAGTTAACATACAGTTTCATATTCGCTTCAGGTGTACAACAGCATGATTCTTTTAAAAGAATTACGCATGGTCTGAGCTGCAGACCACCGGCATCCAGGAACACTTGCTCGTCAGAGCAGACAGAAGGGGACTGATCTGGATGCTTCCCACTTGGGAGTCACATTTGTTAATGCAGGCAGGCCGGTCAGAAAACCCACAGCGAGTCCCTAAGGACCAGCCCAGTGGGTCCCGGGCACCTGTGCAGGATAGAAATCAAATGTGAGCCAGCAGAAGGTGAGCAGAATTTACTGAAGGTATGGAGAGAGGGCAGGTACAGACAGTGTCTGGGAGATCCAGAAAGGAAAGGAGCAGCTCTTCTTTGCTCAGGGGCTGGGTTTTGTTTTATAAATAGGACGGAGAGAGCACGCACAAGCAGGGTGAGCAGCAGGCAAAGAGAGGGGGTGAAGCAGACTCCCCGCTGAGCAGGGAGCTCGATGTGGGACTGGATCCCAGGACCCTGAGATCATGACCTGAGCAGAATGCAGACGCTCAACGGACTGAGCCACCCAGGTGCCCCAGGGTCTGGGGTTTTTATCAAGGATTATGGTCTGGTGTACATGTCTTCTCAGGAACCCCTTAGAAAAAGGACAAGGGCCCAGGTGTCCTTCATAAAACAATGATTGCTTGGGGCCCAGGGGTCTCGGTGTCAAGATGTCTAGCGCTGGTGGTCTGGAATGTGTCCGTTGTGCTCCAAGATGCCAAAGAAATCACGAGCTCCTCGTCCTTACAGGGAGGACAGACACTATTTGCACTATGAGACATGTGTAAAGTGGGGGGTTAGGTCCAGCAAGAACACAAGCAGGAAAAGGAGCAAAAACCAGACTTTTTGGAGTCCTTCAGGCTCCCCACGTCATGGTGACGCCCAGTTCAGGGTGTGTGTCCCTAGACAACCACAATTTCTGCGTTGCCGACCTGAGCGTAACCTGCCCGTGCTGTGTCTGGCAGCCCTGTTGCCGCTCAGCTTGAATTCAGGTTCCAACTGACTTTGCAGATTCAAAACAACGTCCCTCATCTCTTGAGAAAGAAAAAAACAACCTCAAATAGAAAGTGTTTTATGTTCCAACATATCATCCAGCACAGGACTTGGGGTTTTTTTGGTTTTCACACTTTTTGACAAGTCATAGTCAGAAGAGGTGTGACAGCACATAGGGTAGAAGGACTTAGAGCCAGAGGGAGGGTTTATGTCGATGAACAATGGATGTATCACAGTGAACACGTGCACCCACACCCGAGTTTGTACACGGATGTTCGCAGCATCACTATTCACAACAGCCGAGAAGGGGTTACAGCCCCAACGTCCGTCACAGGCGACATGAGGGAGTAAAATGTGGTACCCAACACTCTACACACACACAAGAGGGTGCAGCAGTATGGACGACACTGACCTGTCTTTGGCCTCCGTCGTGTTCAGCGAGGCCGTCGTCTGCTCGACCCCCCTCCACCCTGAGCAAACTGAATAAACTGTGTGGGGTGGCCAGCTCGGATTTCTGGTCTCAAAGTGCCTTCTGAGTTTAGGGGATATTTTACTTCCCACCCCCACCACTTCTAACAAAAGGGAGGAAGCACAGTCCTGCCACAACACGGGGGCACCTGAAAACATCCCCAGAATGAACCCAGACCAGAAGGCCACCTGTTGTATGATTCCATTTATAGAAAATGTCCCAAATAGACTAATCCAGAGAGACAAAAAATTGGTATTTTCCAGGACCCAGAGCAAGTGTGGGGGGCGCAGGCAGAGTGAGGGAATAGGACTGGAGGAATGGGGAGCGACCGTCTCATGAGTATTGGGGTGTCTCGAACGTCTGCAGCCTGGCTTCCTCATCTGTGGGAGAGGGATGGGAACACTTGCTGCTGAGGGCTCAGCAGGGGTCAGAGGTCAGAGGACCTGCTGAGTGGATGGCAACAGTCATGCCTACCCAGGCCCCTGGACTCACCACCTGGCCCCCCTCCCTGCCCCACGATCCCGACCCTACTATGATACCGTCCAGGCCAAGGACCCCACACTCCAGGAGGGAGCCGGCAGAGGCCTGCTGCCCCCATACTTGCTGGTTGTTGGGGTGGCTCCCAGTCCTGCCCGGACCCGCCGGCTTCTACTGAAAGTTCTTGCTCCTAGAAGTTGCAAGATTCATCCAAAGAGATGAGAAGTCACCGTGTGGTGACCATCACCCAGTTACTGGGGAACTGCATCTCCCTGCTGCCCTAGGATTCGTGGGGGGCAGGGCGGGCCAGAGGCTCATTGTCCTCTGGGGCACCCTGCACTCCCACGCTGCCACCCTCCCAGCCGAGGCTGGCACCGATGGCCTGGGAGCCAAGCCAGGCACATTTCAAGGGGGCCAGGAAGGGCAGTCCTGCGTAGGGGGATGGGAGGCACAGCCCTGGACACCTACATCACCCTAGAGTATCACCACGGTGTCTGTATACCCAAGCATTAACCCAGAGGACCCAGAAGTCACGTCCAGGTTTGTACTATGTCCGAGTGCTGCGTGACGCCCTTGAAACCACCCATCTGGGCATTGGACCAGCTGTTCCCGTGGGGTGATGCCCACCCATCCTTCTTTTCCTTGTTGAGTTAGAATAACTTTTGGCATACCAAGGGCATAAACATAATTCTGGAAGGGATTCTGAGGCTGCCGTGGGGCGCGGTGCTGGAGCTGGTGAGTCAGGCCACACGTGGGTGGATCCCTGAGAGGAGGTGGCCCCGAGTTTCCTCTCCAGAGCAACCAGCCCTGCTATCAAGATGCGCAAAGCTACGACCTCGAGGGCACCCATTCTCCACACAGCACAGAGGCAGAATAAAATCCAAATGCTCTCTCCGGAGCAGCTCCATCTGCCCCAGAGTCTGAGGGAGGCCCGTCTCAGTGCGACTCGGGCAGCGTGGGCAGGCTGTCAGGAAGGACAGCCCTGTGCCTCAGGATGCGTGTGTGGCCCTCCAGGTCCCTCCTCCTGTCCTCCTGCGCCGTGGTCCCCTCTGTCCACAGTTGCCATGCTTGCCGGCTCTCTCTGCCTCCCCTGGGCTGGCTGAAAGTGGTGGTGCCTGGGCAGGAGGTCGGGGGCTGGCCGAGGTCTGCAGGCGATGCCCTCGTGGCCCCCAAAGGGACACGACAGGAACACACACAGCAGGAACCAGGAGGGGGGCGTAACCCCAAGCCAGAAGTGTAATCTGAGGTGTCCCCACGTCTGCCCAGGATGCCTTCCGCAAGTAACCCGTTTATGATATTTTCCAAATGCATATGCAGCTGCATCTTATGGAGGGCGGCGAACAGTTTAAACACAGACGCTCCCCGGCCCAGCTGGGTTCTCCACCTCAGGAGCATCTGGTGATGCTGCTCCGTCACATCGTTACGGTTTTCACGTTCGCATTTCTCAATATCAATGTCTTCCAGGCCGACAAGCCTCATAAATGTTTTCCAGTCTTTATCGGAAATCCGTTCTTCAAATCCATAGTAGATCCTGCCTGAAGAAAGTAAAAACAAAGAGGAGGGCTGTTGACAGTTCTGGGAGGACCGCCTGTGGCACCTGTTATCGCTGCTCCCCAGGGGTGCGGTCGCAGGTGTCTCCAGCTTCCCCTGGGCCTGGGCACCGGCCAGTACACCACACCCAGGAGGTGGGGGGTCCTGTGCGAAACCCGCTGATGTCCCAGAACTCGGGTCCCGGGGCGGGGAGACTGAGTGGGGCCACGGCTCCTGCCCTGCCTGTGGCTCATTGCTCGAGTCTGGGAGAAGGAGCCAAGGATGCAGAAAAGTGGGGAGCTGCATGGGATCTGCAGTCCACTGCGGGTCACCTGCCCTTCTTCTGTCCCTTGACCCAGAGAGAGGCTGTAAGACACCTCAGGACTGAGAAGGCCCCCTGGCGTTGGCTGGGGACCATGGTCAGGATCTGAGACCTGGGGCAAGTTTTGTAACCTCTCGGGGTTTCAGAATGCCATGTTCTTAAACCTGTCCAGCAGGTGGTCTTGCAGAGCTGGGAGCGAAGATGAGAAACCAAAAAGCACCTGTCACGTAGCAGGTCTCGAGAATCCTCCAAGAACGCCAGCAAGACACAGCGTCCTAGCCAAGAGGGGGCCTACCCGTCGAGGGTTGGAACGAGTATTCCTACCCCAATTATTTCTCCTTAAAAACACGAACGCACCCTCCAATCAAAGCGGTACTCCAGGTCTGTGAACCCCACAAAACTGTTGGACAAATGCTGTTCCCCTAGTGTCACCCCTGAGTGCGAGAAAGTGCACGTCAGGCGGACAGACGGCCCTGCGGCCTTGTGCAGGCAGGTGTCTCCCTCTCAGAACCAAGGACACCAGGACTTGGCACTCAGGCCAACGAGACGAAGCCTTAACGGTCCCTACAAATGACTGATTCAGATTCCGTACCTTCATTGGACGAATCTTTCACAAAATAGTTAGTTTCATACTCCTGTGGAGAGAAGAAAAGAGCATTGCAGGAGAAGGAAGAACCGTGTGGCGGAAACAGAACCACAGTCTGGTTTGAGGCGGCAGCAGGGTGGGGGCAGGGGAGGCTCCGCGCGGGGAAGAAGGCCTTCAGGGAGTCCACCACGGGTGGCCGAGAGCTCACAGCCCACGTGTGTCCCCCGGGTTACGCTCCCCCAGGACACGCCCAGGACGTGGAGGCAGCACAGGAGCCCCTGCTCGGGTGGGCGGGCAGGTGCCCGCTGACTGTGTCACCTGGGGTGACCCACTGTGCTCCAGGTACTACGAACAGAGAGCACACCTGTCCACACAGACGCACCAAGGAACACTAGATGGGCATCAGGACGGTCTCCTAGCGGAGGCCAATGCCAATGCAGACGGCCCGTGAGCAGCAGCTCCAACGCCCGCTTGCCCCCTGCGTAACGTCAGGCTCCCCGTCAGCGTCAGGCCGCCCACTGCGGGCACGAGGCCCGCGCCTCCAGACCCCAGCTCGGCCTCACACCCGCACGTGCCTCCCCGTGGTGGCAGGGGCTGCGCAGCCGTAAAATAGGCTAAGAACGGAGGTGCTCTCGGGGCACAGACCGACAGGGCCACTGCGGGCCTCCCGCTGAGATGGCAAGGGTCCTAACTTCTCTACGGACTCGACTCTGAGCCGGCGGGGAAGCTGAAGAAAGTCGGGGGCTCTCCGTGCAGTGATGCCTACGGGCACTCGGCCCAGGAACCCAGTCTCCAAAGGAGAGTTTGCAACCTCCACGCCCACACCAGGGGAGCACGGGGGCCATGACATGCACCACAGGAGCCCCCATCTCTTCCATGGGACCCTGTCCCTCAAATCCTCCCCCATGCCCTGCCTTTAGGATTCAGACACGGGGCCTTGTCCTTTCCCAAACCCTGACTCTGTCCCTCTGATGCACACGCTCTCCCCTCGTCCCGAAGAGCCCTACTCCCCAGACCACGCAGCAGGAGTCGGCTCTCGTCAAACCCTATTCAGGGGGCACACGCAGGACAGCGCCCGCTGCCCCACCACAGAGGATGGGGACCGTGGCTCCCCCCAGAACGAGCCCAGCCCGCTCGGTCCATCCAGGGTGATGTGTGCACTCGCCATTCCCCCCGACGCCCCTGCTAGGCAGAGGCCGCGGCTGGCACATGGAGGTGCTGGCCGATGTGAGACCGCCACGCACTCGGGAGGCTGTGGTGTCCGGCCTCCTCGGTCCCGCTGCTTCGCAGCCACGGGACCTGGACAAGGACGCTCTCTGGGCCTCTGTGCCCACCTCGGTGTCACAGCCCGTTCGGACAGCAGGTGCACTGGGGCTCCTATGTGCAGAATTGTAACCCCGGACGCTGAAGTCCCCACCTCTGCACGTGACTATGGTTGGAAACAGGGCCTTGGTGGACAAGGAGTTAGGACGAGGTCGTGAGGGTCAGCCTCACTCCATCGGGACTGGTGTCCTCAGGAAAAGGGGAAATCAGGATATGGACTGACACACAGGGAGATGCCCCGTGAAGACGGACACGGAGGCCGGGGTGACGGTTCCACACTCCACAAAGCCCCGAAGACGGCCAGACGCCAGCAGCAGCCGAGGGAGAGGCCTGGCCCCGATGGCCCTCACAGCCTCAACAGAAGCCCAGCCGACACCTTGTCCCTGGACTTGCAGCCTCCAGGACGTGGAGACAGCACATAGCCCGCTGTGGAAGCCGCCCCGGGACACGCATACAGGACTTGTGCGAAAGCACGCCCGTCCGCACTGAACACGGCGTCTGCACACGGCAGGTGCTCAATAAGCAAGAAGCTGCCGTTCCCCGCGCCCACCCAGACGGGTCACGTACCTGCTCCAGGGCCCTGAGGGACGGGGACGCCGCGGGCTGGTCCTGCGGCCCAGGGGCAGCCGGAGCCACAGAACACAGCGCCTGCTCTGCGGCCATGGGGCTCGCCCCGACCACCATCTGCTGCAGCGCGGCACCCTCCTCCGCCTCCTCTGAGGGGCCCGGCTGGCCGGGCTCGGGCTGCAAAGTGGCTCCGTCCTCCTCCAGCTGGTGACACGACAAGGACGTTTCTAAGTCAGGGGCTGGCCCATCCCTCTCAGGATTCGAGGACAGCAGCGACTCAGGGTGTTGATAGCAAATCTGTGGTAAAGGACAAGGTCGTGTCTCTCGGGCACGAAGCCCGCGTACCCCCGAGCCACTGCTTGGGAGAAACACGCGTGCCTCATAGGGAGACAGAAAATGGGAAATTTTGGAGAACAGCGAATGGGGTGAGCTCCCCACTCTGCCACCAACTCCTGGGGGGGAGTCCCAAGACCCCCAACCCAATCCTGTGGGGGGCTGAAAGTGGCCCCCCAAAGACACAGGCAGACCGCGTTCTACCGCTTCCCCACAGGTGGAGGGTCTGTGGCGACCCTGCCTTGAGCGGGCCGGGGGCGCCATCTTCCCCACGGCATCTGCTCGCTCTGTCTCCAGGTCACCTTCTGGTATTACCTGCCCAGTGCGTAACTGATTCGTGAGGACTGTATTTGTGCGTGACCTGTGCAACGTGCTGGGACCTCAGATGACGGGGAGCACTCATTAGCAATAAAGTGTCCCGCTTGCCAAGTACAGCCTGTGCCCAGCATGGAGCTCAACCTGGGGCTTGAACTCACGACCCCGAGATCAAGACCTGAGCTGAGATCCAGAGTCAGACCACCCAGGAGCCCCGGCAGTAGAGAATCTTTTAAGTAGGGTGTGAGAAAGAACGCTACTGCACTTAAGTCTACACTGTGGTGGGAGCACTTCTGGACACCCCCCCGTGACGGGAACGATTCATCTGACTGGCTCCGTGGTGCCACGTGCTTTACGGCCGTGGTCGGGGACCCAACCGCAGCACCCGCGTGTCGTGCCTGCCGCTCCACGCCCTGAGCTCTGTGCCCGCTAGCAGGGCCTGACCGCAGGAGCTCACGCTGCACCACCGTGAGCCCGCGCCAGTGGGCAGCGTCCTCCGGGAGGCTGACGCGGAGACACAGACGCTCAGCCCTAGATCAACCGGGGTTTCCAGCCTGACTGAAGAGGCAGGAAGGGCCCTCCCCACAGCCTCTGAAAGAGCCACCCCGCGCGGCTGATGCCAGACTCCGGCCCGCAGAGCTGGGGGCTACACGCTCTACTGCTTCACGGTCCCCAGCACGCCCTGCCCTGCTTATGCAGCCCGGGACGCTCGCGCGGAGCCCTCTGCCCCGCTGTGCCTCGCTTTCCACTCTGGCCCCGACCGGCAGAACGTAAGCCTTCTTCCAGCACATTCTAGGGCTCCAGTAAGGCGGGAGCACACGGGGCTGAAGCGCAGGGGCTCCCGCGCACCCACCCCCGGGATGTCTTCTGGGACTCGGCTGCGGCCACGGCCCGCCACGCCCGTTAGGGAAACCGCACGGCAATACGTACAGTGCTGCCTGGTCCTTCTGCCCGTCCTGAAGACCAACAAGAAGAGAAAGGAACAGAACCGGTGTCAGTGGGGACAATGACTTCTGTGAGGCGAGAAACTGCTGTGTACATATGAAAAAGCCACCTTACCTTTCCAGAAGTGGACCAGCCACTGGTGAGGCCACACACCTGCGAGGAGCACAACAGGTGAGCACAGGAGGTAAGGACAGGAGGGAGCACAGGGGGTGAGCACAGGGGCTGAGCTTCTTCGGTGTTCTCCCCACACCCAGTAGCCCTGCCTCCCTCCGGGCACCCCCACGATGACACAGCGCCAGTCTCTCCTGCCCCTTGGCCTCCAGCACCCCGGACACGGTGTCTCCAGCCAGCTGACCAGAGATGCGGGTCTTAAGACCTATGAGTCCGGAGCAGGCGGCAGACCCCGAGCTCAGACAGGAGACTGAGACAATGAACACAGCTGTGTTTTAATCTCAAAAGCCCCATCGGGGACCCCCCACCCCCAGGCCTCCCCACCGGATCTCCTGAGGCGGTTGCTACGCTGCCTTCCCAGGACGGACCTGGCGCTAATTTCCGTTGCCCTTTACAGCAGTAAATGATGAGGAAAAGGAGAACGGCGATGACGACGGCGACGATGTAGCCGGACACATACTGGGATTTCTTCTCTCCTGGAAGGAGACATAACAGAGAACGGTGGGGCAGGGGCAGGCACGCTTTTCTCACTTAAGTGACGGGCGACAGAAAATCCCCGCTCCGGGAGGGATGGCAGCACGGCGGTCACTCCGGGCCCCAAGCCCCGTCTCCCGCTGGTCATCATCGTGACCGTCCCTAGAGGGAGGCAGCAGAGGCTCAGGCTTCCTGCGTCGCAGACGAGGACCCCGGACTGAGAGGACGTGGGATTCTGCTCAGGTGGCTGGAAGCAGCAGGAGGTCCGCACGCCCAGGACAGCGGCTGGAGGGCCTGGTTTCCCAGGACGGGGCCTGGGATTTGCACCTGCAGCAGCAGCAGGCAGAGGCTGGCCACTCCCGACTGCAGCAAGGCCCACCCATGGGGGCCCGAGCGACTGGGCAGGTCCACCCGGGGGAACATCTGCTATAACCACTCGGGCGTCTGGCCGCACCGTGGTGACATCACGGCAGGGACAGCACATATGGACACACGGACGCAGGAGGCAGGGCAGGCCCATTAGAGCCTGGATGGTCAGCGCCCTGATGTCATGGGCGTCGGCAGCCGGGGCTGGGTGGGTCGGACCATGGGGCAAATCGTTCACGTGATGCCACTGTCTCATGCAGACTTCCTTCATGCGCAGATGAGGCCCTTCCTAATGGGTTCTTCAACCTCTGCTGTTCAAATATCCTTTAAAAGTGCAAGTGACACGACTCAAAATCTACTGTGTGGAAATCAACAAGCCAACGCTGCAGCATAAAAGGACCCCCAACGTCCCACAGCAGCCGGACGATCTGGGGGAAGAGTGAGGGGAGCCTGTGCCTCAGACGTCAGGGCCCGCTGGAAAGGTGGACGCGGCCCAAGACGGGACAGGACGACAGCCTCACACAGAGATGCTCGCTTTCCAACCAACGGACACTGGCTGCAGCTGGAAGGGAATGTCTTTGCAAAACACAATCCTGGTTCACGAGTATGTGCAGACAGGAAAGACACCGCGAGCCCTGAGCTCCTACCCCACACCTTGCCGGTTCATTGTAGAACAAAATCCGAAAGGTAAAACCATACAGAATCCCTCGAGGTGAGGAAAGATTTCTCACACAGGACACACGAGCAGCAACCGCACGGGACGCAGCGGTGAAGGGACCCCATGAACACGAAGGGCGTGTCCTCCAACACTCCTGAGCGACACTTAAGAAGGCAGCCCCCCTGCCCCCCCGAGGAGACACTCGCAACACAAAGAGACTGTACCGAAATTCTGTAAGTCACCGCCACCCTCTAGGCATACAGCCAACCCCTCAGGACAACGTAGGCTTCGACTACGAGGGTCCACGCACGTGCGGAGTTTTCCCGTAAATACAGTACGGTACCATCACCGCGTCTGCACCTCCTTGCGATCTCCTCAATACCACTTTCGGTATATGTGACACAATCCACATACGACAAAGGGGTTGATCAACCGTCCGTGTGGCCATGGAGATGTCACTCACCAGGAGCCTGCTAGTCGTTCAACTCTTGGGGGAATCAAAGGCTCCCTGTGGATTTTGGACCCCGCAGAGAATCGGAGCCCCTCGCACCACATTGCTCAGGGGTCCGCTCTAACTGTCAAATCTGAGAAAGAAACCCGCCTACGAGTCAGCTTATAACAGGCATGCGTCTCGCAAGGACACTCGGCACAAGAGGCCCAAAGCCTTGGGGCTCACTTCTGCTCCGGGCTTGCACCTGCCTCAAAGTCTTGGGACCCAGCGGAGCGCCCCTCAAGGCACGGACCCGGCCTGGCCTTAGGGATCCCGTGAAAGGAGAGACGGAAGAGGTGCTCACTCACCGGGAGAAAACCACAGGCCTCACGGAAGCCAGCCACTCCACCCCCCCCACCCGCTCCGCGGGGCGCTGGACGCCAGGCAGGACGCCAGCAGGGAGCTGCCCTGTCAGCCACGCGGCCCGGCGCGTGCCAAGGACAGGAGCCTCAGCGTGTCACCAAGGATTCAGAGGTCTGTGAACCGTGGCCCATGACCCAAATCCAGCCCCCTGTCTATTCCTGCAAGTTTTAAGGGCACCCAGGCCTGCAAAGCCTCAACACCTCACCTTCACGGGAAAGGTCTGTGGACCTGGATGGAAGACAGGGCATCCGTCTCTTACCTGGGGCCTCTGGACCAGGCTCTGTGTCACAGACTGTATCACTTGTGGCATTGCAGGGCCGAAGGGTAGCGCCAGAACATCTGGAAGACGGAGGAAACCCGGAGCATTATCCCCCCTGCCTGGACGCAGCCCCAAACATTCCTCTCACCACCCGCAGGTCAGGGGTTAGGAGGAGCCCCAGCTCCCACGATGGCCTGCCAGCCTTCAGGCCGTCACTGCCTGGCATCTCCCCGACTGTCTGGCCCAAAGTGGCTCACTGAAGAGTAAAGCTCTGTCCCAGGCTCTGTGACACACGGGGAGGGCGGGTGGGGGAAGCCTCTCTGTTTCTGGGTAGCGCTGTATGTGGCTGTGAGGACTGGCCTGCGGTAGCTGCACCTCGATCTCCATCGAGAAAGAAGTTACCCAAAGGTGAAGCGCATGGAAGAGGGGACATGCAAGCGAATGCAGAGTAGCCAGAGCCTTGATCGAACTGGACTTGAAAGCAGTCCCTACTTTGCACCTGCAGCTACAGGAAACTACCGTTCAGCACAGTCTGAGTCCTATCAGTTTACAACGTGCCTCACAAACATGAGCTATTTCTTCAACGTGCCTCTGCCACCGTCAGCGTCCCCAGAAGGTCCTCCGAAAACCCGTGCCCACCCGGAACCTCAGAAGGGTGTGTGCAGAGATGCTCTCATGACGGAGGAGCTCACACCAGACTACGGTGGGCCTTCATCCTAGACCGCTGTCCTTATAAGAGGGAAGTGTGTATGAGACAGAGAGGAGGCCACGGGAAGACAGAGACACACACACACGCGAAGATGACCTCGAAAAGACAGAGGCAGACATGGAGGATAAGCCAAGGAGCCCCGAGGAGTGCCGGCAACATCAGAGGCTGGAAGAGGCGAGGCAGGGTCCTCCCCTAGAGTCTGCGGAGGGAGCACGGCCCCGCTGACACCTGGATTCAGACTGCCGGTCTCCAGAACTGTGAGAGAACACACCTCTGTTGGTTTTCACACCGCCCCGTTGTGGCCCTGTCACGGAGCCACAGGAGGCTCACGATGCTGTGGCCGTGCCGCTCTGCTGCCGTTCCACCTGCCTCGACCTCACTTCCCCCGGAACCTTCGCTGGCTAGCCTCCTCCCCTCCCTGGGCCTCTGCTCCGGAGACCGGACCCCTCCCACGCCCTCTGCCCCTCAGGGACTCATCGCTGCCCGTGTTTGGACCGTCTCCACCACTGCTGGGGACTTAGGGTCTGGTACTGTGAATACGGCGGGGGGGAGCCCACACCCAAGCCCCCAGCACCTTCGACACCGGTAGCAACTCTCCGTGCAGTCTGGGGAGTCGCAGTAGAAGCTCCCGGTCTTGCACTGACATTGCTGGTTGCTGGTCCGCGTGCACGCAGCCACCATCTCCTGGTCTGAAAGGAGAGGGCTGAGGGTCAGCGCCGGGGGAATGGACCGTCCCCGCCCATACCAGACTGCGCCAAGCACCTTGCATGGGAACTGTCCTCCCCCTCCACGGCCTTCTAAACAGGGGCGAAGAGGAGCCAATAGCCAGACCTCACACCTGAATTCTGGTGAGGGCCCAGGGCCACCTGCTAAGAAACCACCCCTTTGGTCCCGTTCACCTTGTTTCCCCACAGAGAAGAGCACAGCATCGCCAGGGATGCCAAGTGAGTAAAACCTCAGAGACAGAAGGGCAGACAGAGGGACCCCTCCTCAGGCCAGCAATATCCACCATGGCCGTGCTGATGACCACCCCCAGAGCCCTTCCTCCGGGCTCGAGACCAGCAACAACATTCCAGATACAGAGGATAACAAGAGAGGACCACACGCCCCTCTGGGGACCACGTCCCACCCACAGCCCGGGTTCAGCACTCCACAGCCCGTCACTACTTTCTCGCTCTTCCTGAGACTGGACGCGCTGGGCAAGACACAACTCGGGCCGATTCACGCCGCGAACCCCACACTGGGCCGGGTCCCACAGCGTGCTCCTCCGGGGACCCAACTCTCCATCAGTGGACCTCGGGGTTGCTGCTGGCTGTACGTTACTGCAGACCCTTCCCCAGCTCTCAGCACACACGGGCAAGGGACTGGCCGAGTCCGGATCAGGACACGGGGAGGGCGGGCAGAGGTTTTGGCCCATCTTCAACTTCACCAACTCTGCCAAGACTGTTTCCAGAGTGGACGCACTCCTACGCGTGCCTGGGGGTGAGTCCTCGCTCCCCTCGGCCCCCACGCCAGAACGCTGTCCGTCTGCTAGGACAGTACGTCTGTCCACCTACTCCAAGCTTTCTACACGTTTCCTGGCTGGGTATGTCCCATCTTCTTGGGTGCATCTGTCCCTCCACGTAAGTCAAGTGTGTTTTCACACTCCTTATTGATTTGCTGGTTCTGGATGTGAACGTGGGTGAGTTGTATCATAAGTATGTTCTCTCACTTCATGGCTTAATTTCCAAGCGTGGGTGTCTTACGATGAACAGAAGTCGGTCGATTGAATGCAGTCACACGTACCCACCTCATTTGTATGGTTTATGACTTTTCAGACCCCCGTAGGACGTTTTTTCCGCTGCCTCGAGGACATGAACACTCTTTATGTTTTGCTCTTATAGCCCGACTTTTCACATACGGCCTGGGGTGCATCTGGGAATGGACTTGTGTGCATGGCGGGAGCTTCCGGCCTGCGTCCTGCACGGGCACCGGCTCTATCGGCGGCCGGCGGTCTGTGCTGGAGATGCCGCCCCTGCTCCTGTGGAGGGCTCGGTCACCGGGCCACACGTGACCTTTCACGGGCTGTCCACTCTGTTCCACTGGCCCAGCCGTCCACCCACACCTAAACATCACGCCGTCCCTCTGTCTCTCTGCACTGACTCATTACACCGGGGAGAGACGGTGCGCTCTTTCCTTCCCTGAGTGTTTGGACAACTGTCAGCTCATCCGATTTCATGAAAAACCTGTTGCGGCTACTTTTTATTTTAAATAAAAACTGTGTATTTAAACTATACAGCACGATGAGTCGGTAGGTCCTGTTGGGACTTTTCCTGGGAATGCACTGAATCTACGAATCCTTTCACGGAGAACTGACATCCTCAGACCGTAGCGTCTTCTCACATATAAGCTTGTATTTCTCTGCATATGCAGGGCTTCTTACATGTTGTTTGTTCACATAAACATTTTATACACCCTTTGCTACATTCACCTCAAAGTATCTTAGTTTGTCTTTGCTAATAGAAATGGTACTTTTTAAAACAATTCCATCTTTCAAACCCTCTGTGGCCCACACACAGACACGGAGACAAACTTCTGGAGATCATTCTTGCACACAGCATCTACAGTCCTGACTCTGGGTAGCCTGGTACTTCAACCACAGGCGCACATCATCATGGTTCGAACGCCTCGTGACTGGCACTCTGGCAGCTCTGTCCTTGTGCATAACTCCTTCTGGGGCAATGCCGATAGCTGAGGCGAAGGGGGCTATGTGTTCAAATCCAAGGATCCCACTGTGCCGGACTGTAGCGCACTTACCCTCCCGACACTTAGCACACGGCTGGCAGCTGGTCTCCCCGTTTGAGTACGTGAGGAAACTTCCGGGTTCGCATGGGTCACATATTGGCATGCCATGGTTTACACCGCAGTGTCTGCTGACATGAAAGCCTGTGAAGGGGGGGGACACAGAGGTGAGGTGGGGGCCCAGAACAGACCCGACCCCACCCCGGAGGCTTCTACTTGGGGACCAGCCCTCTCCACTATCTCCCTGGAATGTTCTGGGCTGATGCTTGGCCACACAGCCCCTGGGGACGTGGTGTCCGCGGTGTTCAACCACTCCTGGAACGCACGTCAGCGGATGGTTTTGAGCACACACACGGGAGCCCCCCGAGAGCCCGACAACGTCTGTGTGTTCACCCCAGCTCCCCGGGGTGGGCTGGACAGCTTCCGGTTCATCTACAGGGCACACTGGAGGTCCAGAGACAGAGGTCTCTGACCAGTCCCAGAGGACCCCCCAGGGGTGGGCTGCCTCGTGCAAATGCTCTAGCTGAGCCAATCACACCTTGCTGCGAGGAGCCTGTCTCGACCCGCATTTTGCACACAGGCTGAATTCACAAGGTTTCCAGCAGAAGCACGTAACTCGTGCCCACGTGAGCTGTGTGCGTGTGCAGGTGTGCACAGGTGTGGACGCACACACGCCTGCTGTATATACAGGTGTGGGGCGAGCGTGTGGGTTGAGTGGTCCAGGTGTGGACGTTCGGTGCCCGGAACGGGAGCCCTGCACTGGAGGAGAGTGGGCGAGGGGTGGGGGACGCGGGTGCTGATGGGTAGTGGTATGGGGTTGGCCCCCGCAAAGAGGAGATCCGCGAAGCACTCTCACTGATAGTGTGGGCACACCTGTCTGAGAGTGTAGAGGAGGTGAGGTGGCGTGGCCGGGGGGCAGAGCAGGCGCTTGAGGCTGCGGCCCCCACCTGCCCTGTGGGGCTCACTCAGATCATCGTCAGACAGGGGAATAAGGCTCCGTGGACACGCTGTGCCTGAGGACAGTGGTCGTCCCCGCCCCGCTAGGCACCCCCTTCCTCGGTCACCCCAGCGGGAGGGCAGCTAGGAGTATCCGGCCTGGCCGTGCACCCCCACGTTGTCCTCCATCTTCCTGAAGGCACCGCTCCCAACAAAACAAGCCCACGGCCCTGTTCCCACGAGAGTCCCCCACAGTGGGGGCCCAGAGGGGGTGGCTGGCTGCCAAGGAGAGGTCCACCCACCTGACCAGCGGGGGTCTCCCCACCCAGCCTCCAGCGCCAGCCTCTAGCTCTGCTCCAAGCACCCACAGCTTCCCTTCGCCAGCTGAGGAGGGCCGGCCCGCGAGGCTCTAGAAGACACCCTGGGACTCACCGGCCGGGCACTTCCTGCAGCACAGGCCGAGACCGTCAGGCTTGTATTCCTCCGGGCCGCAGTTGGGGTCAGCACCCGGCAGGGGCACCTTCGAGCAGAAAAGGAGGTGGGGGTCATCAAGAGAAGCCTGCTGCACACGGAGCCGCACACGGCCTCTAACTGGATGCGTGTCGGCCGATAGGCGGGCAGCCACCTGCCACCTCACGGCGGGGGGGGCGGGGGGTGAGCTTTGTTGGGCGAGCGCATGTTGGGAACTTCCTATGGCATCTCTGTGCTTTTGGACTTCGTATCTGGAGCATGTTACTCTGGGGAAATGTTCTTTCGTTTCCCAACACATGTGGGCAGGTCCACTGTTCCTATTGTTGCTGTCTAACCTACTGGCCCGGCCTGCACGGAATCCTTCGGGACTGATACTGCTTTTTTGGAAAGATTTATTTATTTCAGAGAAAGTGCGGGGGGCGGGGGGGAGAGAAAGAATCCCAAGCAGTCTCCCCGCTGAGTGGGGAGACCGACAAGGGGTTCGGAGCCCACGACTCAGAGATCGTGACCGGAGTTGGACGCTGAAAGGACTGAGCCACCCAGGCGCCCCGAGATCTGTGTTTGTTTTCGCTCATCTGTTCAGCAGCTACACACGTGTCAAGAAAGCACGTCTCCTGCTGGCTGGAGGGGGGATCTGAGTGCGTGCACCTGCGACCTGGGTGCACACACACTAAAGCCCGCTCTGGATGGGGTCCTAATTGTTCACATCCTTCCTGATTGTTTTCTGCTCCTCTATTGGGTTTGAGGGAGAGTAGCACCTCCTACCAAGTCGGTGGGTTTGTAGATTTCACCGATCACGTCAGTTTCTGCTGTTTGTATTTTGAGGCTGCTCGGCTGCATGGAGCGATTGCATGACCGCTGGGGTACCACCGAGCACCCCCGCCGTTGGCTGAATTCTGCTCTGCACCTGCCCACTCAATAACATTCGTCTGTAACCACGAAGCGGCTACTCGCTGCAGCTCCTGGCATGCGCAGAATGGCAGGACTCGCTTGAGGGACTGTGCTGATGCCACTCCCGCTATCTCCAGACCAGAAGAGCCTGCCATCCACCTTCGCCCCGTCCGCTCCCCACGCGGCCATGCTACTTCCTTTCAGGCAGAGCTCTGAAAACGCCACCTCACCAGATTTTCCCTTCTACATAAAACCGATCATTCGGAAATGAGTTCCACCTATTCGCAGGTGCCGGACCAACCCCCAAGTATTTTGGTTGACTTCTGCAATCTTATGTTGTGTTTTAATATCCCATTTTCTCTCTGATTCCATTTTCCTTCTTTTCTGGCTTTTGCTTCCTTTATTCCTCGTCTCCACATGCCTTTTCTTCCCTTCCCATGAAAACTGATGAGATTCCATTTTTAGTTTTTATTGGTTTAGGTTACATCTTACTTAACCTGGGCAAAACAAAAAGTTACAAAAACATATTTAGATGGGCTTAAGGAAGAAAACTCCCTGCGGACCCCACAGTTTCAACTGTTTCAGGCAACAATCTATCGATGAGTGCACACACCTGAATGAAAGCTGCTGGGAAAACAGAATATTTACATAGTTTCAAAGGCAACTCCCCTCAAGATATCTGCTAGTTACGGAGGGAGAAAATACTAACTTTCCTCTGAAGACACCTGGCAACCACCACCGGAACTCTCACCAAAGTCAGCGTCGCCAGTGAAGGAACAAACCCATGTCCTGGGTCAGGTGTCTTCTGAGATGGTGCAGTTGGAAGCACACAAAGTCAACTCTATGGTATTTTTGCCAAAAATGCCGAACCTCAATTGATTCACAAAAAGCCAGCTCATAGACCCAAACTGAGAAACATTCTACCAAAAGATAGGTCAGCATTCTCCAAGCATGTGAAGATCATGGAAGAGAAGACAGACTGAGAACAACTCGGCCTGAGGACAGGGGAGGGACAGCAGGTGACTTGAAGGGAGTCTGGGGACCAAGGACAACACCTGCTTCCATGTTTGCCATGGTTCTGAACGTGGAGTGCAGACACCCCCCGCCCCCAGAGGTGTGCAGGGTCACTACTAGTGCTCTTAGCCTGTGCTATTTTAGTTTGTGGGAGTTTGTTGTTGGCTGTTTTTGGTATTTTGAGGGTACCGTTTTTCCTTTTTATCGGACTGACATGCACAGCACTCAAGAGAAACCATTTGTAAGTGTACAATACGGCGGCATGCAGCCCACTGACACTGTTGCACAACTATCGGGACTATCTTGCTAACTTCAAAAGTGCAAAAGTGGAAATGAAACCGGAAAAGTTAAAAACCTTCTAAAAAAGAAAAACGAAATCTCAAAACAAGAGGAAAGCGGCTTTCCTTTCTGGAATTCAGCCTATCAAGAACATCCTGGAAGCCATTTCCTTCTGTCTGACGGAGGCTCACAGGCTCAGCAAGGGGACTCTCCAAGTGGCAAAGAACAGTAAAAAAGTCATGTCCTGCCCCCAGCCACTCCCTAGTCAGGCTCACCTGCCTCCGCCCCACCCCCGCCCCACCCCCTCTGTCTCCCCAACTCCACCCTGGGTTCTGCCCAGTACCCAGCCCTAGGCAAGCCAGAACATGGTGTGTTCCCCCCCCCCCCGTGCCCCCCCCCCCCGGAGAAGGACAGCAGGGCTGGGAGGGTGGGTGGTCTCAGCTGTACTGCTGGTGGCATGCTGGGGGCCCTTCCTATGTGCCTTGACCACCCAGGCCCAGGACAAGGGTGGGGCAAAACGTAAGCCCCCCCAAACCCCAAACTCAGCAACCATGATGAAACTACATGATGCAATACTTTAAAAAACTGAATCAGCAGACGGCTGCCAGCTCCCGAGAGTAAGGTTTTCTGGCATCGGAGGGGGATACCAGGACGTGAAGCGGGTGGTCAGGCTCAGGCCAAGCACAGGGTCCCATTCTGTCTTTATCTGAAATGTGTCCATTTCAGCACGGATTGTTTTGGCATGGATTTTTCCTTCTTCAAAAAGACCACGTGAAAATACGATTCACCTCAGGACCTGAGTTTTAGGGGCCTTCATAATTTTACACCAGACACAAGACCCGACTCACCTCCTCCAGGAGGCACCTCCCTTGCAGATGACTGAGGGTTCCCCATGTTCCCACCAGTGGCCCACCTACCAGCAGCAAGGCCCCCACCCCCACGGGGCTCACCCCACCCAGGGGTCCCCCTGCTCTCCGCGCTCCCCTCAGGCTCCTGCCAGCAGCCCCTCAGGCTCCAAGTCCCCTCCACAGCCCCTTCACTCCTGTGCCAAGAAATCCCTAAGGAACTGCAATGCCACGTGGCAGCCACAACCATCCAGCATTGGCGGACCCCCAGACTAGAGCGGGGAAGCCCTGGAGAGCCTACAAGGAGCTAACACTTGAGTGAACAAGAACACGCCACGGATCTGAAGTGAGCACCTCCCTCCCGGCAACCCCAGCCTCACACAGTGCAAGGTCCTGGGAGGGACCGTGGAGGAGTCACCCACTACCTGCCTGCTCTGAAAAGGTCCTGCAAGGGGCCCCGAGAACCCTGAGCCCAGCGGCTATAACGCAGCCACAGGAGGAGAAGAGAGGCATTTGCCCTGCTCCCTCCCAGAGAGGCTGGCAGACTATGTCCGGAAGGTGCAGATTCCAAGGGCTCCCCGCCCTAAAGCTTCAGCATGTATGACGAGGAGCTGATGGCACTACGGCCCCTGAATAAGCACCAAGCAACACAAGTTGATGCAGGACCAAGGTTCCCGGAATAAAAGGCTCTCTGCTTCTGCACAGCGAAGGAAACCATCGTCGAAATGCAGTGGCAATCGACCGCGAGGGAGAAGCTACTTGCCATCGATATACCCAGCAAGGGCTTAACATCCACAACAGACAAAGAACTCACGCGACTCGATAACAAAAAACAAACAACCAGGTCACAACACGGGCAGCGGACCCGAGTAGACATTTTTCCAAAGAAGACACAGATGTCATCAAGCCCGGGGAAAGAAGCTCAACATCGCTCGGCATCAGGAAATGCAATTCAAACCACAATGAGATACTACCTGACACCTGTCGCAATGGCTGGGATCAAAGAGACAAGGCACAGCAAGTGTTGGGAGGAACCCTCCCGCGCTGTGGGTGGGAATACAGGTAGATTAGGGCAGCTCCTCTGGGAAACAGTATGGACGTTCCTAAGGAAACTAGAAGTAGAACTGCCCTACGACCCCGCAACTCAACGTCTGAGTCTTAACCTCCCCAAGTTGAAGAGACACAAGCACCTCCGCGTTCCCAGCAGCACTGTCTACAACAGCCGAGACATGGAAGCAGCCACAGTCCACAGATGATAGAGGAACAGATGAGGAAGACGTGGTGTATGTACACGGTGCAAGGTTAGCCACAAACAATAATGCAATTCACAGTAAAAAAGGAGAAAAAGAAAGAAAAGTCTCTCTGGATCAAGTTTTTCAGCATGGCAAGGTGTTCTCGCAGACATCACCAGACATGCTTGACTACAGGGCACAAGAGGCTCCCCCATCCAGGAAGCGGGAGCTGCCAGAGTGGCAGGTGAAAACGTGACAACGGCAGAGAAAATGACAAGCCATCGGCCCTGGCAGATCTCATTCTGAACTTGCTCTGGAACAATGTGCTTATGTACACCTGGCAAATACGTGGGCAGAAGCAGGCAGCCCCCGGGGGGAGGGCACTTCTAAGAAGGTGTTAGGTACTAAAACACCAAGACTGGACTGAACACAGGAATGCCACAACCAACCTCAATAGACAACCTGACCACTATTCACAAGCACTAAATCAGCGGCGCTGGGGGACTCAGTCGGTTAAGCATCCGACTTGGTTCTGGCTCAGATCGTGACCTCAGGGTCGTGAGATCGAGCCCTGTGATGGGCTATGCAGTCAGGTCGCAGAATCTGCTTGAATTCTTTCCCCCTGCTCTGCTCTCTCTCTCTGTCAAAGAAATCAAGGAGTGTCCGGGTGGCTCAGCAGCTCAAGCATCTGCCTCTGGCTGGGTTGTGATCCTGGAGTGCGGGGATCCAGTGTCGCAGAGGGCTCCCTGCTCAGCTTCTCCCACTCTCTCTACTCCTCCCCTGCTCACGCTCTCTCTCTCTCAGATAAATAAAATCTTTAAAAATAAATAAATAAGTAAATAAATAAAATCTTTTTAAAAATTAAATAACAGTATGGAGATTCCTCAAAAACTTAAAAATAGAGCTACCCTAGGACCCAGCAATTGGACTACTATTTACCCCAAAGATACAAATGTAGTGATCCAAAGGGACCCCTGCCCTCAATGTTTATAGCAGCAATGTCCACGCTAGCCAAACTATGGAAAGAGCCCAGATGTCCATCGACAGATAAATGAATAGAGAAGATGTGGTATTTATACAACGGAATATCACGCAGCCATCAAAAAAGGAAATCTTACCATTTGCAAGGACATGGATGGAACCAGTGGGTATTATGCTCAGTGAAATAAGTCAATCAGAAAGACCATGACCATATGATCTCACTCCTATGTGGAATTTAAGAAACAAAATAGAGGCTCATAGGGGAAGAGAGGGAAAGATAAAATAAAATGAAATCAGAGAGGGAGACCAATCATGAGAGACTCTTAACTCTAGGAAACAAACTGAGGGTTGCTGGAGGGGAGGGGGTGGGGGGCTGGGGTGACTGGGGCATGGGCATTAAGGGGGACACCTGATGTAATGAGCAGGGGGTGTTATATGCAACTGATGAATCACGAACTCTCCCTCTGAAACTAATAATACACCAGTGTCAATTAATTGAATTGAAATAAAAGAAAAATAAGTAAATGAAAATAAAAGTACTAAAAACAGGGCGCCTGGGTAGCGCAGGCGTTAAGCGTCTGCCTTTGGCTCAGGGCGTGATCCCGGCGTTCCGGGATTGAGTCCCACATGGGGCTCCTCCGCTGGGAGCCTGCTTCTTCCTCTCCCACTCCCCCTGCTTGTGTTCCCTCTCTCTCTGGCTGTCTCTCTGTCACATAAATAAATAAAATCTTAAAAAAAAAAAGTACTAAAAGCAGAAAAGACGTCCTTTTCAGGGGAGAAAAACAGCAACGCCATAGCCAACCTGGCCTCCAGGAAAGTCAGCAAATCGCTGGGTGTGGAGAGCCTGGGCCTCCTGTCCTTTACAGGCAGAAGGAGGAGGACGCAGCCTGGAGCCCCCAGCCCGACTTTGAGCGCGCTCCAGGAGCAGTGAAACTCACACTTGCACACTGTGGTTTGACGCTAACACTCCGCGTCAGCGCAATCTGATTCTCTGCTTGAGCTTTTCGGAAACGTGATCAAATACTATCATTTGCCCTAATGTAATGAAACAATCTCTGCACGAAACCATTTCTGCGTGAACGCGGGGCGGGCAGGGGCGGGGGGAGCTGAAAATACAGCCAAGGTGATTCCTAGCAAATCCAAGAAGGAGTTCCTCCGAAAATTCGCGTAGCCTCCCTCCCCTTCCCGCAGCCCTCCCCGCAGCCTTCCCGCGCCATTTCCCGGTCTGTGCGCGCTCCTGCAGCTCCAAGGAAAGTCCGAATCACCGAAGCCCGGCCGGAGACTCGCAAACTCGCTCGCGAGTCTGGAGCCACCGTGAACTCCGAGCGCTGGCTGGCCGCGTACTCGACAGCGATGACTCACGTCCCGGGCAGAAGGACCTAAGGCCCAGCAAAGACCTGGCTCCGTGCGCGACCGAGGGAACGCGCGCGGCCTGCACTGCCTGCCCGACCCCTCCCGGGCCCCTCGCGGACGTCCGGATCCCTTCCCTGCCCGCTGCCGGCATGCCCGGGCCTGCAGCGTCTCGGGGACCGCTCCACGCGCCCCGGCCACCCCGCCGCCCCCACCCTACCCCGCCCCCACCCTATCCTGCTCCCCCTCCAGTGCTCCCCAACCTTTTCCCGTAATCCCTCCGTCCCCCAACCCTTCTACGACCTTCCAGGGGCCTTCCTGACCGCTCCACCCGAGTACCGTGCCCCTCCCCAGCCGCTCCTTGTGCCTTCCCGGGCGCTCCGGACCCTCCCCGGCCTCTCCGTGCCCCTCCCCGGCGGCCTCCCCAATGGTCCACCTCCCCAGGCCTCTCCCCGCCGCCCTGCACACTCACCGCGGCTCCGCGAATCAGCGGCAGGGCGCACAGGCACAGGCCGCACAGGGCTCGCCACAAAACGCCCATGGCCGCCGCCGTCTGGAAACAGCGGAGAGCGCCGTCAGAAGCCCGTATTTATAGGTTCCGGCTCCGCCTATTTTTGCTCCTGTAATCGTGGGCCTTGGCAGGGTTGACCCGTGGAGGGCGGAGCCGGGCAGGAATTCCCCCAGAGCTCTCGGCCCAAGGGGCGGTGCACCGCGGTGGGACCCCGACGGCCATTCGCTCCTTAAAAGGCCGTGCAATGACGTAAAGGGCAACGTCATCTCCAAGCGCCGGCCGAGGGCTCGGAGCCAGAGCTCCCGATCCTGGAAGGGGGCGGCCACCTCATCCGGGTCCTTGCTCAGCGGCGCCCGTCCGCCCCCCGCTCCCGCCGGGCTCTCTCTTCTTCCTTCATTTGAGAGCAGGAGCGCACACGTGGGCGGGCGAGCGAGTAGGGAGCCCGGCCACGTCGTGGGGAGGGGGCGGCTAGTGGTTGCTGGGGACTGCGCTTCAGTTCGGGAAGACGGAGAGTTCTGCCGTCGGAGCGCGGGGATGGGTGTGCGACAAGGTACCGCACGTGCCCTCGGCGCCGGGCCAGACGGAAAATTCGGTTAGGTTGTTTGACCACAGTAAAAGCAAAGTCATGAAGAAAAAAAACCCCAACGCATGCAACCGTCCCGCAGTCCTGCAGGCTGTGGGTCCTGTCTCCGGAGTCGAGGGGGCATCTCGCCGACACAAACGGGACAGAACGTTGATGGGTATTTTCCAGGACCCGTGGCAAGTGTGGGGGGCGCGGGCAGAGTGAGGGGATAGGACTGGAGGAATGGGGAGCGACCGTCTCATGAGTATTGGGGTGTCTCGAATGTCTGCAGCCTGGCTTCCTCATCTGTGGAAGAGGTATGGGAACACTTGCTGCTGAGGGCTCAGCAGGGGTCAGAGGTCAGAGGACCTGCTGAGTGGATGGCAACAGTCATGCCTACCCAGGCCCCTGGACTCACCACCTGGCCCCCCTCCCCGCCCTGCGATCCCCTGACCCTACGATGCCATCCAGGCCAAGGACCCCACACTCCAGGAGGGAGCCGGCAGAGGCCTGCTGCCCCCATACTTGCTGGTTGTTGGGGTGGCTCCCAGTCCTGCCCGGACCCGCCGGCTTCTACTGAAAGTTCTTGCTCCTAGAAGTTGCAAGATTCATCCAAAGAGATGAGAAGTCACCGTGTGGTGACCATCACCCAGTTACTGGGGAACTGCATCTCCCTGCTGCCCTAGGATTCGTGGGGGGCAGGGCGGGCCAGAGGCTCATTGTCCTCTGGGGCACCCTGCACTCCCACGCTGCCACCCTCCCAGCCGAGGCTGGCACCGATGGCCTGGGAGCCAAGCCAGGCACATTTCAAGGGGGCCAGGAAGGGCAGTCCTGCGTAGGGGGATGGGAGGCACAGCCCTGGACACCTACATCACCCTAGAGTATCACCACGGTGTCTGTATACCCAAGCATTAACCCAGAGGACCCAGAAGTCACGTCCAGGTTTGTACTATGTCCGAGTGCTGCGTGACGCCCTTGAAACCACCCATCTGGGCATTGGACCAGCTGTTCCCGTGGGGTGATGCCCACCCATCCTTCTTTTCCTTGTTGAGTTAGAATAACTTTTGGCATACCAAGGGCATAAACATAATTCTGGAAGGGATTCTGAGGCTGCCGTGGGGCGCGGTGCTGGAGCTGGTGAGTTAGGCCACACGTGGGTGGATCCCTGAGAGGAGGTGGCCCCGAGTTTCCTCTCCAGAGCAACCAGCCCTGCTATCAAGACGCGCAAAGCTACGACCTCGAGGGCACCCATTCTCCAACAGTGGGTAGCCTCTACACGGGGGTCCAAAGCCAGTCTGGGGGCACCACCAGACTGGAGTCCTGTGTGCCCAAGGCAGGCACAGGACCTGGAGGGGCAGCACCCACCTGTCTCTTCCTCTGCCCAGTCTGTGCCCCACCCTGTCATGGAGGCCGGGGGCTGAGCCGGAGAGGCCCGGAGGGAGGGGGTGCCTGCATGCTGCCCTCCTGTCCTCCCCTGGATCCCTCCTCTCTGTCCTCAAGGCCTTGGGCCCCTCCTGAAAGCCCCCTGCTGGCATCCCATCTCTCCCTGGGAAGTTTCCAGAAGTCCCCCAGGAAGACAACCCAAGCGTGTGTGCCTATTTATTTCAAGGCATGGAGCACAGACACGTCCCCACGTTGCGAGGGGGCAGGGGGGGATAAGAACATGGACGCAAAATCTGGAAAATGGGACGGTGGGCCCCGATGGTGCCTCCCCCACATGGTTGAAGGCTCTGTATGTATCTGCATGGACATGTGCAGGTGCTCACATGTGCGCACACACGTACACACACGCACACACACGGCGGCACTTGACACAAACAGAGGCAAGACGCCAGATGCTGCTTGCAGCCTGCCTAAAATATTGCAATTGCGTTTATTAAAAAAGTGTAAAATGGGAAGACCGTGCATCAGTCCCAGCAAGGTGGCAAACCTGGGCTTCCCTGCCCCAGGGAATGCCGGGGCTCGGGAAGCCGCCCCTGCCGCCCCTGCCCACGCAAGCACACCTGCGCCCAGGTGTGCGTGCTCCCCTTGCCACGCCCGGGCTTTGAGAGGTGGGGTGGGTTCCACTGGTATGTATGGTGAGGGTCCCGCCCACACAGCACAGCGGCAGAATAAAATCCAAATGCTCTCTCCAGAGCAGCTCCATCTGCCCCAGAGTCTGAGGGAGGCCCGTCTCAGCGCGACTCGGGCAGTGTGGGCAGGCTGTCAGGAAGGACAGCCCGGTATGTCAGGATGGAGGCGGCTCTGGAACCTCTGGGACTCCTGGCTTGCCCCGCCAACGCTGCCTGCTCACCCCTGCTGGGGAATGACCGTGCAAAGCCTCGGCAGGCTGTCCACCCGCACCTCCGTCACTCCCTCAGGATAAGTGGATGCTGGACTGGTAATGAGCGGGCAAGTTGCCCTGGGGGCATGAGGCATGAGGAAAGCTGCATTTGGCTTTAGCATTAAGGCCGGCTCTGGGTGGAGGGTCCCACAGGGAAGGTCAGCACCTCCCCTAGAGGAGCCTGTGTGGCCCTCCAGGTCCCTCCTGCTGTCCTCCTGCCGCCGTGGGCCCCTCTGTCCACAGTGGCCATGCTTGCCGGCTCTCTCTGCCTCCCCTCGAACTGGCTGAAAGTGCTAGGTGCCTGGGAGGGAGGGCAGGGGCTGGCTGAGGTCTGCAGGCGATGCCCAAGCTGCCCCCTAAGGGTCTTATTTGAGGACGTAGTTAATGAGCAGCTGACACGCCAGGAACACGCAGAGCAGGAACCAGGAGCGGGGGCTCTGCAGGAGGCCTGGCGCCGGCACCTGCCTGGCCCTGGCCGTGGAGCTCAGCATGGCCGAGAGGTGCCTGCAAGGACAGGGGAGGACGGCGGCTGAGCCAGGCTGGGCCCACACAGGGCATGCATCCCTACCTTCAATGGACAGCTCATGCAGGGGCCTCACGGAACAGATTCCAGGGAAAGGGGTTCACGGCTGGGGTAGCTGGGCCTCTTGCAGCCTCTTTTCTACTCTTGCTACAACGGGCTGAGCCCCAAAAGGCCCATGTTGGCGTCCTGACCCCCAGTACCTCAGATGTGACTCTATTTGGAGACGGGATCTTTCATGAAGCGATTCAGTTAAAACGAGGTCATGGGAGTGGGCTCTAATCTAGTGCGACCGGGGTCCTTGGAGAGGGGATCAGGACACAGACACGCACGGGTGGACGACCCCATGAGGACCCAGGGAGAGCACGGCTGTCCACACACCCAAGGAGAAGAGGCCTTGGGAGAATCCGGCCCTGCCCACGCCTGCATCTTGGGCGTCGGCCTCCGGACCCCCATCTGTGAACTATCTTACGGCCACCCAGGACACTCGTACCCTCACCCTGGATTCTGGTAGCACTGTGTGTCTGCTGAAGCGTCTGGCTCCTCCGGCTCTCTGCTTCACGGCCAGCCTCCTCCGTGGTACCAGGGGGCTGACTCACTTTGACTCACCCGTGGCTCCTCCAGCCCATGCCTGGACTTCCGGGCCTTTGGCCACCGTGTTCTTGCACAGAGCTCAGGAGCTCCCAACCACCACCGGCTCATCCCGTTCAAGCAGGACCCTCTACAGCGTGGCACCCCCAACTCCCCCCTCCCCCCATCTGGCCTGCCCAGGGCAGAGCTGGGCGCCTTCCTCCTGTCCTCATGCCACCAGACCCTCTGCAGACCCTCCGGGTTCTAGCTCTGAATGACATTCCAGAAGCATGGCCTCCCTGGCCTCCGTGGTGCCCCGGCCTCAAGCGAGGCTTACCTGTGCAGCTCCTGCTGGGCCTCCCGAATTGACAGGATGGCCTCGTGAAGTGCCTGCAGTCGCCGTGCCTCCTTCCCACACCGAGGGCACGGGCTCTCGCTGCCTGGGACATCTGGCCACCAGTCACGGGACCCAGAGGACAGGGGATGGAGAGAGAATCAGACGAGCTGGCATGTCCAGGGAGCTGGCATGCGGGGTCCCGGCGTTGCGCCTGGCTCGGGCCCCTGCCCCACCTCTCGCGAGCCTTCAGGTGAAGCTAATAACACGGGAAGTCTAGGGGCAGGCATGGAGGGAACCCCCAAGCTCAGCTGGCCTCTAATAAGCCCTGGGAGACAGAAATGGCAAGGCGCAGTTCACACACTATAGAGACGGGGACAAAGTCCGGGAGCAGCAGGCATGCCCGTAAGGGCAATGGGAGGCAAAATCAGAGGGTCATACACAGACAGGTACTGTCTGGCCCTGCCCCTCACACTGCCCCTGCCAGGCAAAGGGGGCGCCGCACCCTCTGAGTGCAGGGCTGGGGACCTGGTCTGCCCCTGGGCTCAGGGAGGCCAGCTGGAGGACCCTGGGAGGATGGTCAAGGTGGGCCACACACCTGCCCAGGGAAGGCGCTTCTCTGACTCTTCCCCACCCTGCAGAGTAGCCGGCCCGGGGGGCTCACCGGGAATAAAGTCACCATCCTCCTCCTCCTCGTCCTCATCCTCGTCCTCCTCATCTGAGAGCTCTGGGCAGGACTCGGGTGTGGAGCTGCTTTCGGTGACCTGGCTGTGGCCAGAGGGCTGGTCGCTGGCCTTGCGGTGCCGCCGGTCTGGGCCAGGGCCCTGGAGAGAGATGGAACCACTGCAGCTGGGGGCACACCCAGGGCCACCGCAGCTGTGCCCGTGGGGACAGGGATGTGCCAGCCTCGAGGACAGGGTGGCTCTAGAGGACGAGGCTGTGGATGGTTCTGACTCGGGGGCCGTGACAGCTGGTCCCGGCCCACTCTGTGAGCTGACCACTAGGCCGCCCCCAGTGCCTAGGGGACCACTCCAGCGGGACCTCCGGGATTGGCTGACCTCTGGTAATTCCCCAGAGTACAGGAGTGGCTGAGGGGTGGCTGACTGGAGAGGCTGAGGGGGACCTGGGGGGGTATCCGGGTGGGCACCTGGGAGGGGGTGTGATGGCGGGCCTCTGGCCGTGTGCAGGGGAGGGAGCTGCGGGCACACAGAACCTGCGATGCGCGGGGGTTTGGGGCTGTCCCCTGGTGGCCTCTGCCCACGTGGCACCGGGGGGGACACTCCAGGCTTCCTCACAAGCTGCACCCTGGTCTGTCTCAGGAGACCTCGCACAGGCCTCCTGGAGCCTCCCCACTTTCCCTCCCTGCCTCTCCTCAGCATCCCTGCAAATGTGGGCTCCTCCTTCTCCTGCCTGAGCAAGCCCCCAGCTCCCTGAGCCTCAGCTTCTTCCTCTGCAGACTGGCATGGGGTGCTCTTCGCGTCACGGAGGGCGGCTCCAGGGAGCAGAGGGCTAGGAGCCAGCACACCCCTGCACGGCATCCCGCACCCCGGATGCCCTGTGCACACAGCCCCCCTGCAAAGCGCACCCCTTCATGGCGCCCCGTGCACGCAGCCTCTTGCAAATCCAGGCACCTCGGGTGCCATGCTGGGCAGGGCAGGACAGGGGATGAGGGGAACCAGAGGAGGCCCCGCTGGGAGGGGGTGAGTGGGGGGGAATCAAAGGGGGAGGGGCAGGCAGGAAGCGTGAGGGTGGGGGAGGCAGCCACACCTACAGCCTGACAGTCCCCTCCTGCTGCTGAGGTCGAGCCCAGGTAGGGACCCGGGAGGGGCTGACCTGGTGCCTAGGCCCCGGGCTGCCCAGGAAGGTGGTCTGGTGGGCCATGGTCTCCCGCCGCACGGTGTGCAAGACCCCGTCTTGCTCAAACTGGGCGATGTCCTTCAGAGGGTCCCAGGGGCTACGGCTGGAGGGTTCAGAGGACATCCGTTGGCAGGGCAGTGGCCCTTGTGGGGAGGTGGCCCCCTCTCGGCCCAGCCATGGCCAGAGCCCCCAGAGAGGACCTACTGCAGGGGCCGGCCAGTGGAGCCCCTACAGGAACCTCCCCGCCAATCACCCCTCCAGGGGAGGAGCCCCCCTGGGGGCAGTCGGCCCACCCCCTGCTGCACTCACTCCTCATGCCGGTAACGCCACTCCTGGGTGGTGGGGTCCAGCTGGAACAGCTGTGGTTTCCAGGGCATGAGGTTCTGCTGGCGCTCGCGGGTCCGCTGCCGCTGTGCCTCCTCCAGTGAAAACTTCTCCTGTGTGGCCTTGTGCTGGTCACCCTCGCCAATGGCCCTGGAGACGTGCTGCCAGAGCCTGGGAGCGGGGCACATGCTCTGAGTGGGTGACCTGGATGGTCCCACTCCTGGGCCCTGGAATGGGAGGCTTAGAGAGCAACCTCCACTTGGTTGCCTCTAGGGACAGGGAGCTCACTATCTCTTGGGGAACCTGTGTGTCTTAGAGCGCTAGTGATTTACCGTGAGGGGGTTCTCTCCGACCCTGAACTCATACTTGCCGTGGGCAGGGTACTCCCTGTGGAGACCCCAGGCCTCACTCCTCCGTCAGCTGCCCCAGCGGGACACGTCGGCTGTCATAGGGGGTCCCCTCTGGTCCCCCCTCCCTGCCAGGGACATCCCGGGACACGCTCGCCACGTGGAAACCCTGCCCAGCCACGCCAGGCCTGGGTCTGGGGGTCCCACGGGCACCGGCAGGCCTCACCTCTCCGACTCCAGCTCCGTCTGCTCCTCTAACAGCACGGTGTGCCGCTTCAGCCTCTGCCCGCGGACCTCCCTGCTCGGGTTCCAGAAGAGCTCCGTGCTTCCTCGGCCCTCCTCCTTGATGAACACTTCTCGGTCCTGCCCCAGACGACCCAGGCAGGGTCAGAGGTGTTGGCCCCGCGTCTGTCCCCGTGCCCGTGGGCCCGCCTGTCCCGGATGGCAGCCTCTTACCCAGTGCCCAGTGAGACGCGCCAGGACCTCCTCTCCTGATGTGATCTTCCCCGAGATCTGGTTGATGCTGGTGCTGCCCCCGAAGAAAGGCTGTGGGGACACCCCAAGATGGGCTGGTAAGGGGGCAGCAGCCTCCCCAGGACTCTGACGGCCCTCAGTGAGCCAGGGAGGAGGAGGCCCCTTTCTCACAAGGGTGCCAGCTCTCAGCCCCCGGGACGTGGGAGCCCAGCTAGGATGGGACCCAAAGCTGGAGGTTGCCACAGTCGCCCAATGCCTCAGCTTGAGCTCAAGGATGCAGGAGGCCTACTGGGGTCCTACCGGGGGCTTGTGCGCCCCATGGCGGGGAAGGGGTCTGGGCCTGTCCTGGCTCCGCTGTGTGGCCTACAGGAGCCCCTTCCTCTCTCTGGGCCCTGGCTATGCTACGGAGATGCCAAGAGCTGCCCCCTCCTGAGTGCATCTGCTCCGGAAACCATCCCTGGGGTGCGGAGGGGGCTCCTCCTTGGCCCGAGCCTACTCCCCTCAAGGCTTCCGGTGGCTGAGGGTGCTGCAGCCAGCACTACCTTGAGCTTGAATTCCAGCTCCGCTTGGAAGTTGGTCTTCTCACACTCGATGGTCACTCTACCGCCCAGCTCCATGGTCATAGAGCCATACAGGATCCCTGAAACACGGTCCCCTGCTCAGTCCTGGCACCGCGTCCCCACCCAGCAACGCTGACCCACCGAGGGGGCCAGTGTCGGACCCTGGGGGAGGCACAGGAGCCCCCGGGGGCAGAGTCTCTGGGATGGAGAGGAGCTGGTGGGGGGCAGGGCCACACCTGGTTCCTCAGTGACCCTCTGCCACCAGGGGATGGGATCTCTGCCCCCAGGACCTCTACTCCTCAGAGTTGCTCTGTCCAGGGAATGTCCCGCCCTTAGTGGGTTCCTTCCTCCCGGACACCCTTTCCAGGCTCCCAGGGGCCCCACCGCCCCCATGAGACGCTCATCACCCTTTGTCATTTGCTCTGCAGGTCGGGCCCAATATGGGCTCCTCTGTCTTCCCCACTCACTGCTGGGCCCAGGACCGGCCCAGCCTGTTTGTTTAAACTAATACGTACACTCTGTGTGTGTGTGTATAAAAGAGTACACTCATCTATTTATTAGAGAGCGAGCGAGCGAGAGCACACAAGCCGGGGGAGCTGCAGGCAGAAGGAGAAGCAGGCTCCCCGCTGAGCAGGGAGCCCAACATGGAGCTTGATCCCAGGACCCCAGGATCGTGACCTGAGCTAAAGGCAGACGCTTAACCGACTGAGCCACCCAGGTGCCCCAATACATATATTTTTTAATTAATGAAAGAAAGAACGAGTCTTCTGTTTCTTGCCATGCGGAGGACTTAATCTAATTAAAGAGAAGAGCTGTGTATATCATAAAACACTTGGACGTGTGGGATAAAATGAAAAGAAAAAGACAAGCCAAGGGAAACCTCAGAAGGGCTGGGAACGCCCCCAAATCCCGCCAGTGCGCAGGATGGCAGCCCCGTGCTCCTGCGTGCGGCTTGCCCTGGGAGCCGTGAGTGGGAGAGGCGGCTGGGGGGCAGGGGGTATGCCTGACTCTCCACTGGGGGCGGATCCCGAGAGAGAGAGAGAGAGAGAGAGAGAGAGAGAGAGAGAGATGCCAGCCTTCTCTGACTACACCTGCTTTTGTGGTTTCGACCTTTGGATCCAGGTAAATACTGCATTTCCATAATTATCTATGAAATGAAATTACAAAAGCAATTGCTAGGGAGCAAAAGGAAAATGCAACGCAAGGGAAGCGGGTGTCTGCCTGGTGGTGTGACAGTGGAGGGGAATCACTCCTGCTGACTTTACAAATCCCAGTGGGGCATGCTCAGGACGAAGCAGTCCCCAAAAGGAAACCGGGGCTGTTTTCAGCCGTGGCTCTCTTGGGGGGAGGGCTAGTTAGTGTCACTCTGGTGTGTGTGAAGTGGGTTAGGGAGAGTAACCACAGCCCAGAGCGGTATTGTTTACAAAGGGGCTTTCCCGAGGCAGGGGTGGGGGTGTGGGAGGCGGTTCAGCTACCAGACACCCGACACTTTGAATCGGATTGGAAATCTGTAAACTCAGGATCCATTTTAATCTTTAAAAAAAAAAAAGGTGCTTATCTTTCTTTTACTGGAAAGTTCTAGAAACAATGACAAAACCACTCTTAAGCGGATCTACCTTGCAATCTGTGACAGGAAGTGGGCCCCTCGGGTGAAAACATTTTGCTAGACAACCTGCGGCGAGTTCCGTTCCAGGCTAGAATGTCATCAGAGAGCCAGGGGGAACCCTCAACGTCCCGCTGAGGGCACCAGCCGGGGCTCTGCCCTCCTGGGGGGCGGGGGGGCCTCTCACCTTTGCAGTGGGCGTAGGGCATGGTGAGGGTATAGTCCTCTGCCCGGTTCAGGAAGGTGAGCGTGGCCCTGCCATCCAGCAGAGCTGACAGCGAGTTCCCTGCAGAGATGGGCCGGTGGGACCAGTGAGTGGACACGGACCCTTCAGGACCTGGGGGCCCACCCCCTAAGTCACGCAGTCTGAGCTCCCTTCTAGCAGCAGGTGCAAAGCGTCCCTGGTCCCTCCAGCTGGGTGACTGTGGGGCAGCTGGGCCTCCCACCTAACCTGTGGGTGACTTCACCTCCCCGAGACTCAGATTCTGGGAAAGCCGCCCCCCCACCCCCGGCCTAGGGCACACATGGCCCATCTCCCGGGGAGGGCTTCTCAGGCTGGCGGCTGCATGCAAACCCCCT
Source organism: Ursus arctos (assembly GCF_023065955.2). Taxonomy (NCBI): domain Eukaryota; kingdom Metazoa; phylum Chordata; class Mammalia; order Carnivora; family Ursidae; genus Ursus; species Ursus arctos. The sequence continues at coordinate 46,257,888 of NW_026622908.1, read as the reverse complement.
CTGATTGTCACCCCCCCAGAGGGGGTACACCCCCCGTGGAACTTCTGTGGCCATGGAACTGTTCCACTCTGTGCTGACACAGGGACCACTAACCGCATATGGCCACGCAGCACATGTGATGTGGCCGGCCAACAGAGCAGCGGTGTCTTATTTTCCTGCCTTTTGATCCATCTAAAGAGCCATGCGTGGCTCGTGGCGCCGCACTGGGCAGCGCAGCTCCAGACGGTGCCTGTTCACGCAGGTTCTTGCCCACAAGTGGTGCCCACTGCGGCTCAGGGGTGGGGGCCCCCGGCTCTGCCTGACTCCGGGTCCCTGACCCGGAGAGGTGGGGAGGGAAATAAACCCGCCACTGCATGGCGAATTGTGGGGCCCAGTCCTCCCCGCATCTCCCCCAGGCCCCAGGAGAGCCCGGGGAGCCCCCCCTCACCGTAAAACCGGGACTTGGCGGTGATGCTGCCGCTAACGCAGAAGCCGTCCCTGCGGTTGCTGACGTGGAAGGCGGACACGGGAGGGTGGTGGGACACCTGCGGGCAGAGAGGCGCTCTGGACTGGCCCGGGGAGACGGGGGTCCGGCTCCCTGGTGAGAAGCCCCCCCCCCCCCCGCCCTACCATGTCCCTCCGGCCCTTCCCACTCTCACGCCTGCTGCCCAGGGAGGCAGACACTGAGTCGTGGGCCTGGTGGCGGTGTCTGCAGAGCACCCTGGGGAACGGGAGGCATGGCCCCCCGCCCCCCCGAGGAGACACTTGCTGCGGTAGCAGTGCTGTGCCTGCCTCTCCTGGGGGAATCCCGATGGGCGGATGGGGGACCACCCACAACGTGCACAGGGCTCAGACTGCCCGCCGCGGAGCCTGGCATCCAGCCGGGGGGCGGCGGGGGCCTTGCCTGCTCTGCTATGTAGAAAGTGTGGCTGTTGGTCTGGGGGTGGGGCCAGCAGCAGCGGAAGGTCTCCCCCAGGACGGGGTTGTAGGGCTTCTTGATCCCCTGCAACAACAAAAGGAAAGCTCATGTGAGGAACCGGGTGGGCCACGGACCCATGCGGGATGGGGTGTGGACCGAGGGGCAATGTGGGGGGCTGCCATAGCCCACACCCCCAGGTACCCACAGGGAGGTGGTCTCTAGATGGGAGGGCCTCGTTTGCCACCAGCACCGGGGGGCCGCACCTCACTTGTACTCTGGGGAGAACATGCTTTGCCCATGGTTCACATTCTGGGGGGCAGTCTATGAGATGTCCCATCCGGTTCTTGGCTCCCAGGAGGACCCGAGACCCTCCCCAGGTCGTGCTGTCCCTGGACTTTGCACAGACCTGGTGCACAACCCGTTTAAGGCCCCCAGTGGCTTCTACTGCCCATTTGATAAAATCCCAAATCCCGCAGGTCTGCTCTCCGCCTTCCTGCCTCCCCTTCAGCCCTGCTCACCACCTTTCTGATCCCCAAATGGCCCAAGTTCATCCCCATTGCAGGGCGAGCAAGCTCTCATCCAGGAGAGCCCTCCTCCTGGGGCTCAGACCCCCCAATCTGGTTGGAAGCAGCTGGCCGCCCCTTCATGCCACCCGCCAGACGTGTCATGTCCAGCTGTGTGTGTGTGTGCACACGCGCGTGCACGTACGCATGCGTTTCCCCCGGAGACGGGACTCCATGAGCGATCGATCGGTGCCTGCAGATGCCCTGGGAGGGACGCCTGCGGCCGCCCTGGTAAACCACATCTGCACTCAGACCTGCCATGTGACTCTGGGCCCCTCGCTCGCCTGCCCACCCCCACGCACACCTGGACCTCAGTTCCCCATGTGCACAGTGAAGTGGAAACAGAATGATGCTTTCACACTTGTGCTCCATGGAACCCCAGGGCGCCACGGCAGCCAGGGAAGGGGCGGGGCTGCAGGCTGCTCCTGTCACTAGCCACCCCCCAGCACCCTCTGCTCAGCAGAGCCTGAGTTGTAGGTTCTCAAAAAGGTTTCTATAACTACTAGCCACACCATGAAAACCACAGGTCCCAGGGGCCCCTCGAGGTGCAGGGTTGAGAGCCCCTTTCCTAGCACCACGGTGTGTGGTCGCTGTTTCTCAGAGGTGTGGAGGTCCCCCTTGGGCCCTGCAGGGAACCAGGACCACCCCTGTGGGCCTGGCCTGGCTAGCGGGTCCCTGGGTGGTCGGTCAGGGTGCTGCCCCCATCTCTGAGGACCGGGGGCCACAGCGGGGACCATCAGGGTCCTTCCAGGCCATGTGGGGTCGGGGTGGCCCCAGGCTCTCCGAGGGGCAGGGAGATACGGGGCTGGGCAGGGGGGTGACGACGTGCTGGGCCTCCCCTCTTACCTTGGGTTTCTTGTAGAAACCGGACAGGTACCACTGCAGCACCAGCTTGATGCGGCTATAGGCGTCCCCTTCCAGAGCAGCCCTGGGACAGCACAGGAGAACCCCTCACTCCAGGCCGGTCCCCGGCCACCTTCTTCCCAGTCCGCCTTCCATTCCGCCCTCCACCCACTGGTCACCTGGGCGCCTCCTGTCCTGCCCAGCCCCAGGTCAGTGGGGAGTTTCTCCCCCTCCCATAGGGACCCAGGTTTTCCATCTAACCAGAGTGCTGGGACACACCGGGCTTTGCTGGCTCAGGCCTGGCAGGGTGCCTCTGCCTCCAGGAAGGCCTCTGAGAGTTCCTACCCTTACCCAGCTCCTCTGTGCGGGCTCCTGAGCCTACAGCTCTCTCTCCAGCCTCTATGGCCTGCAGGTACAGCTTGAGGGCACTGAGGTCAGGGCCCAGAACTCAGGACACTAGAAAGTGCTGGGGGCTGCCCTGTACTCACCTTTGATGGCTGGGGGCCCTGACCTGACACGCAGCTGCCCCCCCTCCTGCCTCTCGACCAGCTCCTCCTGGGACTGGTCTTGCAGACTGGGCCCACTAGGAGGCTGAGCCGGCAGGACCGTGGACTGAGCTTAGCCTGAGGCCCTGGGGCCCCTCCAGAAACATCCGTGCGGGGGGGGGGGGCAGGGGCCGAGGGAGGCTGGGGTCTGTGGGTGCACATGGGTGCAAGGGGCACCCCTGCTCGCTCACCTGGACAGCAGGTCGGCGTGGTAGTAGTAGTCAGAGAGCTTGTCGAGGAAGGAGCGGGGCTCAAGGATGAACGTGGGCAGCACCACGCGGGACAGGTCCATGCCTGGCCGCAGCTGCTTCAGCAGGACCCACATCAGACTTTTGTTCTCTTCCGACACGGTCTCCACCTGGGACGCTTGGCCCAGCTGCTGGCAGAGGGGCTGCGGTCGGTCCCCCAGCTCCATGCTGCCGCTGGGAGCCGCCGGAGGTGGGGGGGATAGCGGCGGCTGACTCTGGCTGGAGGAGGCGCCCTTCTGTGGCCTGGCCCCCGTGGCCCAGACGCCTGTCTTGCCCTGTCTGACCCCTGGCCAGAGGGGCACGTATGGGCCTAGGCCGCTCCTGGAGGAGGGCTGGAGCTGGATTCGGGCCCAGGAGGTGGGAAGTGTCCGGGCTGCCCGTGCGCCCTTTCCTGCTCCCTAGACTTACTCCTTGCGATGGCCCCTGGGCACCTGCACTGTGGGCACCCCACCTTACAGAGGGGCCAGCTGACTTGCCCAGGTTCACACAGCCGGCCGAGGTGGGATGTGAACTCAGAGCTGTCTGTGTTTGTGGCATGACGGTAGCCACCCAGAGAAAAAATCAGTATCTGTCACCACCCTGCTGGGCTACCTTTGACAAGCTGTCTGCCTCTCTGCGTGGGCTTGCCTGTCCTGAGGTCTCCTGCCCGGCCTCCCCAGGTTCCCCTGTGGAGCCGAGCCTTGTCTGTGCTCAGCCTCTGTAGGGACCCTCGCGGGCATCATTTCCCCCCATCACGGTCCTGTCCCTACTCCAGCTGCCAGCCTCACGGTGCTGTCAGAGTTGAACTGTCCATCCAACTCCCATGTGTCCTGAACCCCCACCTGGCCCTTCTCCATGGCTACCTGGGACCAAGGCCTCCCGAGAGCAGCTCCCCCCAGTAGGCCCGGGGGCTTCTATCTCCACCCCTTGGCCTTCTAAAGGCCTCACCTGGACGCCAGGAGTGCCCGCCTGAACTGCCCCAGGGGTTTTCCCAACACTCTCAGCCAAGCCCTCACAGCCCACCCACACTCTCCAAGCTGTGGCCGTCCCCATCTGCTCCCCCAGCCCATGGGCGCTGCAAGCACCCCCCCCCCCCGGGGGCCAGCCAGGCTCTGTAGCCTCCAGCGCTTCGGGGAGGTGGGTGAAGTACAGGGCGACACCTGGTTCTCCAGGGCGGCGGGCTCTCACCTCCCCAAACTCCTCGTGGACCTGCTCCACGTACGTGGTCCCCCTTGGCACGGGGCCCTCCAGGGTCTCCGACTGGGCGCTCCCGCTCTCGTTGGTCTTCCCACTGTGGTCCTGGGTCTCATTATCCGACTCCTCTGCGTTCTCTCTCTCCGACTTGTCTGAGAAAGCATCGTTCTCCAGGGAGGACCCGTTCAGCCTGGAGGGGCAGATGGCGTCGTGGGTGCCCCCACCCCTGGGCAGTGAAGGAGCCAGACTCCTTGTTGCTTGGCCCCCCGCCCACATACAAGGAGACACCCCCGTGTTAGTCCCAGTGACAGCCAGGTCCTGGGGTCCCTGGCAGGCAGGAGACCTGGGCTTCTGGGAGGGGCCAACCCTTGCCCACCGCACCCCTGCTCACGGGCACAGGTCCTGGTCATGGATGGCAGCCGAAGCGGGCAGCCCACACAGCGAGGGGGGCGATGCGTCCGGCGAGGACCCGGGCTCCCCGTCGCGGCCCTGCCTGCACGTGCTGAGTCTCAGGAGGCTGGAGCAGCGCAGGGCCAGCTCCAGGGCGTCCAGCCAGCAGCGGCCTGTGGGGCAGCACGGGGTGAGCCCACTCCAAGCCCGGGGGCGCCCCTCCTCTGCCAGACACCCCTGTCCCTTCCCCTCCTCCTAGGTGTGCGCGGGCGTCAGTGTGTGGTGCGCAGACGTGAACAAGGACGGGGCCTAAGCTGGCAAGCCCTGATCAGGGAGAGACGCGTGCCTGGAGGAAGATGCCCTTCCGGGGATGCTCACGGCACTCCCTCAAGGTAACACCTTAGCGAGCCTCGGAGCCCGAATTCCACCCAGACACCTGCAGCTTCTGCGAGGGATTTGGGGAGGAGGGCCCCACCTCATGAGAACTGCCTGCCACCAGGTCTCAGGGGGCACAGGGGGCTCCCGCGGGCCTGGAGCACAGGCCCAGAGGGTGGATGGCAGGCTGGGGAGTGGGCTGGGGTGTCCCGGAGGGAGGGCAGGCCAGGGCCTCAGACAGGCAGCTCCAAAGGGTGGAGAGTGGAGGGACCCGGAGGGCAGTGGGCAGACCCAGAGGCAGAGTCGGTCGAATCCTCCCATCCCTGCTGTTCCTGGTGAGGGCTGCCAGGGGGTTCGACCAGCACCACCTCCATTTGGTGGGGGTGTTAGCAGCTGTGGGGACACGTGTCCACCAAGGTGCCCCCCTGATGTCCCGGTGTGATTACTAACATGGCCCTTCCACTCACAGGGGCATTTGCCCCATTAAGTGTTCTTCTGGGGAGCGTGGCTGGGGCCTGGCACGGGGAGGCAAGGGTTTGCAGGGATGGTGGCCCTAGTTCTAGAGGGTTTCGCTGCAGGCCCAGCCTGGGCTGAACATTTGTGGGGGCAGAGGAGGGGGTGACAGGAGCAGCCCCTGCAGGACTCCGCAGAGCAGGGCATGCTTTGTGGTTGCCATGAAGGACTAGACACCCTGAATGCTCTGCGTCCTTTGAAGCCCATTCCAAGGCCTCTCCCCATCCTCCAGGAAGCCCACCCTCATACCCACAGGGGCTGTGGGCCCTTCCTTCCTGCTCATGGCCCCCCAGTCCATCAGGGACCCAGCTCATGCCTCAGCCCCATGGGCCTCGTCTGACAGCTGCTTTTCTCTCCCCCCAGACTGCGGGCTCCGTGAGAGTGTGACCAGTCCCTCCGGAGTGTGAAAGTGGCATGTGTCTACCACGGGGTGGTGTGGCACCAGCAGGCGGGCCACCAGCCCCGGGGGCTCTGGGCCCTGAAGGCCTGGAAGGAGGCAGCTGCATTTACCCGGAGCAGCCACCGGAGGGCGCTCCAACAGCATGCGCTGCATCTGGGAGTCGGGGAGACTCGGATCCCCATCCAGGCCGTGGCTCTTCCGTGCCGGCAGGTGGGGGGGGTGCCCGTTTTGTCACGCGTTACACGTGGATGGTAAGGATAGAACCAACCCATTCAGTGGTGCCCAGCGAGCGCTTGGTGCACAGGAGCTGTGATCCGGCGACTTTAAATCGGGTCATGGGATTGTCCTAACAACTGGGGAGCTGGGCACTATTGTTCACGTTTTACTTTGGGGAAACTGAGGCTCGGGGAGGTACGAGCGAGTCGAGTGGCAGGCCTGCCTGGCCCGGGCCCAGTCTTGTCCCTTGGCATCTGGCCGCCTCCTTCTCGGGGGGCAGTGGGAGGGCCTGAACAGCGGCCACGGGCACCTGGTGTGCAAGTTAGCCGGGGTGCCCATGTCGCGCGGGGTCACCGGGGAGCCCTGCAAGGCAGGTGGGGACTCACCGTCTGACTCAGAGGCGGCCCTGAAGATCAGGTAGCTGCTGGGGAGGGGCTGCGTGATGGAACCCACACTCTCGCCCTTGGGGCCCTGGGGAGACAGACCTGGTGTCACCTGGGAGGGACACCCAGGGACAGCTGGACACACAGGTCACGTGGCCTCATGCACACCCACACTGACACACACACGGCCGCAGGCGCCCAGGTGGGGTCAGGCGGCCGGCAGCGAGAGAGGAGAACGAGCGCCTGGCTCCGTCCACGGCTCTCCAGCTCTGAGCTCCCTGTTTGGAGGTGGCCAGACTCAGCACACGCACATTCACGGTAACCAGTCAAATTCAAATCTCAGAGCAAGAATACAGCTTTGTACAGAAGTATAGCCCACGCAGTATTGGGACATACTTATATAAAAAAGAACTATTAGGTGTGTGTCTGAAATCCTAATGGAACTGGACATTCTGGATGTCATCTGGTAGCCTGACCCCCGTTGGTCGTGGGCTGGGCAGCTCCCAGTTAGGAGGCTGGGTCGGGGAAGTCTGGGCTGGGAGCAGCTGCTCACACGGCCCCATTCCTCAGCCCCACTGAGCACTCCCCCTGGAGGGCCAGGGACCACATCTGATCCCCAGCCACCCAGAGAGCCCCCCCAGGGCCCCCAGCCGCTGGCTGGTGATGGGCCCATTGGGAACCCGGAGATTCCCCTCCTGGCCGCCCCCCAGTGCCTGTCTCCCATGGGGTGTCCCGCCAGGCCCCACTCCTGCCCCGCCACCACGTACCTTCACGGCCCAGACGGACTGGTCCAGCGGGTGGAAGAGCTTGAAGCAGAAGCCGTCCTTCTTGGAGGGCCGCTCGATGAGCTCGCAGCAGTGCAGCAGGACCGTGCCCACCCACTGGCCCACCTTGGGCGTCTTGTAGATGAGCAGCACCCCCGGCTTCAGCACACACCACAGTTTGGTCCAGCTCTTCAGGGTCCCCCGGATCTGCGGGGAGGGCGCCGCTGTCGGGGAGGCCCACACCCCGGGGGCACCTGGACAGTTTGGGGGGGCGGCGCTGGGCGGCGGGCAGAGTCCTCCTCCAGCTTGTACGAGGAGAGCATAAGTGAGAGCGACAGAGGGAGGCTTCGAGGCCAGGGTCGAGGCCCTCCTGGGGTCCCGGGAGGAGCCAGCCAGAGAGTGACCGTTGTCAGCTCTGTAACTCGTGGAACTTGTCATTTCTTTTCTCATTCCAAAGAAACACTCACTTGCGTACCTCACTTTTTATTCATAATTTTGTGGGGGGAGAAAAGGAGCCCAGGTCCCAGGCAGACGGCCACGAGGGCCCAGGTCCTCGGCAGATGACCAGCTGCGGAAAGGCCTGTCCTGTTGGCCCTCTGAGGCAACCCCAGGATTCGGCAGCTCTCCCTCCACCACTACGGTGTGGAGACAAGTCCCCGGGGCTCAGTGAGGTCTGAACACGGGCCTCTGACCCCAACCCGAGAAGCCAGAGTGCAGCCTCCCCTCCTCTCTGCCCCAGCCCAGGGCTCCGCGCACATCCTGGGACCCCCATCTGCAGGCCAGGGCCCCCACCTCAGCTGGATATGGGGTCTCTGCAGATTTAAGGGGGTGAAGATGGGGCCACATTGAGTGGGGTGACATTTGGACACACACACAGGGGCCACGGGAAGGCAGAGGCTGGAGGGGTGCGTCCAGCAGCCCGGGGAGCCTGGAGCCCCTAGAAGCTGGGGGAGCAGGGAGGGTCCTCCTCTAGAGCCTCTGGGGGCCTGGGGCCCTGCCCCCAGCTTGATCTCAGGTGCTGAGCTGCAGAACTGGGAGGGAGGGGATTCCTATCTTGAAGCCCCCAGCCCGTGGTCCTATGTTAGGGCCGCTGCAGGACTGACACAGATCATAGTCCCAAACATGCCGAACTGCCTCCTGAGTGGCTGTGGAGGTGGCCACGGCCGGGACACCACACCAGCCTGCCCCGCCTACCTTGAGGCTGTCAGCCATGATGACCACGCTGGGGTCCGTCAGGGCACTGAACAGCTGCCTTGTGGCTCGCTTCTTCTCCTGCCGGTAGTTCTCCTTCTGGGCCTGGACCCCGGGCACCCAGCGGGCGGGTCAAGGGACAAGGCCCTGGCTGGCCCCCGCCTCAGCTCCTCCCACCCGCCAGCGCCCCCATGGTCCGGCCCGGGAGGGGGGCGAGGACAGGGGCAGGGAGAGGAGAGGAGAGGAGAGGAATTGGGGGGGCCTGGGAGGTGGCCAGGACGTGGTCTGCCCCCTCCCTTTGGCAGGCGGGGGCATGGTGACCTCACTGGCCCATTCCCCCAGCACATGACAAACTTGTGTCCCCTTTTTGGGCCCGTGCCCACCTTGAGAGCTTCCTTCCTGGTGACCTTGGCTGTTGGGGACACACATTCCTTGTCAGACCCATTGTACAGTCTGTACTCTGCCTGTGGGGGGGGGGGTGCAGAACAGGCATCAGCATGCGGTCTGGGGCTGCAGGGGGCTGGGGGGCGGCCAGGTGGGCCTGAGGTCCGAGAAAGGTGCTCCTGTCCCTCACGGCGCGACACCCTCTGTTCGGCTCACCAGCAAAGCCGGGAGTTGGGGGTACAGAGATGGAGGGCTCGGGGTAGCCAAGGACAGCATGTGGGCGGGAGCTCAGAGGTGCCCCGAAGCGTCCACCCAGCCATCGCCCTGTGCCCAGCCTCTGGGCGGGGGGCCACATGTGCGGTGCGGACTCCCATCCCCGGTACCCTGGGAGCTGCTGAGCGTAGGCCCGGGCACCCTCCGGAGCCTGCCCACGGCAGCGGGGAGGCAGGTGCACCGAGGAGGAGGCTTGGCCCCCCAGGCCCGCTGGACGCGCTCCATGGGCCGTGAGCAGCAATCAGGGGTCTGGGGCTAGAAGGGGCCGTGGTCCTTTAACAGATGGGGAGACGAGGCCCGGGGATGGTGAGGGTAGTCAGGAGAGGAAGCTAGGACTAAGGGCTAGAGGCAGGGCAGGGCAGAACATGGCCCAAATCCTGCCCTCTGCCTGTTTCTGCACAGCCTGTGAACTCGGAATAGTTTCACATTTTTAAGTGGTTGAAAAAAAAGTCAAAAGAATAATATTTTGTGAGACGTAAAAATCATATGATTCGTGGCTGCTTTTTCTGTGACGGCAGCACGAGTACTTGAGACAGAGCCATGGTGACCACGAAGCCTCAGAGACTCACTCCCGGTCCCTTCCAGAAAGAGTCGGCCTGCCCTGCTCTGCTCTCTGGGCCGAGTGCCTGGGTGTTCTCGCCATCGCTGCCCTGAGCCACCAGACAAGGGAGAGAGACCCGGTGGCCCTGAGCCCCCTGGCCTGCTGGAGGCATGGGCCCAGTCACTGTCCTGTTCGACTGACTGGGAAACTGAGGCCTGGAGAGGGCAAGCAACTCCCTGCGAGCCAGGAAGCGGCAGGGCTGGGGCTTGCATCATCCAGCAGGCCGGTCGCGCCGTGTGCCAGGCACAGTGTCAGGCACTGGGGGTGGAAAGGACAGGCGGGGCCCCCACGAATCCCACAGCTGCGAGAGCCGGGCTCGTTCTCATTCTCCACGTCCTGCAGATGAGGAAACTGTGGCACGGAGAGGCTCAGAACCTGCCCGGGGTCACACAGCTCACGAGGGGCCGAACTGGGGTTGATCACAGGAGGGACACGGGTGCGGCAGGGACTCTGCTCTAGAAGCAGTGTTCGAGATGAAGCCTGCTGGGTCCTGCACTGCCGGACGCTGGCCGGCGGCAGGTCTCGGGGCCGGAGCTGACCCACTAAGGTGCTCCCAGGGGTCCTCCTGGGGAGCTGGGCCTCTCATGCCCGGCGCCCCAGCCCCCTGCACACAGGCTGTGCCCCCAGCCTGGAAAGCTCTTCCCTGTTGCCGGGAAGCCCCTGCTCCCTCCTCAAGGCCCACCAGCCACTCCCCAGGAGGAAGACGGCTGTGCCCCTCCTGCCGGCCTCAGACCCTGTGGACGCACACCTGCCCTTGGCCGGCCCGGCACCTCTTGCGATGACAGCCACGCAGACGGTCTTGTTTGTCGTCTGCAACTCCCGCCAGGGGCCCTGACGTCCCAGCACACCCCGGGCATGGCAGTGGGGAGCTTGGTAAGCATCTTGAATGAATGAATGAATGAATGAATGAATGAGTGAACCAGCCGCCCAGCTCTCCTCCAGGTGCAGCCGAATGCAGCTGTGCTTGATTTAGGCAACAGAGGAAGAGACACAGGCTCGGGGCCTGGGGGCGGGATGGAGCCTCGGTGCCCTGCATCCCCACAAAGCCACTTGGGCTCCGGTCACTGCAGCCCTGCCCGCCGACTCCTCTGTCCTCAGGGCCACCCCGGGACCCTGCCCAGGCCCCCTGGGCCTTCTGTGCTCTCCTGCTCACTGCTGCACATCAAGGCCCAGCACGGTAACACGGCACGGTAACACGGCAGGTAACACGGCACAGTAACATGGCAGGTAACACGGCAGGTAACACGGCACGGTAACACGGCAGGTAACACGGCACGGTAACATGGCAGGTAACACGGCAGGTAACACGGCACGGTAACACGGCAGGTAACTCGGCACGGTAACACGGCACGGTAACACGGCTCAGAGCTCGGACCTCCAGAGTCTGACCACAAACGCGCAGCCTATGAAAGCGACTTCAAGAAACCGCTTAGAACGACCTACAGAACAGGAGCTGCATTTGCAATCGCACATCTGACAAGGTCTGGGGTCTAGCATATACAAAGAGCTCTTACAACCCAACAACAAAGACAATGCGATTTAAAGACAGGCAGAAGACCTGAACAGACTTTTCTCCAAAGGAGTCCTACAATGGTCAAGAAGCACACGCACAGATGGTCAGTCATTAGGGACACGCAAATCAGAACCACAGAGAGACACCACTGCATACCCATGGGGACCATGACAACAGCGATCAAGCAAAAACCCGGAAGACCCACGTGTGGTGTGGGTGTGAGGAAGGGGAGCCCTCTCTCATTGCCGGTGGGGTCATAAAACAGTGCAGATGCTGTGGAGGAGGGTCTGGCAGTTCCTCAGAAAGTTAAATACAGAATCCTGAGACGTCCCCGGGACTCTGGAGCGACCACCCGGCCGCAATCCCGCTCTTCGGGGCTCCAACATGGTCCCAGGAGCTGAAGAATGAAGATAGCCCAGATGCCTACCAGCGGATGAACGGACCAGCCAGGCATGTGCCGTCCACACCCGGAATAGGACTCGGCCCAAAGAGCAGCGGGGCTCGGCTACACGCCACGACTTGGGTGAAGCTCAGATCACGCCCGCGGAGGGAGCTCACACGCTGCATGATTCCTTCGCCACGAAACATGCAGAGCGAGCAAATCCACGGACACAGGAGGGGGAGTCAGAGCTGCGGGGCTGGTAAGGGGGCGCGGGGAGGGCTCGGTGGGGTTTCTGGCCGGAGGACGGGAATGTTCGGGAACTAGATGGAGGTGTGCTTGCACGGCAAACGCACTGAATGCCCCTGAACCGGGCACATACAATGGCTGGTTTCAGGGTATTTGCATTTCACCGCACAAAAAACACACCATCTCCATTAGCTGGTGTCTTTTCCCAAGCTGCGTCTCCCTAGGCAGCCCCAAGTCGCCCTGAGGAATCGGGGGTGCATGGAGCTTTCTCCACCGCCCCCCAGGCACTGACGTGTGGCAGGCTGAACTCGTGCTGTCTGGCGCTGTCTTACCCCCCAGGATGAATGCGCCAGGAGGGCAGGAGGCCGCGCTCTCGGGAGCACCCCCCACCCCCGCACCCACGGCCCGAGTGCGGCTCGGGCGCCACCCAGACCTAATTACCGGCATCTGAAGTTTGAACCAAGTCACGTTGTCTCTGACAGTGTGTGTATGTTTTATCGGGTCGCAGAAGGACACAATGATGTTTTCAGTGTTGTTATGCCATAAGCTTGTACCTTGAAAAACTAAATAACCCCAGTGCCAACTGACAGATAGATTAACAAACGTGGTCCGTCCATGCAACGAATACTCCTCAGTCTTTTAGGGCGGGACACGCTGACACCGGCCACAGCGTGGATGGACCTGGGGACGTGATGCTGAGCGAAACAGGCCAGACACAAAGGGACAAATCCTGCAGGATTAATCCACATGAGGTCCCTAGAGTCTCCAGATTCACAGGGATAGAGAGTGGACGGCGGGCGCCGGGGCCAGGGGAGGGACGGGGGTCAGTGTCTCAGGGGGATGGAGAGTGGACGGTGGGTGCTGGGGGAGGGATGGGGGTCAGTGTCTCAGGGGGACAGAGAGTGGACGGTGGGCACCGGGGGAGGGATGGGGGTCAGTGTCTCAGGGGACGGAGTTTCATTTGGGAAGATGAAACGTTCTGGTTACGGATGGGGAAGGCTGCACAACACCGTGAATGTACTTCGTGCCCCTGAGCTGTGGGCTGAGACTTGGATAGGTCGGTAAATCTGGGGCATGTATATTTTACTGCAGTGAAAGATGAAAATGAATTCAATTGAATAAAAATAAGTACGTAAATGCACGTGCTCCGACTGCCCGACCAGCAGCTGGCAGCCCTGGGGCCCAGGAAGGGAGAAGGGAACGGCAGGCTCCGCAGCGGGGCGGACCCCCCACTCTGGTTTCCTCTTCGCCCGGGCAGACACAGGGACAGACCACGAGAGCCACAGCAAGCCCTCGTTTGATGGACGGGGACATGAGGTCCCAGAAGAGTGAGGCAGTCACTCGAGGTCACCCGGGGCGCCGCAGGTGGCTGGACGGGGGGCAAACCTGGGGTCTGTCTGCACTGCTCCCCAGCCCCATCACCAGAACCCAGAGCCACCAACCTCTGTCAGTGTCTGGGGCCCCGGCTGCCCCGGCCTAAGACCCTCTTGGGGACAGAAGGGTGTGCCTAAAACCCCACGTGCAGTGCCCGGGGCCTCAGCGCCCTTCCTGGACCCAGGTGCTGCCTGGAGGGGCACAGCCAGGCCCGAGCCAAGAGGGGCTGGCCTGGGAAGCATGAGGCTGGTGGGGAGGGGGTGGGGGTGGGGGTGGGGGTGTGCGTGCGTTTCCAGAACTCCCCCCCACCCCAGCAGAGGGGCGTACCTTGTGGAGGGAACAGCAAGGCAAAGGCAGAGGGAGGGAAGGCTCATCCCTCAGTGGTTTCCCTACAATGGAAGGGCTCGGAGGCCTCCCTCTTACGGTGTTTTCTATCCCCGAATGCCGCCTAGCAGCCCACGGCCCTTGTCCAGTCCCCAGCCTCCCCGGCCTGAGTTATGCCAAGAAGGGGGCTCCAACAAGCCAGCTAACAAGCTTTGTTTCTGACTCCATCCCTCGTCCCAGCCTCCAGATGTGGGGTTCACAGCTGCCTCTTCTGGCTCACATAGGCTGGGGGTGGCAGGCTGGGCCCGGTGTCCCTGCTCCCACGCCACCCCCCCCCCAAGCTACTTTCTATTGTTCCCTGGGCAGACTCCCTGTCTCTCAGTCCTCCCATGGCCAGACTCTTACCGGTGGCCCCTTTGTGGCAGAGCCTGGGGTCGGGGGCCCTTCATCCCTCAGCAGCGATGGGCCATTGGGCTCCATGTCCTTCCCTGAAAGAGAGTGGCTGGAGTGAGGACCAGGGCGTGGCGTGGGCCAGCCCCTCCGGCTGGGCGCCCTGAGTGCGGCCGGTGAGGGGTGGGCACGGGCTGCCTAGGCAGGGTAGGAAGCCAGCAGAGAGATCGAACACCACCAGCCAGGGTCCCTGCGGGGTGGGGCCCGGGAGTGGAGGCCCAGCTCCCACGATCTGCAGGAGGAGCCCAGGCACCCGGGGTGCTGGTGCCGCACATCCAGCCCCCCCAGCTTTCCGAGGAAGAATGCGGTGTCTGGGTTCCGAGGCACATGGTGGGTTCAAGGTGCCCGGACCACGCCTGGCCTCCCCTCTCGCCCTGATGCTCTGGCAACTGGGCTCTTGGAGGGAGGTGGCCGGACACGGTCCCTGTCCCCCAATCTGGCAGGTGTCCATTTCCAGCTTGGCTGAGGAAGAGGGAGGGAAGCTCAAGGTGTCTGCATTCAATCCGGGGGAAACAGTCATCCTTCCCTAGCTCCATCGATTTTGAAAAGGGTTTCCAAAGCAGGGTTTACAGGCAGGAAGATGAGGGGTGGGCTCAGAGGAGGGGCGACAGCTATGCCCTCCAGCTTACTGCTGGGTCCCCGTGCTGGGGGAGAACCATCCGGGTGGGGTGGTGAGGACAGGCGCCCACAGAACGAGCCCCGGTGGGGGCTCTGCACACCCACTTCCTGGGGCCCTGGGAAAGGGCTGGGGGGCTGGGGATGGAGCGCTGTGCTCTGTGGAGAGGCCAGCGTGGCAGCCTGAGGAAATGGTTCTGTCCTTGGGGGCCTAGGTTCCCCTGGAGCAGGAAAGGGCCCAGAACAGCGGACACTCCAGGTGCCACGGCCTCCCTGCCCCAGCCAGGAGTCTCCCTTACTGCCTCCATTTCTGCATCCAGAAAGCACCCTGCACCCCGACCCAATGCCCGGGCATGCGGTGAGCTGGCGGTTTCTGCACTTCCAGGGTGCCCTTCCCTCCAGGCCCCCCTGACTCAAGGGCTGTCTTGGGGGGCTTGTCCTGCACTGTCACCTCCATGTGGGTGCTGCCTGCTGGCCTGGGAGGACGGGGGCCCTTGGAGCCCCCACAGGAGTGGCTCCATCTCAGTGGCAGTCAGGAGGCAGGCACTGGCTCGTCTCCTCTGTCCACACCCACCTCCTCACCACCTGGAGAAGGTCGCTGCCTGCTGGGTCCTGCACTGCGTGGGCCGGCCACTCTGGGGACCAAAGACCCTGAGACCGGCCACCAGCTGGGACCTGTCCTTTCCCTCCCCCTGCTCCTGAGAGGACACGGCAGCAGAGAACAGAGGTCGGATATACTTCCCCAGGCATCCCATGCCCCTGGCCTGTGTCACCTGACAAGGAACATGTCATGCGGCCTGTTTCCATATCTGCTTGTGAGATTCTGGGTGGGAGGTTCTCCCGGCTCTCCAGGGGCAGGACGGACACTGCAGCTGGGAAGGGCTCAGGCATCTCTCTCCTCCCTCCCAAGACAGGCAGCGGGCGAGGGGCAGGCGGGCAGGTGGAGGTGAGGTTTCCCAGGACGGGAGGAAAGGCAGGCCTCTCTGGGAGCAGCAGTCTCAGACACGCGGAGAGCACTTGGCTTAGACTCTGTTGGGCAGGCCGTGAGGAACTGGGTGACGGGGCGGGGAGCACCAGCAGGTGCAGGTGACCTTGTGCCCCGTGGGCTCAGTGCTTTAACCACCAGTGGCATGACAGCCCCAGTCGGGACTGCTCCCTCTCAGAGCCTGGGACTCCCTTGCAGCTAAGAGGAGGTACTGATATCCCCATTTTACAGATGAGGAAACTGAGCCCCGAGAGGTCCTGTCGCTGGCCCAGGGTCATCCAGCCGGCAGAACTGGGGCCGGCACTCAGGCTGCCTGTCCCAGGAGGCTACGTTGGGGACCGCCCCACGACACTGTCTCTCCAAAGACGAGCTGCCCCCAGAGCCTGGGCAAGGGAGTCCCCTGCCGACCTCCACCACCAAAACGGCTTTGGCGCCCTGCTGGCCCTTTGTTCATACTACCCAGCACTAGGACCTGGGCGGCGGTTAGCCGAGCAAGGCTGTCGCCCGCCCTAGCGAGAGGGCACAGAGAGGGGAAGAGACCTGCCTCAGGTCACAGAGCTGGGCCACGAAGCCGGGAGGACCTGAGCCGGCGCTGACCTGGGCTGAGGGGGCAGAGCTCATTTTCTCCGAAGAGCAGGTTCCGGCTGAGTTTCCGGGGGTCGACTTTCTGGGGGGTGGAAGAGGGCGGACACAGCGAGAAGCGGCGGCGGAGAAAGGCCTCCTCCTTCATGGCCTGGGTGCTGGGAGGCTTCTGGAAGGAAGGAAGAGATGAAGTCACACCTCACGCAGAGAGCAGGGGCGGCCCCAGGGGCTGGCGGGCATCCTCCCACCCACCCTGGCAAGGGGAGCAGAGGCACTTCCGGGGTCTGGGGTCAGTGGCAGGGGTCACCCTGTCTTATAGTCAGGCCCTCACTTGGGAGGTCTCAGAGACAGACGAGGAGGGCCTGGGCAGGGGTGCTGCGGGTCAGCAGGGGGTGGTCAGCCCAGGAAGACCACTCCCAGGCTTTCCAGGGCCCCCGAGGGAGGACGGGGAACCAGCCCGTGTCGCAAGCCAGGCTGAGACCAGCCCTGCCAAAGCGTGGCCCATCACAGGTGTGGGAGCACCCTGCCCCCAGGCCCAGCACTAAATTGGCTCTGTAGGACCCCGGCCCCAGCCATGTGGACCTGAGACGTGGCACTGACCCAGGCTGGGCCACCAGACTTTCCCTCCCTGGTGACGGAGCTGTAGGTGGGGAGACAGTCACTGATGCACACGGGGGGGGGGGGGGGCGAGGGCTGCCCCGAGAGAGGGGACGGGAGGCCCAGAGCACCAGGGGGAGCTGGCCCGCCCATCCCGCCTGAGGCCACTGCCGTGAGACAGCCCCCACCCCCCGCACTCCCTCGGTCTGCCTCCCTCTGCTTCGGCTCCTCCTCGGGGGTCTCTGCTGCTGGTGCCCTGACAACTTCACTCAGAGAGACAGCACAGGTGTGCCTGATTCACACTCTGCCCAAGCCCCGGGCCTTCCTGAACGAGCTTTCTTCCCGCCCCAGGCCCAGCCCGAAACAGCCCCAGGGCCGCCCAGCCCACCACTCCTGAGCGGGCCTGGGCCTCCTCCTGATCCCCCTGCCCCCTCCCAGCCCGATGTGCAAGCAGGTGACCGGTGACGGTAAGTCCCCAGCGCTGTTGGCCCATTTTAAAGATGAGGAAATTGCTGCTCGGGGAGCTGAAGGCCTTGCCTTGTGGTCACGGCCTGCGGGGCTGGTGGCGGAGAGGGGCCCCCCCCCGCTCCTACTCCTGTGTTCTGCCCACTCCCTGACGACCTGCTCCGGAGAGGCCCACTGAGCCGGCTCTCCTCCAGGTCTGGGGCTGAGGGCCGCCTCCCTGGGTGGGCCCATGGCTTCCTGCCAAGCCCAGGACAAAAGCCCCATTTCCTCCCAAGGCCCTGGGCCTTCAGGGCAGGGCTGGAACACACGGAGACTTTCAGGCTGTAACAGGGTGGGAAGGTGGACTGGGCAGGGCTTCAGGGGCATTTGTGGCAGCCCCAGACCCTCCTTTGCATCTCCTGCCTGGGGTCAGAGTGAGGGGCTCCCAGTCCCTCCAGACCCTCCCTTCCTAACCTTGTCACCTGGCTAAACTTGTTACCTTCGTGGTTTTACAGATGGGGAAACTGGTTTCGGAGAGGTTGGCATTTTGGCCCAAGGTCACACAGCTACTAACCGGCAATGCCCATGCGGGAGCCACCTGGGACTGACTGCAGAACCCGGCTCCCGCCGGCACTCCCACAGCCTCGGCTTGGCTTCCAGCAAACCTGCTGCTAGGCCAGCAGGGCGGGCGTCTGGGCGGCCCAGCTGTGCTGTCAGCGGACACCTGCAGCCTGCCTGGTGAGTCAGGCAGGGCCTGGAAGGGCCTCCAGGAGAGCGATGAGGCCTGATGGCACAGGTAGGCCTCCCTCACCTGCAGCCTCGCCTCTCCTAGGAGTTAAGTCTTGCCCGCATTGCCTGGGACCAGCTCACAGCGCTGGCTTGGCTCCCCAGCGGGCCCAAGTGCCCCGGCCCCACCCAGGGCAGAGTGGAGAGAGTACGAGGATCCTGGCTGCCTTCTCAGACCCTATCGAGTGCCTTTTCCCCGTACTGCTAACGGCCAGCGGGACCCGAGTCTGTGAGCTCCTCCATCCACCCATGTACTACAACCTCCCTCCCTCCCTCCCTCCCTCCCTCCCTCCCATCCATCCACCCGTCCACACCATCTTCTCTCCTCCCTCCCATCCTCCCCTCCACCTATCTATTCATCCACCCAGACACCTACCCATCTACACCACCCTCCCTCCTCCCTCCCTCCCCACCATCCACCTACCTATCCTTCCATTCTCCCACTTACCTATCTATCCATCTACCCAACGTCCCCATCATCCACTCATCTATCTATCCATCCATTCACTTGCCCATACACCATCCATCCATCCATCCATCCATCCATCCATCCACCTATATCCATCCATACACCATCCATCCATCCATCCACCTATATCCATCCATCCATCCATCCATCCATCCACCTATATCCATCCATCCATCCATCCACCCATATCCATCCATCCATCCATCCATCCATCCATCCATCCACCTATATCCATCCATCCATACACCATCCATCCATCCATCCATCCAAACATCCATCCATCCATCCAAACATCCAATCACTTATCCATCCAGCCATCCATCTGCCCATTTGCCCAGCTATCCGTCTATCCACCATCTGTCTGCCCAACCTCTCATCTCCCCCCCCTCCCTCCCTCCCTCCTCCATGACCTTTCTAGCCAGTCAGCTGAGGAGCCTGATATCCCTCCTTCCCTCCCCACTTGCTCTCTACCAGCCCAACGATCAGACCCATCAGAGGTGACATTCAAATGACTCAACTGCCGGCACGGACACCCTCCGGTCCGAATGCAGCGTAGGTGTGCACCAGCGGACATCCCCTCCGTCCTGACGCCCCACACCACTGCTTGGGCCCCCGCAAGCCGCCTCCGACCTGCTCAGACAGGGAGGGCAGCACTCTCACTCAGTAGGGCTCCAGGGTCTAACACGGCTCTGCTGAATTCATACCTCCCTTGGTCTTCCCACCGCCCACCCCGGCTGCTGTGGACACTGGGCGCTTTCTCTCTGCTGTGGTCGAGGCCGGGGCGAGGTGCTGGGGAGCGGATGTCGTTTTGTCCACAGCAAAAGTAAATCCAGGTCACGTCTCCCCAGTGGCTGAACACGGTCCAGACTCAGTCCCCTCCTCGACCCTGTCCTCCAGCCCCTCCATGACCCCGCCCCTCCACCCACTCACTCTCACAGCTACACGGGCCCCTTTCTGTCCCTGGAAAATGCAGAGCCCGAGCCCGAGGGCCTCTGCCCTGGAACGTCCTCCCTGGAATGCCCTCGCCCACATCTCCGCCTGGGGGGGTCCTTCCCACACTCAGCTTAAATGTCACTTCCCAGAGGGTTGGCCCCTCTTAAACCTCACACAGGCAAATTCTCCACATAGCACTGGAGTTCCAGAACCTTCTCCCTGGTGATCCTTTCTCACTAACTCTCTTTCCCCATAGGACACACACTCTAGGAGAGGGGGTAGAGTCTGTCTGTCCTGGTCACTGTCTATCCAATGCATGCCCGGAGCAGGGGCGCGCAGCGTGGCTCAGGGCTTGGGGACCCTGGAGGTCCCTGGGGTGGACGAAATCCACATAACAAATGCCCCTGGGCCTCGTTCCTCCTTTTCTGCAGGTCAGGGGCGGGTCCTCAGAGAGGTGGCCAGGGTTGGTTTGGGGCGGCTTTCCCACACAGCCCCAGAGAGGTTCCTGTTCCCGCCTGGCCGCCAAGCCAGGTGTGGTGTGAGCACTGGAGAGCCCGGTGCAGCCGAGGACCGAGCCCTGTGCTCTGGACGCTGGCAGGAGCGGGGGTGGGGGAGGCTGCCAGGCTGCCAGCCAGGAGGGCCATCAACCCCATGCTGGGCAGGTGCACCTCTTCACCATGAAAGCTGAAGACTCACAGGCCCTGGCAGGGCAGCCTCCCCACCCCACCCCCCCGGAGCCCGAGGGGAGGGAGAGAGGGCGGAAGAAAGGAGAGATGAGGAAACAGACCCCCGCTGAGCCGCCTCCACCTGGGGCTGCACCCACAGTGGGCAGCCGTCCCTCACCGCCTGCTGGGAGGCTCCCCAGCCCTGGGCTGCAGCTGCCCCGAGCTCAGGGGCGCTCTCTCTGGTCTCCCACCTGGGGCATGAGAGGCCCCGCCATCTGTGGGCCATGGGTCCCCCGTGGGGCCAGCCCAGAGCAGGCAGGTACAGGTCAGACTCTGCCCCGGCCTGGGCCAGCCCCGCATCCCTGAGTTCAAACACTTGTTTGGGCACCTGCCAGGTGACAGGCTCTCTGATGCTGAGCCAAGGCCGACTGGCCGACCGCAGGGCCTGGGGAGTGGGCACGGAGCCCACCCCCCCGCCCCAGGAGCCGGCACAGTGCCCTGCCCCCCACTGCAAGCTGCCTCCTGGGCAGTTTCCTGCCTCTGAGCACCATCCCCTCCACCACCACCCAGACGCCCACCTTCGGGCCAAATAATGGGATCCTTATAAAGAAAGGGCACTGGTGCCTTATCAGGCTCCACAGGCGGGACGCACGGCCTGGTTATCTGGGCCAAAACTCGCCAAGCCTCGGCTCTCACTGGGAAAGGCTGAGGCGGAGAAGAAATCTGGCAGAATCCAACAGAATGGACTCGCTTCCCATGCCCCCTGCAGGCGCACAAGTGGGGGCACGATTCTGACCACATTCCTCCGCCCACTGCACAGAGGTCTGGACACCACGCAGAGCTGGGGAGAAGTGTCCAGTCTCTGCTGGCTCCGGGCCTCCACTAGCCACGTGGCCCCCAAGCCGCTGTTTGTAAATGGAGGTTTCCTCTCCATCACTGGTGGGGTCAGGAGAAGCAGGCGCCTGCGGTCTGGCCACCGCCACTCACGGGGCTGTGCCTGCACTTTTGTGTGAGTCCAGGGGCTTGTCGAAGGCTGTGGGGAAAACGCTCCGAGATCAGAGAAGCCCAGGGATGAAGCGACATAAGGCCGGCCATTTGGTTCTCCAGCCTCACGGCCGGTGGACAGGTCAGCAGGCCCCAAGGCTCATGACCATGAGGACCCTGCTCCAAAGCCCCCCATGGATGCCTCCACATGGTCGAGCCCAGCAACGACGGCCCTTCCTGAGAGCAGACGCCAGCAGAAGTTTCCAGAAGCGTGCTGGGCTGCTGCCCCCAGGCGGCACCGACCACTTGGGCTCAAACTAGGCAACGTGAGCACCCCCACGGGAGCGGCAGCCTCTTCAGAGCATGCTGGCATGCATTTCCGGGCATGGAAGCCGGTCCCTCGGGGTCACCCGAACACCCATCCCCGACGTGTCTGGACTGGTGTTTGGGCCCTAAGGGGCTCTGGAGCTGGGGTGTCTCCAGTCCATCCGTGGTGCGATGACCCTCAAGGCGCCCCTGGGCTCCTTCATACGTGTCATCCCACCGGATGTGATGCTTATGGCACGGAAGAGGCGGGGGGCGGGGGAGCGGACCTCATCATCTTGTTTTAAAGACGCAGAAACCAAGGCCCCCAGAGGGAAAACGGCTACTGTAGGGCCCTGTGGCCTGAACCGTTCCCAGGCCCTTTCTGGTGGTGCCGCTTCAAGCCGAGTCCCGTCTGTACTCTGGAGAGCCAAGCCCAGGGCCAGAAAGGAGGGGAAGGGGCCAGGCTGGGGGAGGGTGGTGACAGAAGGGGGCCCTCCCCCGGAGAGATACTTCCCAGATAGGGCCATGGAGTGTGGCTGAGCCCTGGGAAGAGGGCAGGAAGTGGCTTGCTGGCCTGGGCGTTCTCAGGCTGACTCAGCTGGGTCATGTGGCTGGGGGATAGGGCCAGGCCCTGGCACCCGCCCACCTGGCCTCCTGACCGACACCTGGCCAACTGCATGCCGAGTGCCCTGGTCAGCCAGCCCGGGCACCGCCCACTTGCACGGTTCCCACCCAGTTCTGGGGAGCCCCAGTCCCCTGGCAGGACTCCACGTGGTCCCCCACAGGCCTGACCCCACCATGTCTCTCCCTGACCCTGCCCTCTGTCCTGACGGAAAGGGGACTGATTTTCAGATGCGGATGGCAGCCTGGCGGTACTGCTCTCTGGGGCAGGGGTGTGGTGGGGAAGGTGGCCGGGAGAGGGGGCATCAGGAGCCCAGCTAGGAGACCCAGGTCTGCGGGGGTCCCTGGTTCATTCTCCGTGTCCACTGCTGAAGCAGGGAGGTGGGTCTGGGCCCCAGAGTGACGTCACGTCCCCTTCTAGGAGAGATGCTCACCGCCTGTCTGGGGGCCTGTCCTCTGTCTAGAATCCTCGCCCTCCCAGGTCACCGCTGCCCTGCTGGCCGCACGGATGGACAGGCAGTTAGGCGGCTGCCACAGGGAGAAACATGGCCGATGCCGGGCACACCGCCGTCTGCAGCCCTACTCATCTTCCCTCACTGCGGGGCTGGAGCCCGGAGTGTGGGCGGGCAGCTCTGATGAGAAAGTTGGACAAACTGGGCCACGGGCTGCCGTGAGCCAAAGCTCACGTGCGCCTCACTGTCCCCGAGGCTGGGACTGCAGGAGGCAGGGCGCCCATGGTCGGGGGCGGGGGGGGGGGGGGCGGGCAACGGCTGAGCTCAAGGGAGCCCTGGGGGCTCCGGCAAGCCTACACGCTCCTCCAGACCCCTCCGCCTCGGTCTGTCCCACTGCCCACCCCCACGCCACCCTCTGCAGCTGCTCCTGTCGGGTGACTCTGGGGTCAGCCAGTAGGTAAGTGTGTGGGCCCCTCCCTGGAGGAGCCAGCAAACGGAAAGGACAAGGACATGGGGCAGGGGTGGCGGGGTGGGTGTGCAGGGTGGGGGGAACCAAGGCCGGGGCCAAACCCTGCTGGGGCCCTGGGAGGGGGCATCAGCCCTCAGCTGAGCAATTGGAGCGGGCACAGGCAGGGACCCACCTCGTGGAAGCCCTGTCAAGGATCTCCCTGTGCAGAGGGGAAGCCGGCCCAGGCCCCTCCACAGCCCCCCACGCTGGACTCAATTAGCAGGCTGAGCCTCAGGACGAGGGAGGGGATCGTCCCAGGGGGCCCTCCCTGCTCAGACGGCTGGGTTCCACTCTGCGTCTCAGGACGGGGCGGCCTGCAGGGATGCCCGGACGGTTCTGCGCCCTCTCTCCCGAGAAAGGTGTCCTCACTCACATGGCTCCCTCACGGGTCGTCTTAAATGCCAGCCTGCCTGGCCCCAAGCTGCTCGACGCTGGGGGGGAGGCACCCTGGCATGCTCAGGGAGACGTGCCCCCTGTCTTGAAGGACCCCCTTTTCATAGCCCCTGGTCCTGTGCTGCCGGGCATGTGGGGTCTGTGGAAATCTGATGTCCAGTCTTCCTACAACATAAATCCCACCTGGGCTGTGGCTGAGGCTGGTTCTGGGACATAACCGGAGCTTCATGACTGCACGACGTCCACCAGCCCAGCTGGGTCTCAGGGCCCTCCGCAGTCAGAAAGAGGGGCGGCCTGGACCCCTGGGATGGGCGCTGTCCTCCCAGGCCCCTGCTGCACGGCATCAAGCCAGCAACCGGGGGGCTGCTGGGGGCTCCCAGCTCCCCATCCTCTGGGCGTGTACCAGCCTACACACACACACACACACACACACACACACACGGGAGAACCCTGACCAATACACCTGGACACTATGCTGCTTGCTCTTCTGCTGTCGTCACCAACAGGAGCCCCACCATGGGAACAGAAATGCAGCAGTCGGGGGAGACCAGCCACTCATCTTCCCGGTGCCTTGGTCTCCTCGTCTGCAACGGGCTGATAACAGCACCAATCCACAGGGTGACGGCGAGGCTACCCACTTGAGAGAAGGCTCGTAAAGGGCTTGGGAGAGCTGCTCGCGCACTGCTTGCCAACACACGTGAACTATTGCTGGGGGTAACACTAAGCCCTAACGGAGTAAGCCTGGCGTTTCAGGAGCACAGGGGTGCCGTGGGCCCCGGGAAGCCTCGGCGCCAGGGCCCACAGGAACCAGCACGGGCTCCCCTCGAAGGGAGCCGTCCACGGGGAAGCCACAACTCTGGTGACATGAGGTTGAGGGCCGGGCTCCAGACAGAGCTGGAGCGACCAGGTGGCTGGGCAGACGCGCACACGGCGACCCTGGGTTTGCCTGTGGCCCGGGGGAATCTGGGCTGGTGGACGCCGCGTAGGAATCATGCTGTAGTCACGTCCCAGAACCGGCCTCGGGCACGGTCCAGGCGGGATGTCCTTGGAACCCCGTGGGATTCCTGCAGACCCCTGCCCAGCTCCCCATTCTCCGGCTGCGGCTCCCTCCTCCCACGTGAGCCTCTTTGCTGTCTGAGGTCCGGCCCCGGGAGGGCTGATATGAACAGAAGCGTGATCAGAAGTCTGGGTCAACATAATTGAACTTACACCAAGAACTATTTAAAATACATCGCAGAGAGAACACACGTCCGATGGCCACCCATTCGATACACAATTCTATTGCTCACTCCTTAACGCCCATCTGGCTTCGGACTCCACAAAACCACGGCCATGTAGGTCCCCAGGTCCGGGTGAAGCCTCTTTTCCTAACCAACCCCCCAGTCTCTCCTCTACCGGCAACGAGGCTCCAGATCTCGGCGGGAGCAGCTCCCGGCCTTGGACAGAGCAGAACGGCAGCCCCGAGCCGCCCCCTCTGCTCCTGCGAATGACTCCCAGGCTCTCCCAGCCTTAAGACTGGGCCTGTGTGCCCACCTCCTCACTTAGAGGAGCAGCGCCCCCGCCTTCCTCCCCGGCCTCTGGATCTGCACGGCCCAGCTGAGTCCCCCCCCCTCAGCAGGGGCCACCAAGGACTCATTACGTGTGAGAATGCCAGCCAGAGCCGTGACCACTCCCGCCAATGGCAGAACGTGCAGGAAACCCCTGCTTCAGGATCGCCTGGAAATGAGCAGCACCCAGTTTCCTCCAGGAGAATCCAGACTGCGACGGGACATGGACCCCAGACTCCCGTTTGCCCTAGCACGGCCCAGCCCCCCGCCCCATGGTCCCCCGCACAGTGGGGCTTCCGGAAGGGCTCAAGCTCATCCGTGCCTAGCACTGCGGTGGAAACGGGTTTTGTACGGGGTTTCGGGGTTCGGTCACCACGTGAGCGGCATGCAGGGACCGGGAGGCCTGGCTTCCCCGGATTGGGAGGTGAATCCTTGTATAAACTGGAAACTCACTCCTCACCGACCGGTCCCGTTCTCACACAGCAGAAGCTCCACCCACGTGTGCACGCCACCCCTGCACTGTGTCCTCACCAGCACCGGATGCTGAATGAGTCAGCAGGTGGGCAGCAGGCACGATCCCCCCACTTCTGCCTCCCACTCTGTCCAGGGGCTGGGAGGATCCACGTCTTGAAAGCAAAAAAGACCCCAAATGCTCCCTTTTCCTGTCTTCTCTCCATTCCACAGATGCAGTAACTGAGGTCCCGAGAACAAGCTGACTGGCGCAGGGCACGTGGCTGGTTAGGGGAAGCCCCCAAATCGCAGGTGATGCTGGGCCCCTGGCATCACCCCCACATCTGCTGGGACGGTCCTGAGAGCCAGAACAGGAGGTCCAGGGACAGAACGTCCGCTGGGCCGCCTGCGGACTCCTTGTTGTACCCCCCGCCTTCCCGGCCCTAGAGGTCAGCCCACTAGCCTGCCGGGGGGATGGCCGTCCTTCGTACCTTCACCTCCAGGTCCTGCACGCAGTGGGTCCAGCCGAGCCTGGCCCCGCGGGTTTGTGTTCATTGGGGGAGCAGCTGGCTGCACTTCTCCTGGGCGAAGCCGATGGGGTCTTGCATGGCCCCAGGCCCCTTCCCTTCAGCCTCCAGCATGAGGCCTTACTCCCCCGCTGACAGGCCGGGCAGGCAGCTGCTGGGGTGTGAGGGGCAGCCCTACTTTCCAGGCCCTTCTGCCGGTGACCCCGAGTCAGGCTGTGGGCAGCCCACAGTCCTGGCTTCCCCCCGCCCCTGCGTGGCGGCGTGTGGGGAAACTGGTTCTGTCTGAAGTCATGTGTTTGGCGCAGAAAGTGGGCCTGCGAGTCCGGCGGGGCCAAGCACCCTCTTCCCATCCTGCCACAGCAGGGGACAGTCCAGAAAGGTGACCTGACATCTCCAGGATGTGGTGGCCAAGATCGCAGGCCCCCAGACCCGGCCACCAGCCCCCTTCGCTCCCTGGACCCGGCTGGACCCGTGAGCCGACCGTCCCAGCCCAGCGCACAGCCCGCATGAGGGCATCCGGCTTCCCGCTGGGCAAGTGTCACAGCCTGACCCATGAAACCTGGGGGGCCATGCTGAGGGTCCCCAAAAAAGTCAAGAGAAACAAAAACAGGTCCAGATGGCAACATGAACACATGTGTTCGAGACAGGCAAAGCGTGGTCGCAGCCCAGCCGCGCGCCGGCTGATGGAGAAACACACCGTGGCCTGTACTCACGCGGCTCGCACTCACCCGCGAAAGCAATACAGCCCTGAAGGCCAGCACTCAGCGGGACTGTCGGAGGACGCGGTGCAGGAACGCAGCACCCGCAGCTTTAGGTGACGGGCACTGTGTCTTCTTTAAAAAGCTTAATTTTCACGACGGAGCATCATCCCTGTGGGACCCTGGCTCACCCCAAGTAGGGGTGACCCAAGACCCACAACCCTCTCTCTGGGAGCGCGGTGGGCACAGCGGAGACCATTTTACAGATGTTGAAACGGCCGCCATCCAGCCCCAAATCCTGCTGCCCGTGAGCTGTCCGTAGAGTCACGGAGACGTGGAGAAGGGTCCACAGACCCCTGGAGAGCCAGGGCCCCGAGGCTGGGTCCCCCACAGCCATCGGGGCTGAGAACCACCCCCCCCGGCGGTCCCCAACGTTCTGAGCCCCACATCCCAGTCTGTTCGCGGACACACTGCTCACTCTAGGAGATGACAAGTTCCAGGGCACGAAGCACCCCCAGGCACCTCAGGAGCAGCAAGTGACAGCTAAAAATGACACCCAGAGCGACCAGAGGCCGGCCCTGGGTCACAACGTGTCCTTCTGGGTCGGGAAGGGCTTTACGGACACCTGCCCGCCAGGTCGGATCCTGACAGCCAGCGGTCCCTCCATCTACACCCGCCTTCAGGGACGCCCCAGGGAACCCAGCCCTGGGCACCTGCATCGGTCCGGAAGAGTCTCAGCTCGGTGTTGAGGGATAGCCTGTCACAGCGCCAGGGGTGGTGCTCAGGGGGAGCTTCCCAGGGGTGCCCCGGCCCCACATGGGGTCAGACTCCTGGGTCATCCGGTGTGTGGGAGGGCCCCCCGTGGGGTGAGCACATGGCCACCCCTCCAGGCTCTCCTTTCTAACTGGGACAGAATGTCGGCCATCCCCCCAGCGCCAACGATGGCCAGTGGAGGTGAAGCAGAAGGCCCAGTGGGCTCCACCTGCAGGGCCTGCCCCCCCCCCCGGGGGGAGAAGCCACACAGCAAGCCTCAAGTCCCGGGCCCACGTCGGCCGCTGACAGTAGAGGTGGCCCGTGGGGTGGCGGCTCCACTGGGTCTCAAGGCTTTCGGAAAAGAACGAGTCTCCCCCGAGCAGGTGCCTGAGTGTCCTGGGCCGCCATGACAGACGACACACGCTGGGCAGCTGGGCTGCAGTCATAGATTCTCTCCCGGTTCTGGAGGCCGCAGTCCAGACTCCAGGTGTGGGCAGGACCCCGCTCTCCCTGGAGGCTCTGGGGGAGGGTCCTTCCTGCCTCTTCCAGCGCCTGGGGCCCCACGCATGCCTAGGATGCGGCCGGCCGTGTCTCTCCAGCCTCTGCCTCCGAGGTCATGTGGTCCCTCCCTTCTGTGTCTGTCTTAAACCCCCTCTTCTAACTCTTAAAAGTCACTGGATTTAGGGTCCACCAGACAATCCAGGATGACCTCATACCAAGACTTTGGTCCATCTGTAAGTTCCAAATTCCAAGTAAGGTCACATTCACGGGTTCTGGGGTTAGGACTATGACCTATCCTTTGGGGGGATCACCATTCAACTCCCTGCAGAGTTTCAGGGTCACCAGCCCCATGGAGACTTTGGGATGAGGGTGAAGGGGGCTCTCCATGATGCAACCAGCATGGGCAGGTTCGCAGTGCTCCCTTTTGCTTGTAGAAACCCCACCTGGCCCTCGTCCCCTCTGTTTCCGCCTGTGTGGCCCCCTCGCGCTCACCTGGGTTAGGTCAATGACCCACCAGTTCCTCTCACTGCCCCTGAGCACCCTCAGCAGAGCCACCTTTTAGCCCCTCACCCCCT
Source organism: Ursus arctos (assembly GCF_023065955.2). NCBI lineage: Eukaryota > Metazoa > Chordata > Mammalia > Carnivora > Ursidae > Ursus > Ursus arctos. The sequence continues at coordinate 46,229,448 of NW_026622908.1, read as the reverse complement.
TGACTAACCTCCTCGGGGCTCCATCCCCTGCATGAAGCCCTGGACCCTCCCACCCCCCGCCCCTCCACCAGGAGCCCTAGCAAGCCCAGGAAGGCGTTGGCCATTCTGCCACGCTGGCCTGCTCCTGCACCAGGCCCCCAGAGCCAGGGAGCTTCACTAATCTGTGCCTTCGGTCCCGCCATCTGTGCGGGTGCCTGGGCCAGCGGTGCCGCCCTGCTGCCCACGCCCTCCTCCAGCCTGGCAGCGGCCCACCGCAGCACTCAGCTCGCGGTCACCCTCCATGGAACCTCCCAGTGAGCCAGCACGGTTCCCTGGCTGCCGGGCCTGGCCGTGGCAGGTCGGATCTGGCTCCACCCAGGACCAGCTCGGGACCCCGCGGCTGGGAACGGCCGTGTCCATCGGGGCCCGTGCATCATGGGGTCTGCGCCAGCTGGATGCCAGCTTCTGGCGGCTGACCCCAGACTGCAGTCCTTAGACCCTGCCCAAACCAGCAAGCACCCAGCGTACTGAGAGCAACATGCACATCTTACTGACGAGAACACCGAGGCTGGGGAAGGGAGGGGGCCCAGCACCTTCTGGAATGGGTGCTGGTTCATCACACGCCTTCCCTGTGTCACCGGAGGAAGGTCGTGCCAACCACGGGCGCACCCGGAGGCTCTGGGTGGGCCGAGAGCTATCCAGGCGTCAGCTAGAAAATACGCTCCAAACATGGTCCCTGGCTGCAGCCGCGCCTGTGAACCGGGCCTCCCCGAGAGAGACCGCCCGCCGCCTGGCCCCGGCCATGAGCCCCAGTGCCCCGGCCCCGGGAGCCAGAGAGCTGACTGTCACTTCTCTCTGGACAGTCAGCTGGAGCTCATGGAGGGATGGGAGCCAGGGTGCTCTCTGTGGGAGGGTGGAAAGGGGGTCTTGGGAGCAGACCTGGGGGCCCTTGAGAGTAGGGGTGAGAGAAGATGCAAGGAGAGTATCCAGCCTGGGAGGAGGCCAGGGGCCCCCACGGGCACAGAGGTTGGACCCCGGGGACAGGGCATCGGGCTGGCTCTGGCTGTGTTTCAACACTGCGTTTCCACCGTGCTTTCGGCTACGCCCCTTTGGCAGGACTGCTCAGCTGCTGGTGGGCACCGGCCGTGTGCCCGGGGTTCCTGGGAGCAGGCGGGCTTCTTTTCGGGAGGTGGGATGAGCCTGGGGGCACCTGCAGGGCTCGGGAAATAGCGCCCAGCACAGGGAGCACAGGCCACAAGAGCGTCAGGCCGCGTGGAGCCCCCTCACTGTGGGGCAGGCAGCACCTCTGTTTACTCACCTGCCTCCCGCGCTCCTTCCCGCCACGCTCAGCATGCAGGGACTGGGATTTCAGATGTGGCTCCGCGGAGGACAGAGGGGTCTTGGTGGCACAGCTGTCCCCCCGCCCTATCCCCAGCGATGAACACACAGGTCACACCTCCCCAGGGTGGGGACAGCGCGAGTGGCTGGGCGAGGCTGGGGGACACCAGCAAGGGTTCAGGCCCCAGCCCGGCTCCTGGGGAATCTGCCCACTCACACGACCCCCAGGCTTCAGTTTCCCCACGGCAAATCCAGGCCCCTGGACTTGAGGAGCTCACGTCTTCCTCCCAGCTCCGAAGTGGGAAGAGACCGCAGATCCCAGCAGAGGCGGCTTTCCCACCAACACCACGAGCGACCAGGTGCATGCCTCGCCCAGTCCCAAGGGCACGGGGGGGGGGGGGGGGCGGGTGTCGCCCTGGCTGCGGAGCCCTGGGCACCTGCCCGGGGACGGGGGCTGGGCGGCGGGGGTCCTGAGGGCCCAGCTGAGCCTGACAGAGGCGGGAGCAGGGGTGCTCGGCTGCAGCCCTCAGGCTGGATGTGTCTCGTACTGTGTGTCCCCAGAGGGCCTGGTGTGGCGCTGCCCTGGACCTTGAGCTGCCCAGGGGTGGGGGGGGCTCGTCACAGACGCAGGCTGGCCCACAGTGACAGATTGAGGTCTGCTGGTCAGTGGGAAGCGCTGTGCTTTGGGGACCCCCCCCCCCACCTTGCACCCTGCAGGTCAGCCCAGCGATTGAGCGCTGGCCCAGCTCAGAGGCAGGCGCAGTGGACGGCGGGTGACGGACGGGGGGAGAGAGGAAGGGGTTTGTAAATGTGAGGCAAACCACCACGTGCTCGAATCCTTTAAGCCAGCGATCCGACTTCCGGAGATTTACCATCCGGAATAAAAGCCCGTCTCCCGGTGTCTGCGTAGGGACGTGCTGTGCGGTGTTATTTCCGGAGGGAAAGCGCCACGCACGGGTGGGTGCTGGCAAGTGAGGGAGCGTCGTGCTGAGGACCCTGAACGTGGCCACACAAGGGCCACGGGCTCGGCGTCTGTAACCGGGGCTCGGAAGGCGCCCGGTGTGAGGAGCAGGCCGTGCCACAGCGCCAGGCGGGGCCGCGGTGACAAGGACTATCGCGTCCGTGTGTGTGTAAACCCGTGTGTGACAGGGGCCTCCCCCATCTGCTCGGGCCCCGCGATGAGCGCGTGCGGCTTTACAGTAGGAAAACGCCCCCAGCGCAGCCATCGCCCGGCCGAAAATAAGTAAGGAGAAGTGGAGGCGCTGTATCCTGCGGGGGACGGGGGGACGCGGGGGACGCGGGAGGGGAAGGCCTGGCAGGGGGCCCGAGGGGGCGGGAGGGCCCGGGGCTGGGTGCCGCCTGTTGGGCGCCCGGTGCCCGGCCAGCACTGGCCAAGTAGCAGGTGCCAATGCCTGCTTCCTGGGGGTCGAACCCACCCGGATGTGTATACATTAGGCGCTCAGTATCCACACTGGGCTGACTAGACCACTGACCTCTCTTCTGCCTGAGTGGCCAAGGGGGGGGGCACCAGAGGGGGCAGAGGCTGGGAACCCTGGCCCCAGAAGCACACCGCTCCGGAGGGAGGAGACAGCGCCTGGAGCCCCCCCACCCCCGGGCGTCTTCTGGGAGGGTGGGCTCAACCCCACCGGCAGCTCCTCAAGCTCTCGAGGGGTCATCGGGGCGCTACCTCCAGAACCTTCCCCACTGCCTGTGCTCTGCAGAGCTGGCACACAGCGCCCCAGGTGTGGATGGCCACGGGCCGTCCCGGGAATGGGGCGCAGACCTGGAGGGGAGCCTTGGGGGCCCGTCGCCCTCCCCCGCCTCCCAGGACACAGGCTGGCTCCTCCGGACGCCTCCCTCCCTGACGGTGGTGATAAAGGCAGGTAGCACAAGAAGGACAACATGGGAGTGGGGGAGGACGGGGGAGCACAGAGGGCTATTTTAAACCGCATTCAGGTGGACGAGACACAGCCGCCTCTGGGGTTGGCGTCAGCGGCAGCAGGGTGCCGAGGGGCCTCCGTGGCACTGTCCCCTCTGCTTCTGTGTGCCTGACATTTTCCAAGCTACACAGTGAAAAAGGAGAAGCTGAAAGCTTTCTCTTGAAGGCGTAAAGGGAGAATTTCTTAAAAGGCTTAAAGCAAGAGAAGAAATGAGCACATTCGAGTCCCATCCCCCCCAGGAAGGCTCAGAGTTTCAAAGACTAAAAAGGAGCCAGGCATCTCTGCTGAAAAGGTGACAGCCAGCCGGGCGCAGGCCCCCTACCCTCCCCGAGACAGGAGAGGTGCTGATGATCCTGAGCCCGCAGGACCACGAGGGGGAAGAGGAGGCAGAGGCCACTGCTGAGCGTCCCAGTGGCCTGCCCCTCTGTAGCCAGCAGCCCCCCAAGAGCACGGACTCCCAGCGGCTGGGAACCCAGCCCAGCCAGCGCCCCTGCTCCTCTGCTGCAGAGCCACCGGCAGGACCCCCCAGGCCTTCAGCTTAGCCCCTTTCAGAGGCCCTGGCCCTAATACACGGTCGCTGGGCTGCCCAGGGCAGGTGTGATTCCCAACGGCCCCCCTGCAAGTCATCAGGGCCACCGAGCACCCCTGCCCAGCACACGATGGAGTGCCCCCGAGGCAAGGGCACCCTCCTCTCTCTTCCTTCCTGTCTGATCATCACCTCTCCCTGACCTGACGTGTCCACGGGCAGCCACTGCCCTGGCCAGGTGCCCACAGCGTAGGGTGCGGGCCAGCCTGGTCCTTGGACACTATCCGTGCACTCTGGGGGCCAGGTGCTGGTGCACAAGCGTGCAGGGTCCCCACACTCCCTTCTCTACCCTGAGTGCTCACCGTCCCTTCCCCAGACACGCACACCGCACGCGGACACACACCCTCCGCCAATCAGGAGGGACCCAATCAGCCGCCATGTCCCCGCTAGCCTGGCCTCCCCAGAAGGCACAGCTGCCCCCGTGTTAGTGGTCCAGATCTGGGCAGGAAGGGGCTTCGGGACTACGGGAGTGTGTGTGTGCGTGCGTGTCCGAAACAGCCCCCACCGCAGAGGGGCACCAAGGAGCTGTTCCCAGGGCCCACAGTCCAGGGCCCTGGGGGAGACTGCACTGTTTTCTCCTCTTCTGTTTGGAGGAGGCTCTCTTTGAAGGACGTGCATACCCCCTCCCTCTTGGGGTGAGTGTCCCCTCAGCGGTCACACCCCGTGTTCATCCCCAGCTCAGCTCTGGGCACCCGAGAGGCTCCTTGCCTCTCGTGTGGAAAACAAGGCAACCCCTGGGGTCACACCCAGGATTGCTGGGAAGATGGTGTGGCCACACCTGTGATGTCACCTCCATGTTTCCAGAACCATCCCTCTCCTCTCCACCAGCCTGGTCAGCTGAGCCCAGCTCTTAACTCTCCCTTCTCTGGGTCGCAGCAAGCTCCTGGCTGCTGCCCGCTCTGGCCACCCCATCCTGGGTGCAGAGGGTTGAATGGTGTCCCCCCCCAAAGATACGTCCACATCCTAACCCTGGGACCCGTGATTGTGGCCATTTTTGGAAATAGGATCTTTGCAGATGTGACCAAGTGAAGACGAGGCCACACGGGGAGGGTGGGCCCGATCCAATGACTGGGCTCTTGTATGAGAACAGGACACAGACACAGAAGGGGCCCTGTGGAGACAGGAGGGAGGCTGGAGCCACGTGGCCACCAGCCCAGGGACCCCAGCAGCCTCAGAAGCTGGACGAGGCAGGAAGTTTCCTGTCCTAGAGCCTCCAGAAGGAGAGGGCTCTGCCCACATCTCGGTTTTGGACTCCTGGCTCCGGAACTGGGAGAGACTAAGCTTGTCTGGTTCTGGGCCCCCGCCCAGTGTGTGGTCCTTTGTTACAGCAGCCCCTGGCGGAACACAGGCCCTCAGTTCAAGGTCAAAGCTGTGAGCAGGAACAGCTGGACCAAAGCGGAGTGGGTGCTCCCTTCCTCCACCCCAAGGACGAGGCCGAGGCCCCTCTATCTCTGGACACTATCCAGACTGGAGGAGAGTGACCACTCCACATGGCGGGCAGCTCTGCTTGGACACAACCACCTTCCCTGCTCCCTGTCTGGCACCTGAACAAATCAGCCTCTTGCCCTGCCCCCCGCGAGCAGTGCCTCCCAGCCCTGTGCTGCAGAGACACCGGCCCAGCATACGCCCGGCAGAAAACTGGCCCACGACCCCGTGATGCCAGCCCGTCTCCTGGGGAAGGGGTCTCCAGGCAACGCAGCAACGTCGCGGCCCCGTGGCTGGGGTCACCTCCCGCGGTCCAAGCGGCAGCCTGTCTGTCCCACTCCACCAGCTGCTGGAAGCCCCTGGAATGGGGCCACCGAGGGCCCCCTCTGCCTCCAGAGCCAGACTCCAAATATGCCCATCACCTACGCTCCCCGAAACGTGGGAAGACAGCAGAGGAAGCCGGGGACCGCGGCCGCCCTGCTCCTTGCTGGTCCTGGGCACGGTGTTCCTCTCTTTACATTCCCTTTCCAGCCTCCTGACCATGACAAGGGAGGAGCGTCTGGTCTTTGTCCTGCCGACCTCTGAGTCAGGGAGGCCGGGCGGCCGGGGCGCTGAGCTGCCGCCGCAGACACCCCGCTCCGGGCTCCGGGCAGCCCTGCTCTGTATCACAAGCAATGATGACTTCCTACCACAGCAGCAACTGGAAGGTTCTTTTTAGATACAAATTGGCTTATGTAAAAAGAAGTGAGTGGATCACAGGGCCACGCTTTAAAGTAACAGCACAGGCGGCGGCGGACAGATTAAGCCACTGAAAACCCCCAGAAGCCGCTCAGAGTGTGGGGTCCCAGGCTGGCCGGGCGCCCGTGCTCCCTCCACCCGAGCAGGCCCCGCCTCGGTTTCCCGGGGTCTCAGCCAGAGCGGCCTCTTCTGCCATAAAATAGAACGTAGATACAGAAAACCACACAGGCGATCGGCTCTGTGAGCTTCCCCAGACAAGCACCATACTTGTCACGGGTCAGAACCTGGGGCGGCCGGGATGCCAGTCCCAGGTGGGCCCCGCCTGGACCAACCAGACCCAGCAGGCACGCTGCACCTGTAGGGCCCAAGCTCACGTCCTGCCCGCCTGGAAAGGTTCGCCTTCTACACTCTGTTCTGCAGTCCCCTTGCCCGCTCACAATTCACATGAAGCTGCCGGCATCTGGCCGCAAAGCTCCTGCGCGACCCGGGGCTCTGGGGCTCCCTGGCTGGCGGGGTGGGCAAGGCGTGGACGGCCTGAGCCCTGGCCTCACACTGGAGAACGGCCGCCCCGGGGCCTCTCCCGAGCTTGAACGGAGCACACGGCTGTGCACCACACCAAAGGTCTGTGTCCGGGTGAGCACTGGACACCTGCTCGCTGCTGCTAGAGACCGTGAGGGTCCCCGCTAGACCCCGGCGAAAACGAAGGACGCACAAGGACAGAGCCTCTCAAAGTCAGGACCTCCGTTTGCAGTCTCGCGCTCGCTCACGACGCTCGGGCGAATCGCAGGTGTCTTGCAGCATGCACTCACTCGCGGTCTGCACGCGTTTCTGACAATCTTATTTATCTGGCTGCCTCGCCAAGAGCGGGCTAGAAGCAGAACCAAGCTTTTTTTTTTTTTTTATTAAAGATTTTATTTATTTATTTGACAGAGATAAAGACAGCCAGCGAGAGAGGGAACACAAGCAGGGGGAGTGGGAGAGGAAGAGCAGGCTCCCAGCAGAGGAGCCTGTTGTGGGGCTCGATCCCATAACGCTGGGATCACGCCCTGAGCCGAAGGCAGGCGCTTAACCGCTGTGCCACCCAGGCGCCCCAGAACCAAGCTTTTTAGAGAAGAAAATAACATAACCAACAACTCTCCAACGAGAAGCGTTAAGAAAAGGAATCTGGGGCCATTTAGCAGAGGGGCAGACAGTCCCGGCCGCGTTGTCAGGGGCGGGGGGCATGTGGCGAGGCGGTTCCCATCCCAGCCCGGTGGTCTCGGGCAGGTTTTCTTGCCTCTCCGAGTCCTGGCGTGCCCGTCTATCCAACAGGGATGCTGGTAGGGCTTATGGCATCGGTGTGTCCAAAGGGTTTGAGAGAGCTCATCTCAAACCCTTCAAAAAATGTTAATCCCTAGTAAAAATGAATGGTTGCGGGAAAGGGTTAAATGATTTCTCACACCTAAAGGCTTCCAAGCATCCTGTGGGTGCAACTATTTTGGAAAGATTTCCACTGAATGTGTCCAAAGGTCTGCTGTCTAGCGGGGCAAGCCCCCTCCGGGGAAGGAGTGGGTCCCCGAGGGCAGCCGTGCCCTCTGCCGGGTTACTCTTTCTCCTGCGGGCGGGCGGCCGGGGGCAGCCGAGGCGAGACACTTCCGCTCAGCCCGGGAAGTGACGGATGGCCACGCTGGGGAGAGCAGCGCACTGGAGATAAACAGCGTGTTCCTCGCGCCTTCGAGATTTAAAAATAAACTGAGAAGCAGACACAGTTCAAAATAATGATCGGGTTGGGAGGACAGTCATTTGCCTGCGTGTCTTCCTCCTGCCATTCGTTCCATCGCAGCGTAAACCACCCCCCCACGTGGCCCAGGCTGCCCTCTGGCAGGCGGGGGGAGGACAGGCCGGCAGGGCCCCGCGGCATCTGTCAGTGGTGGCCCTGCGTGGGGAATGCGCCCGATGGACCCGCCCGGCGGCACCAGAGTGATGGACCCACGTCCCCTTTGCCTGAAAGATGTCTTTCCCCCTTTTTTGCTGCACTTGGGGTTCTGGGCAGGGCTCTGCAGAGTAGAGGCCCCACTCACGAAACTCACGTAGTCAGCCCCACGCAGGCACCCCGGACACTGCCCGCTCCTCCTCCCATGTGCTCCGGGCTGTTTTAACAACACCAGCTCCGTGGGCAGCTGAGCTCCTCCCCCTCCTCGGATGGCAGCCCCCATCTGGTGGGATAACAGAGAGGGGGAGGGAACCTGGAAGCCCACCCCCGCCCCCCCGCCCCGGCCCAGAGTTCTAGAGTGCAGGGCAGGAGGGCTGACCCTGGTGCCCCCCCCCACAGGACTCCGCCCCCAGCTGCCGCAGAGAAAGGCCCACTGGGGCATTGTCCACATCCAGCCTGGAGGAAATGCCACGTTTGGTTTCAGAAGGGCAACTGTGGAGAGAGGGGAACACCGTGGTCTGGGGTGTGGCCGTCCCGTGCCCCTCATCGCTGGCCACACCCAGCTGGGCTGCTCGGGTGCGCACCCTCAGACCCCGAGACCCCACTTTGGGCCAGAGCCCCAGAGCAGCGCCCGCCTACGCGCCCAGTGAGACCCAAACACAAAACACACTCCTGGGATAAAGTGGATAAACCGGAAACGGGCCGAACGCCCCTCGACGGGAGGATGGAACTAAACCGTGCCTTCCTTGTACAAAGCAGGGAAGACGCGCAGGGGCTCATCACTCGTGACCGCGCAAACGAGGCTGTTTTTGCAAGTTCTCTGCGACGCCAGAACGATGAGGACTCGGAGCGGATGCGAAGGGGACACCAGCCAGAGAAGCCTGCAGTTGTTTGTGGACCCATCCATATATGGTCACAACAGAAAAACTCGCTGGCAGGTCAGCCAGCCGGGACAGCCTCCGGGGAGCAGGGCCGGTGCGGGCCCCCGCGCGCTGTCAGGGCCCCGCGCTCTGCTCCACTTCCCAGGCCTGAAGCCCGGAGCAAACAGAGACAGACAGGACAACCTGGTCGAGTGGGGGTTGGTTGTATTCCTTTGTGTGGTTCCTGTGTTTAAACATTTCACAAGCATTAGCCATTAATCAAAGTTTTAATTGACGATAAGGAGTCGGTCCCTCCCTGTGCCAAGAGCCCAGCGGCTCGGCAACGCCGGAACCCGCGGAGGGTGGGCCGGCGCTGCCCTTCCCACACGGTTCTCACCACCGTGATGCCTGTTTCACAGATGAGAAAACCAAGGCCTGGAGCTCCTGGGGCTTGCCCAGGGCCCCTCGGCGGGTGACGTATGAGAGGAGGGGCAGGGACGCCCGGCCAGTGTGGACCGCGGAGCCCATGTCCTAACCGGCAGGCGTGGGCACCCACGGAGCCCCCGCGGCAAGTCGGAGCACATTCTGCAGAGACGGTGTCTACAGACCGGGGTGTCCGGCTTAACGGGCTCCAGCTCTCTCCCTGTCTCTGCATAAAACAAAACACCCAAACCAAGCAAACAGAAGCAGGAGCTCACTGACCGGCCAGGGAAAAACAAATGACATCTTCCTAGCGAGTGGGAAGGGGGAGCCGGGGGCTCAGATCGGAGGGGGTCAGGCCAGGAGCAGGAGGCCTGACACATAAGAAGGGAAAGGACAGAGGGGGTGAGGTGGACTCCTGCAAGGTTACCCCGAAGACCACGGGCTCCACAGAGAAGGAGGCAGACCAGGCCTGAGCTTTCCCAAACATCTGGTCCATTGTAGGGCTGGAAGAGCTTTCTGGGCAGGGGAACAGCATATGCCAAGGTGGAGAGGTGCAGGTGACAGGTCCCACCTCCTCCCACCTCTCCACACCTACGGTTCAGCTTTCAGCTTTCGGCTTTAATGCGAAGTCCCAGCTCCCCCTCCCCTCCCCAGCACCCCCACAGTCCTACCATGCAGCTGGCCTTGTGTCAACACTGACCAACACTGGTTCCTAGCCCATGAGCAGCTGGGCCAGAGCCACCAAGGTGTGGCTGACGCTTACCCAACACAGACGTAGGAGACCATCTCCTGCTTTCTCACGGGGCTGCTGTGGCCCACATTTACAGACGGGCAAAGGCAGTTCCAGGAGGTAAAGAGACTGCCTCCCCCAGCACCTGGGGTTAAGAATCCCTGAGCCATATCTTCCTTGGCCAGGCCTCCAAATCCACCATGGGCCCTGACATCATCCACCACTCAGACCCCCGCTCAGCCTCACCCCTACCCTGACACCCCAGGTCCATGCAGGGCACTGGGGACCTGGGTCAAGCATCTCTGTGGCTCCAAATCCAGGCTGTTGAGCCATCTCACCGCCCTGCTCAGCCCAACGCAGCAGCTCCGAGGTTGGGGGGACAGGGATCCAGGGCTCCCGTCCCCCATGCCCCCTCTCCAGGGTTCCCCGGGACAGGGTTATGCTGCTAACCCAGAGACCCCCGAGAGGGCTTTGTTCAGGGGCCATTGCAGAGAGGGGGAAACAGAGTCCCCCAACCCTCAGAGAGCCACTCTGTTCTTTAGGGTCCAAGCAGGAGGTGTGGGGCAGCGCCCCTCCCATCTCCCAGGGTTGGGGTGAGGAGCCCACAACCCCAAGGCCCTGGGGAGGCCATGCTGGCAAGAGCCCCAGACCCCTGGGCATCCCCGAAGACTTCCCCACCTCCAGGGTACAAATGAGAAGAGACTGAAACCCACCCCCACTCCCCGGCGAAGGAGCGGTCTCTCGAAACAGCCGAGGCACAGAAACCCACATTCCACTGACACCGTAAGTAACGGCAGAAGGGCTCTTCCCTGGGCTCTGCCGGGCAGCGCGGGCCCCTGGCGGTAGTTCTCATCCCACAGCGCGGGGACTTCAGGTCTGAGTGCAGCCCGGCCTGTTCCCTGGCCAAGGGCTCTGGATCTGGGGGCCCTCCTGACAAGTGAGGTGGGGTCCGTCCCATAAGGTAGATCTGGCTTTCCCGTTTAGCTGCCCTGCTGCTCCCTGGTCCCCTCGGGCTGCCGTGGCCCAGGAAACCTGATGTGCGGCCCTCTGACAGATTCAGCCCTCTAGGAGGGCAGGGAAATCCCATGGGCGCCCCTCCACGTCCCGTCCCTCCTCCTCAGCGTCAGCTGGCCCTTTAAGTGACCTCCCGGTGCCCACTCACCCCAGGAAGCAGCAGGAGGATGCCACGGCAGGAGTCCTGTGCGCAAGCCACTGTTCCCAGGGTGGCTGAGGCTGAGGGACAAAGGCGCCACCCTGCCTGCCCGCAGGCCTGCGGAGGCCCCGCTCCCTCTTCTCCCTCTGCCTTCCTGGGGACCTGCCTGTCTCCACAGCAGAGCGTGGCCTGTGCCTGGTTTCCAGACTCGCCTGGCCTTAGGGAAGTAACCTGTGGGATGGGGTATTCCCAGATGCCCCCTCACGGTCTCATTAAGCCTCAAAGAACTCCCCATCACGGGGTGGACACTGTTCAGGTGTGGGGCACCTTCCCCGAGTCCTGCGTCCCCGTCAGGATCCGAGGGGGCCTGGGCAGGTCAGTCCACCTCCGGAGTAGGTACTCCTCCCAGGTAAGCACTGTGTGCTCCCCGTTTATTATTCAGGAATGACAGGCGCCTGGGGCAGGGCAGCAAGCAGGGCCTTTTGAACGTGAGCGCATCTGGGGAAAACGGGACGGGACAGAGATGCGGGACCGGCATCGTGCTCAAGACAGTGGCTTCCCTAGACAAGGGCAATCCTACGGCTTCACGGGAGCACAAAGCACCTACTACATGCTAGGCCCTGAGCACACAGTCAGGCAACAAGTACGTGATGACCACACGTGCTAACAGCACTCTCCGTGGTCCTGGCTCTGGGCCGACTGCCTTCTCCGTGTCTCGTCATTCGACGAAACAAACACAGACGGAGGCAATTCGGACATGGGTCAGTGTTGCTAAGAAAACAAAGGGCACCGCATCAGGGACAGAGGGGCTCGGTGACACTTGAGTTGAGGGCTGCATTAGCACCCAGGGCAGAGGGTACAGGGAACGCAAAGTCCCCAGACTAACAAATGCTGGGCCTGGGGCTGGATGTCTGTGCAGGAGCTCGGAGGTGGGGGGAGCTGACAGGCAGGGATCGGGCTGTCCAGGGCCTCGTGGGGCCCGGAAAGGAGTCTGGAATTATTTGGAGATCAGTGAGAATCACGGAAGACTCCAAGTGGGTAGGCTATGTGACGTGATCTATATTTTAAAAATCATGCTGGCTGACAGCTGGAGGGGGACCGGAGGGGCGAGACTGGAGCCTGCTGGGTGGCTGGTGTGGTCTGAGCTGCTGGAGGAGAGCCCAGGACAGAAGAGAGGCCGTCAGGTGGCCTCCGGAGACTAAGGGAACCACTGGCTTGGAGATGTGAGACAAAGGGCCCCTGAGGGTCCTGGAGCCCCTAGAGCCAGCCAACCAGCTCCTGTCCTGAGCAGTGGGGACCGTCTCTCCCTGGCCTGATGGCCTAGATAACGTTGCCAGTTCTTTGGTGGCCCTGGGCCTCCCCAGGGCCAGGCCGGACGGCTCCAAGGCCCTTCCCAGGGATCATCGTGCACCCCCTGCCCCCGCATCTCCTGGATCTGTGCTCCTGGCTGCAGGGATTCCCTCCCTACGGATCCCTGAAGCTCTTGCGGGGTGCCCCACATCTTGGGCCCTCAACATTCCTTGCGCTGGACGGCTTACTCCCCAGCTACCTCGCCAGACAAAGAACTCAAGGCTGGACCCATTGTTCTGCCCCCAGCCCCAGTCCCTGACCGAGCCCTGCTTTTCCGTCGGGTGGGTCCTGACCACACGGCTAGTGCCCACTCCCCTAGGCAGAGACGCCAGGCCAGCGGAAGCCAAATTCACAGCCACCCGCACACGCTCCTGGGGCCCTGGCTCGGAACCACTTGCTCCCAAGTCCAAGTTCCTTGTATTCAACCACCACTGCCCTGCCCTACAGAAGATCCACTGCCTGCTTAGACATCGCCCCAGATGAGCCGCCAGCTCGTGAGGGTCTCTGATCCAGCCCAGGCCGGTGCGACCTCTCGGAGGGCTCATCCTGCGGCTGTAAGTTGTTTCCCAGACCTGTAGGCTTGGTCGGTCACCGGGCAAATCCGGCCTCCAGAGCAGTACCCTGTTCCTTCAGGACGGCCGTGAGCAGCACGAGGACCTCCCGGGGCAGCGCGCAGGGCCACCGCTGGGAAGTCGCAGCACTGTCCTTCTGTACCACCCCAACCCTGCCACTCCCAACAGCCAGGCACCCGACCCAGGGACCCCACGGGGGGAACCACATCTGACAGTTCCTTTCATGTCAGGATGTCTGGGTCCTCCTGTTGCGCACTGTGCAACCCTGTGCTCGGCCCTCTGCAGCCCCCGTCCTGGGGTTCAGGCCTCATCCCTACAACTGGGAGCTGGGTCTGCAGTTTCTCAGCTGTGGCCAGCACACCTGTCGCTGGGACAACAAATGGGAAAGGGGCGGGGCGTGCTTCTGTCACCTTGGGTGAGACCCCTCCACCTGCGTGTGCGTGCTCACGCACTCACACTGGTTCAACCACAGAATCGGCAGAAAGCGCGAGTCCCCAGAACACAGCCGCCGGAGACACACAACAGTCTTCAAACCAGCGGCTCCTCACGGAGGGCTTCTGCCCTCCCCGAGCGAGTGCAGCATGTCAGGTCACTCTCCCGGCTCAGGAAGCTTCCGGGAAGAGAGATTGCAGGACAGACATCGATCCTGGACATTCTCAGCATAGTAAACACCATGCTAAGGGGGAAGGGCTGCAGTCAGCCTTCTGTCAAGAGCCAAAAGCAGAGCTTTGGAGACAACAGATTCCTCGCGACTCCGCACCCTGGGGCCCAGGAAGGAGGAGCTTTCCGTTGGCTTCCAGGACGCCCTGCCCAGGCCTCTGTATAGCCCCCCCCCAACCCAAGACAAGGCGGGTCAGAGGGCCCTCGTCCGGCCCATCTGCTTCGTCACCTTTTCTAAACACAGCCTGGTAAGACACAGCCTGGTAAGACACAGCAGACAGACCCACCAGATGCCTGGCTCCCTGGCACCCGTGGCCCTGCTCCGCACACGTGCGGTAGACAATGGGATCTGCACATCGGGGGCTTGGAGCCGGAAGGATGGGCGTCAGATGCCCCTGAGTTGCATGCTGCTCGCACAGCCAGTCAAGTTCAAGGAGCCACAAGGCCCCTGCAAAACCAAGGAATTGGGGTAAAAACGCGGCCAAAAGACGACTCAGCCTGCTCTTGCTGAGGGCAGGTGTTTGCGCGCTGGGACCTGGACCCACAGCGAACCTCAATCCAAGGACATACACATCTAACCCAGAGGCTGTGCCCACGTCCCTGCTGTGACACCCGGAGCCTTCCCTGGCCTGGGGGCTGTCCCTGGGGACAATCACAGAGGCCTGCCTGTCAAAGGCATTTTGAAGGGGCTCAGGCAGACCGGCAGACACATACCTAAATTCTGGTGTAGACAGAGTAGCAAGTTCATGAAATCCCAAGATGGCAAAAAGGCAGAAATCCAAACCAGCTGCTCCATCCAGCAAGGCCTGGTCTGGCTCAGCTCAAGGATGTGTGGGGGCAGAGAAGCTGACCTCAACGGCCCAGAGGACCTGTCCACATCCCCAGACACTCCAAGCCCCAACTCCAGCTGGCTTCTGACAGCAGACAGCCCACAAGGGGGGAGGGGCAGTGGCTGCCCCTGGGGAGACCAGGTTGGTGAGTGGCCCCCAGGGGCTGACAGCGCCCCCCCCCAACATCCTACCTCCTGAGGATTCTCAGGTGCACAGGACCCTCCCGTAGACTCACATCTGCCGCCCCCCCAACACTTGCTACGACTCTATCTTTAGGGTGTCAGAGCCTAGAGATGTGGCTGTGGGTGGTGGGTGAGGCTGGGGTCCTCCCTCAGCCCAGGCAGCCTCCCACTCTCTGGGCCCAGACACCACCGCCCTCCGAACGAGCCCACGGCAGCGACTGCCAGACGCGGGATGCAGACCTGACCCAGGGTCGGCCGGGCTGGGGGCGCGCACGGCCAAGCCCCCACGCCCCGCTCCTCGAGGCCCCACCAAGCGGGAAGCGGGCTGTGCGCGCCGTTCCCCACGCCCGGGCCCCACCCGCGCCCCGGCCCGCCCGCGCCTGGGACCGGCCCCGCGCCTCTGAGGCTCCCCGCCAGGCCGCTGTCGGGGCGCGCCGGGCTGCGCCCCAGTCCCCGGGCCCCCCGCGGGCCGCGGTTCAGGGCTCCCCGACCCTCGCAACCGGCCTCCGGCCTCCGGCCGCCCGCCGGACGCTCCAGGCCCTCTCGGCCGCGGCCCCGCCGGGCCCCTGCCCGGGCCCTCCAGGCCGCCTCCCCTGCGGTTCCCGGCCCTCCCCGCTCGCCGCGCCCCTGCGCCTACCGTGCCGCGACTCGGTGCCGGCGGGCCGGGCGCGCGGGGCTCAGCTGGCGGCGCGGCCCGGCTGCAGGAAATGCCAGAGGACTGATCCAACCGCGGAGCCCTGGGAGGGAGCGGCGGCAGAGGGAGGAGGGATCCGGGAGAGGAGGGGGCGGGGAGGAGGGAGGGCGCAGGAGGAAGGCGCGAGGGAGGAGCAGGGAGGAGGAAGGAGGGGGCCGTAGGGGGGAGGGGGGAAGGGGGAGGGTTTGGCGGCGGCCACAAAACCCGGGCGGGATCCGCGGGGCTGGAGCTGGGCACAGGGACCCCAGGCTTCCTCTGCACCCCTTCTCCCTGGCTTGGTCTGGTGTGCTGCCACAGGTCAGGCCGCTGGGCAGGGCTGAGGGTGCTGAGCGGGATAGGGTGGGGGCCGCCTGGAAGGGTCCTCCCATTTACAGGGTGCAAGAGAGTGCCTGGTCACAGATGCCTCCAGGCCTCCAGCCCACCTAGCCAGAGTCCAGGCTGCCCCATCTCTCTTCCTGGGCCCCAGAAACTGTCATCAGTTTTCTTCCAGGCACAGAAACCTCCACAACATGAGGAACCCCAGAAACCCGAGCCCTTTGCCTTTGCCGGAGGGTGTGGGGTATGCTAAACAGGACCCTAGGCCACGCCCATGTTTGTAACAGCACCTCCTTCTCGGGACTCTTGCTGGGAACCCACCTCCTGCAGACTTCCTTCTGTGTCCCCCCATCCCTTCTGCTCCCAGAGACCTTTTTAGACCCCGGAGCCCTCTTGTATAGAAAAGACACTCATTCTGCAGGTGGAAGTTGAGGAGGTGAGGGTCTTCCCCAGCCCCTCACCTGTAGGCCCCAAAGTGCTGTGAGCTCCTCGCTGGCCCCAGGGTCTCCCCAGCCCTGGCCCCCCAGGCTGAGGTGCTCTTGGACCTTGGTCTTCAGGATGCCCAGGGCCTTCCGATAGCATCTGTCCCCTGGAGGCCAAGACGAGGTGAACTGGGCCCCTTCCAGGCGTCCCCAGACCAGGCAGGACATGCAAGGGCACAGAGCCTTTTCCACATGGAAACCTTCCCTCAGTCTGTTCCCTCCAAGGGATGGGACTGTCAGCCGAGCCCCAGCCTCCTTTCCCACGCCTGAAGCTCTGGCCCCCAGGTGCATCTGGGCCTTTTCATTCTGTGTTGGGCCAAGAGTGCCCTAAGGGCAGCCGCTTCGCCCGTGGGTCAGGGGGATGCAGCAGGACCACCAGGCAGGACGGCTGCCCTGTGGGGCCCCCTTCAGGCTCTGGGACCGGAGAGGGCACTGGGGGAGACCACTGCCTACCTTGGCTCTGTGGCCAGCAAGCCAGGTGGGAGGCCCGGCCCGAATCCCTTCCCCCAGCCCCAGCACCATGCCCAGCCACTAGAGCCGGTGGTGGCTCCCTGGGGGGGGCCCAGAAACACCAGCCCCGGGGGTTATCAGAGGGGCCGTGGGCTGAGGGGGCACCTTGGCCTGCTCTGAGCTCGTGGCCAGAACAAGCCGGCTCCCACCCCAGTCACCTTGCAAGGCCTTCCGATACAGAACTGCTCAAACAAGACGCTCAGGGCCATAGTGGCCCCCCTGCTGTGCAGCCTGCGGCAAGCGGCACCCCCTTCTGGAGACGGTCTGCTGGTCTGCTCGGGCTGACGGATACCTGCCGAGAGGACACTTCACTCTCCGAAGCCTCTGCACAAAGCTGAGGTATAGTGGCTGGGAGCCCAGCAAATTGCTGGTTGCCGGGCCAGTGCACAGGGGACTGAGGAAGAAAACAAAGTTGGTCTCCCTGGGGCCGAGGTCTCAGGGGCCAACGCAGGGAAAGTTTCCAGTCACCGATGAAGCCAGCTTGATTTCACGACATGAGACTGCTGAGGGCAGACGTCAAAGGGACACCTGGCCAAATACAGGGGTGGGGGTGTGATGCCCCCCCCCCGCAAGATGACAAAGGGAGGGTGGGTCAGTGGGCAGAGTCGGGCTCACGGGGATGGATCAGCAGGTGGCCATATAGCAAGCTAGGAGGGTGCCACCCCGCTGGACACAGCACTGGACTCTTCCAGAAAGTCCCCCTTCCAGTTTCTTGCCTGGTTGTGGATGCAGCATGGTCTAGAAAGCAACTAGTCCCTGGGCAGGTGACCCGTTCCTCTGGGGCTCAGCTTACCCACCTGTCAAATGGAGGTGGTCAGTGCAGAAAACAAGACCGCGGAGGCCCTCAGGGATGAGCAGAGCGGGGCGGGCTAGCTGCCCAGGAGCCGCGGGGGGTGTGGGCAAGGCCCTGAGACGCTCTGCCTTGGTTTCCTCACCTAGAAATGGGGACAGTAGCTTCCCTTCTCCCCCTGCCCGAGCAGCACGCATCCCCAGGGCGGGAAGAGACTTCTGAGCTGAACCCCGGGGAAGGAATGGCTGGCGCTGTCTGTGAACAACAGCAGCTGGCTTTCTACTCTGTTCTGAGTTTAGGATCAGAGAGACCTGCCCATGAGAAGCAAGATCTGTAAACGCGCCTTTGCGAATGTGGACTTCGCTCCTGGGCAAGGAGGGTAGAACTGAAGGTTAAGCCTGATGCAATGCCAGCCTCCCCTCCTGGGGCAGCGTTGGTGATGTCTGGGCACCTCCTGGGTTGTCACAACCCGGTGGGGGGTACTGCTGGCGGCTAGTGGGTGGAGGCCAGGGACGCCGCTAGACGCCCATCGCCACACAGCACCGTGTCCCGGAACGGGAGCAGTCTGGTCCCAGAATCCCTGCTCTGGAGTGAAGAAACGTTTACCTGTAGCGGTCAGGCCTTCGTTCTGGGTGGTTGGCCGGTCCTTGGGGATTGCTCAGCCCCCCAAGACTTCCTTTGACAGACCCCCACCCTTTCTCATGCTGAGGGGCTTTAGACGCATTGACTCAGTTAAACCACCCACCCACCCACCCACCTTATGAGGCAGGCACTGTCGTGATCGGCTCTGTTTGCCAAATGGGGGAAACTGAGGCACAAGGCAGGGACCTAAGTCACCAAGCTCTCACAATGAGTGAGGATTCACTCCCACCCTCTACCCCCTGTTGCCTAGTCAGTCAGGTTCAGGGAGCAACCCTCACAAGCCCCCACCCCTCCCGCTACACCTGGCTGACCCCCTGGTGAGGGCTGGGACAGCCAGACCCCACGGAACACTCCTGGGCCCTTTCAGGGACGGCGCCTGCAGGGAGAGGCCGCCGGGCTCGGCCTCTGCAGGGCCAGGTGCTGGTGGGCCGGGGTCCACAGGGGAGGAGAGCCAGCAGAATCTGCAGCATGATTTCTCCCCATTTCTCGGGTGAGGAGACTGAGGCCCAAGTAGCAAGGGTGTGGGTGGAATCCCCTACTCCTGGCTGGGGCCTGATCCTATGACTCTGGGCAGCCTTGGGGCAAGCTGGAGTTTTGGCCCGGGGAGGTGAGCCTGGGCCCAGTGGCCCTCCCTGCTGCCCGAAGGGCTAGTCCCACTGGGGGCATGGCCTCCAGGACTTGCTGGCCAGTCAGGGACAGCTCTGGAAGCGTCTCCGCTGCGAGACCCTTCACTCCCTAGTCTGTTTCCTTACCTGGGCCCTGGGGCTGAGGTAGCCCCACATGCGGCGTCTCTGTTGAGTCTGGAGCCCGCGTGGTCTCCAGAACACAGCAGTGAATCATAAAACCACCATGCCATTTATCCGTCTATGACCTTGTGCCCGGCACCACGTCCCATCTCCCACATGTGACCCCACTGCATCCCCTGCTCCCCGTAGATGGTAGGTGGGGGTCACATTCTCCCCGAAGCAGGGAGGGAAGGCCACCAGCTCCGGCCAGGCAGCTGGGAACGGGGCGGAGGCAGGGCTAGAGGTCAGGCCCCGCCCACTGGCTGGGGCAGGAGGCAGGCTCTCCCTCTCCACGCCTCCAGACTGGGCGGGACTGGGTGGGACTGGTGTCTGCAGCCTCAGCTCCCCTGTGGAGGGTAGAGCCGGAGGTGGGGCCCTGGGGAGGAGCCGGGAGGCTCCGTGTCCCTGACTCAGCCCTCCCTCTCCCCACGGAGACACTGTACGCTGATGTCTTCACCAGCTGGGTCACCAAGCAGGTGTGCGGGCCGAGCAAGGGCTGTGTTCTGTTTCCTCGGGGAAACCTGGGAAGTCAAACGGCAGAATCTCCCTCCCTCCCTCTGGCAGGCTGGATGGGGGAGCCCTGCCACTGCGCCCAGGCTCGCAGGCCTGCTGCCTGGGTAGCACTCACACGGGCCCTCCCCCTCTCTCCTCTGTCTCTGTCTCTCTTACACCCGGACCCATCCTCCAGGGAGACACATCCGAGCCTGGATTCAGGCAAACACCTGATGCTAATTTCCCACTCTCTTGCTGATCTACCTGGGTGGATGAGAAGGTGCTGTTTATAGGGCACACCCCCGGGGCCAGACTCTGGGGAGGCTGGCATGACGTTAGGGGCTCTTCAGGGGCACGTGGTGCCGAGTGCCAGCAGATGTGCTGATGTGCCCGAGCCTGGACCCCCTCGTGCGTCTGAGTCAGTTCTTGCAGGTGGAAATCCGGGCCAGCAGACGCGTCCTCTGCCCCCCGCGTGGGGTCAGTGCCTGCAGCATCCTCTGGAGTGCTCAGCGTGGAGAAGGGAGCAGGACCACGGCGGGCACAGCTGCGAGGTGGGGTGGCGTGCCTGGGGAAATGCTGAGGGGGCTCAATGCCTGGAGGGGCAGGGCCAGCTCGCTCACCTGCCGCCGCGGGCTCCGGCCGGGCCCACCTGCAGCTGAGCTGGGACACCTGCTGCCTGGGATGCAGCTGGAGCAGGTGCCGGCAATCTTCGGAGTTCCTGTGGACGCATCACTCTGACCGCTGCCTCCGTCGGCCCACAACCTTCTTCCCCCCGGCTCCCGTGTCAGCATCTCAAATCTCCCTCTCCGTCTCTTACAAGAACGGTTGTTGGGTTAGGGCTCCCCAAGATCAGCCAAGATGATCTCATCCGGAAATCTTTAACTACACCTGCAATTATACCTTGTGTCCAAGGAAGGTCACAGTCACAGGTCCTGGGGGCTCAGACACGGACGTGTCTTTCTGGGGGACACATGTCACCCCCCCCCCACTATAGCAGGAAACCATCGAATGCCTGCTGCGCTCATGTTGCTGGGCTGGTCCTTGGCACGTTGGGCTTCTTTCCTGTTCTCAATGCTTTTGTTCTGAGTCTTCACGTAAGGACACAGATTCAGGGTCCTGGAAGCCATTGACGAGAGTCGATCCAGACAGGACGCCAGTCCCCTGCCCTCCCTGCCCAGTGATAGAGAAGACAGAATGAGCAGGGAGGGCCTTCCCCGGAGCCCTGAAGACCTGAGCCTTCTCTGGGGGCTGCCCTTTCTGTCTGGTGGGCACTGTTCCGCCGGGGGTGACCCAATGTCCCAAGGCACGGGTTTCGGCAAGCCCACCCTGGGGCCGAGCGCTGGCTGTCTACAGCCTGCCTTTGGGAGAACCACGGCGAATCTGGCACATCCTCTCTTCCGTCTCCAGGGAGGGCCTGGGTTGCTGCCTGCTGATACACAGACAATGAACGCTAAAAGAAGAGTGTCCAAGGCGGGATCTGCCTTTGGGACTCCGCGGGCAGAGTGGCTGCTGGGTGTATGTGCCTGAGAGGTGCTGCCCTTTCTTCTTGGGAGGTGGAAACCTGTCCCGGGCAGCGGGGCTTTGCAGCGTCGCAGTCTGGATCTGGTGGTGGTTCACTCGCCACTCCCCTCAGCGGGACCCGGCTCACGAGCTGACTCTTGTAGGGCCGGGTTTTGGTTCATAGGCATAACTCGTCCACTGAGAGGCAGGCGAGAAGCCCGGCTACATTCCGGGAAGGTAACCGAGAACGTGAGGAGGGAAGATCACACAGGTCACATGGCCAGTCCCTTTGGAGCATGCATAGCTCTGGGGCGCTTCTACTGCCCCTGCAGAAACACCAGGACCCCCCGCCACTGGGATCGTCTACACTCACTTTGGAGGATCTAGAGCTGCAAGTTCTCCAGGTGTGCACTTGGAACACTCCTGGGGGTCTCTGAGACCTTCTGGGGCCCCAAACAGGAAAGTGATGATTTTTTAAAAAGATTTAATTTATTTATTTGACAGAGAGAATAAGAGAGCACAAGCAGAGGGAGCGGCAGGGAGAGGGAGAGGGAGAAGCAGGCTCCCCGAAGAGCAGGGAGCCCGACATGGGGCTTGATCCCAGGACCCCAGGATCATGACCTGAGCTGAAGGCAGATGCTTCACCGACTGAGCCACCCAGGTGCCCCATGAAAGCGATTATTATACTTCCAGGATGCTATTTTCCTTTCTCACGTTTATTCTCTTACAACTTACAGGGCAGTTTTCCGGAGGCTACAACCATGTGATATTACAACAGAGGGAATATGGAAGCAGATGTGAGAATCTAGCTGGCTTTCATTAAGCCAGACATTAAAAAGACTCTCAAAAAATGTTAAACAATGCCACTCTTTCCACTAAATACTTTTATTTTGGAAAATATAGTTTTCATAAAGAATGAATTATTTGTGTTAACAGAATGGGTTTGTCATTGTTATTCTTAAATGAATAAATATATTTTTTAAAAATTAGAGTAAACATTGAGAGACTAATCTACAGAAGCAAATGCTCCTTATGGTCCCAATAAATTTTTTTTTTAATGCAGAGGATCCTAAGGTTAAAAGGTTGAAAACCACTGATATAGAGGATGCTGGAAGGTGGATTATAAAGATTTCAGTATGGTATGCTGGAACGAGCTTGGGCTTTGGAGTCAGAACAGGCTGTGAATCCAGGCTTTGCCACCCTTACCCACTCCTCTCCTACTATCATCAACTTCATCACCATCACCATCACCATCATCCCCATCACACAATCATCATCCCCATCATCACCATCACACCATCATCATCCCCATCATCACCATCACACCATCATCATCCCCATCATCACCATCACACCATCATCATCCCCATCATCACCATCACACCATCATCATCCCCATCATCACCATCACACCATCACCATCACCATCATCATCACCATCACCACCATCACCATCATCACCATCATCATCACTATAATCACCATCACACCATCATCATCACCATCATCATCACTATAATCACCATCACACCATCATCATCACCATCACACCATCATCATCACCATCACACCATCATCATCCCCATCACACCATCATCATCCCCATCACCACCATCACACCATCATCACCACCATCATCACCATCACCATCATCACCACCATCATCACCATCACACCATCATCATCCCCATAATCACCATCACACCATCATCACCATCACCATCATCATCACTATCATCACCATCACCTATCATCACCATCACCACCATCATCACCACCATCGTCCCCACTACCACCATGATTGTCATAATCACCATCAACCCTTGGTATACCAAAGTACATGAAACATTTAAATGTAGTCTAACAAAACATGAAAAAGTCTATTTTCTGAAAATACAAAACACTGATTAAAATACACCAAATAAGACAAATGGGAGTGCCTGAGTGGCTCAGTCAGTTAAACCTCTGACCCTTGATTTTGGCTCAGGTCGTGATCTCAGGGTCGTGAGATTGAGCCCCCCCCCCTTCAGCCTCAGCACTGAGCGGGAAGTCTGCTTGAGATTCTCTCCCTCTGCCCCTCCCCCACTACATGTGGGTGCCCACACACACTGTCTCTTTCAAATAAATAAATAAATCTTTTTTAAAAAGACATAAACAAATGGAGAGACATACCATGTTCATGAACTAGAACAACTCAATACTGTTAAGATGTTAATTTTCCTCAAACTGATCAATAGATGCAATGCAATCTCAATCCAAATTTGTTCTCGCAGGACTTTTTGGTATAGAAAGTGACAAGCTGGGGCGCCTGGGTGGCTCAGTCATTGAGCGTCTGCCTTCGGCTCAGGGCGTGATCCCGGAGTTCCGGGATCGAGCCCCACATCGGGCTCTTCCGCTGGGAGCCTGCTTCTTCCTCTCCCACTCCCCCTGCTTGTGTTCCCTTTCTTGCTGGCTGTCTCTCTCTCTGTCAAATAAATAAATAAAATCTTTAAAAAAGAAAGTGACAAGCTGATTCTAAAATTTGCATAGAAAATCAAAGTAACTAGAATAGCCAAAACTGTTTTGAAAAAATAAAATAAAATTGGAAAACTCACACTGCCTGATTTTAAGACTTACTGTAAAGTTAAAGAAGTCAGTCTTGTGCAGTATTGGCAGAACAGACACAGGGATCAATAGGACAGGAACAGACGGGCACATATATGGTCAATCAACTTCTGACAAAGATACCAAAGCAATTCAATGGGGAAAGAGAATCTTCCCAGCAAATGGTGTTGAAACGCTTGGCTATCCACATGCAAAAGTAAACATACGTATATTTGGACAAATACATAAGCCTTGGTCCATACCTTGCACCTTAACCAAAGATTAACTCCTAATGGATCATAGACCTAAATGTGATATGTAAAACTATAAAACTTCTAGGAAAAACATAGGAGAAAATCTCTGCGACTTTGTGTTGGGCCATGGTTTCTTAGCTCTAATACCAAAAGCACAATCGGTAGCAGAATAAAATGGTAAATCAGACCTTGGCACTTCACCAAAATTAAAAACATCCCCTCTTTCAAAGACACTGTTACGAGAACAAGAAGACAAGCCACAGGCTAAGAGGACATGTGTGCAAAACCCGTATCTGATAAAAGACTGGTATTCAGAATATACGAAGAATTCTCAAAACTCGGTAAGAAAAGCAAACAACCCAATAAAAAATGGGCAAAGCGTCTGAGCGACCGTCTTACCCAGGAAGGTTTACCTGTGGCAAGTAAGCCCATGGAGCAGCTTTCTTTGGTCACTAGGGAATTGCAGATAAAAACCACGACGAGAGAGCACCGCACACCCGTTGGAATGGCTGGAACGGCCGCCAGGGCAGGCGATGAACCCCCAGAGCTGGCCGGGGTGGGCAGCAGCGGAGCCCTCCCATGCTGCCGGGGGCAGGGCAAAGTGGTGCAGCGGCCGGGATGACAGTTTGGTGGTTCCATATACAAGAAAACATACCCTGACCATGGGACCCACCTGTTCCACTCCCGGATATTTACCCAAGTGAAACAAAGACCCACGCCCACACAAAGCCTGCATGAAAATGCTTACGGCAGCTTGATTCGTAATCATCCGACTGTCCTTCAACATGAGGGGGGTCAAGAAAATGCCGTAAGTCCCTTCAGTGGAAAACCAGCCAACCGTCAACGGAGCAAACCACAGACACGCTCAGCAACACGATGAATCTCAGATGCACTCCCCGTGGACGAAGCCCGACGTGAACACCTACGTATGGTGTGATTCTTGCAACGCTCTGGAAAAGGCCGAGCGTGGGGACAATAAACACATTGGTTTCGCCAGGGGCTCGGGGTGGGGATGGACGGAGCACAAGGGGAGATACCAGGGGATCCTGGGGGTTGTCGGCACGGCTCTTCACCTCGGTTGTGGTGGTGGTTACACAAGTCCATACGTTTGTCAAAGCTCTTAAGCTACCCCCTGAGAAGGATGGACTCTACGGAATGTGATTACACTTCAAAAAGCATGTCAGTGGAACAATGAAAAAATGTATATACGTAAGTGATAAGTAACAATTTGAAAGTAAGTTAGTACCATCTGCACATCAGGAAGAAGTGAGTGGGGACCGGACAGGCTTGGCCTGCACAGACACACGCGCCCAGCCTCCAAATGCTCTGGAGACGCCCGGCGTGCACAGGATCAGCCCAGCCCTTGCCAGAGGCTTCCATTCCCAGTTTTCTGGGGTCTTATCACCAGGCCCAGACCAGGGGACCCAAGCCCTCAAACGTACGGCTCCCGGAACACAGGGGTGCCTCTGGACGTAGGTCCTCTGCCGAGGCTGCCGTGACAGCCCCGTGTGGCCAGAGCAGGACAAGGGTGCCGCGGGTGCTCAGGCTGCAGATGGCTGCCCATGGGACCACAGAGAGCAGGGCAGGGGCGGCACGAGCGTGAACGTCGGTGCCTTCGAAGTCTCTGAAAGTGAACCTAGAAGTGGGGGAGCGCCCAGCCCGGGAATGACCACAGCCTTGTCTGGGCTGGGAGAGAAGTGGCGTCTGTCACCGCAGGCCTGAGGGGTTCTCCATCTGGCCCTCTCTGGAGGAGCCTGGCCGCGAGTGTGGGGCAGTCCTCCCAGACACGGCTCCTGGCGGGGGTCTGGCACCGTTCCCAGACAGCGCGTGCCGCAGTCGGGCCCTTGCCCGCCACTGCTCTCCTGAGCGGTCAGGTGCTGTGAGTGTCTGGGGACAGGCCAGCGAGCCACAGCTCTGCAGTTCACACCTTGTGCTGCCGGCCAAGGAGGAAGGGGCATGTGGCGGACCTGGGGGGAGGGGCTGCTGCAGGAGGCTCGGCTTTGGAGGGGGCGGGGGCAGTGGGTGCAGCCACACTGGGCCAACCACAGCAGGAAAGGGGGAACCTCATCCGGTCACTGAAGGTGAAGGAGACACGGGTGAGGCTGTCGAGTATGGTCTGTACCAGGAGAACGGGGCCTGGTCACCTGTCGCTGGGCTTCGCTGAGCCCGCACTCCTCCGTCTCCGCGGGGGCAGAGGCGGACTCCAGAGAAGTCCAGCGCCCACCACTCCCCCTCCTTCCTCCCTGCTTCATAATGAAAACCAGTTCCTCGATGTCCACACCCTCCGTCAGGATTGTACTCTGTCTTCCAATGACTGACCACAACTGCCTTGATTTTTACTTGCAGCTCTACTTTGTGGAAAGAAGCTCAGCCTGTTCAGACTGGGGGTTTTTATATTTCCACTTTGGGCCTCTTGCAGCTTAGCGAAGTCCAGGCTAGACAACCACGTGCCGGGCACGGAGCTGGGCCCCCACCTCACTGCGCACACCCATCAGCTCCAAGGGGGTGACAGACCCAAAGGTGAGACCAGCAGCCTGAAAACCCCTCCAAGAGAACACAGGCAGCCACTTCTCTGACATTGGTCATGGCGATGCGTTTTCGGGCCAGTCTCCTCAGGCAGGGATAACAAGGGCTAGATTGACAAGTGTTGCTACAGCAAGCCGAAGCTCTGCACAGCAGAGGAAACCGCCAAAGAACAAGGCCACCCACTGCACGGAAGAAGCTCTTTGCAAATCATACATCCAACAGGGGTTAGTAGCCAAACTATAAAAGAACTCTCTGCAACTTAATATGAAGAAAACGACCAATCTGATTTAAAAATGGGCAGAAGACATGAACAGACATCTCTCCAAAGACACACAACGGCCAGCAGGTACAGGAAAAGATGCTCAACACCCCTCACCACCAGGGAAAGGCAAATCGACACCACCATGAGACACCACCTCACACCGGTCAGAACGGCTAAAATCAAAACACAAGAACAACAGGTGTGGGCGAGGATGCGGAGAAAGGGGAGCCCCCTTACACTGCTGGCGGGAACATCAAGCTGGTGCAGCCACTCTGGAAAACAGAACGGACGTTTCTCAAGGAAATTAAAAACCGAACTAACTCATGATCCAGTAATCACACTACTGGGTATTTGGGGGAAAAAAAAAAGAAAACACTAATTTGCAAATACAGCCCTGTTTGTTGCAACATTATTTACAACAGCCAAGATATGGAAACAATCGAACTGTCCATTGGCAGATGAATGGATAAAAAAGTAGTGTGTACACGTGTGTGCGCGCACAAACACGTACACACACACCAGAGTATCACCAGTCCTTACAGAGAATGGAATCCTGCTGTCTTCGACCACACACACAGACCCAGAGGGCATGATGCAAGTGAAGGAGGTCAGACAGGGAAAGACACACACTGTACGGTCTCACTTCTATCCAGACTCTACGCAGAACTAAACCAAACAGAACCTGAGCTAGAAACAGACCACGGAAATAACTGGTGTTTGCCAGAGCGCAGGGCGGGCAGCGGGCGGATGGGAGAAGGGGGCTAGGAGCACATGCTTCTGGCTGGAAGGTGACAGGTCACGGCAGGTAACGCACAGCGGGGGGGTACAGCGCACAGGGTGCCGCCTTCGCAGGGTGGCAGACGGTGGGCTCACGGGGGCGCTCACATCCTGCTGTATACACATGGCACATCACGACGCTGAACTCCCGAAACGCTGAGGACACTGCGCTGTATACACATGGCACATCACGACGCTGAACTCCCGAAACGCTGAGGACACTGCGCTGTATACACATGGCACATCACGACGCTGAACTCCCGAAACGCTGAGGACACTGTGCTGTATACACGTGGCACATCACGACGCTGAACGCCCGAAACGCTGAGGACACTGCGCTGTATACACATGGCACATCACGACGCTGAACTCCCGAAACGCTGAGGACACTGTGCTGTATACACGTGGCACATCACGACGCTGAACGCCCGAAACGCTGAGGACACTGCGCTGTATACACATGGCACATCACGACGCTGAACGCCCGAAACGCTGAGGACACTGTGCCTCAGCTACGCTCGGAAAAGGAATAGGTTGGTAACGGTTTAAGTCTCAGTCTTAAACATTGGTGACGGATCACCAACTCCTCCTTGGTAGATGCCGTTTCTTCCCTACTGTGTATTTTTGTCATATTTCTTACCTCGGCCCCATGTGCTCTCACTTAGGGTCACCTGAAATGGGAAACTCACCTACCTGACTCGAGTCCCACGGGACCAAGGCGAGCGTTCTTCAAGCGGGAGCAGCTCAGTCGAATCTGGTGGATTCGCTTATCACACATGTTAAAGGAAAAGCGTAGGGGCCCAGGTCCCTGAAATTAATGCAAACACCTCTTCCGTAGTCACTCTCTGGCCCCTAAATCGATCTGTTTTCCCAGTTTTCGATTCCAGCTCCGCCCAGAGCACACCATCGATGTCACGCGAGCCACACAGCCCAGCCGGGAGACGCTCGGAGGATTAGTTCTGGACAAACGCACTGCATGAGTCACTGTATGCAGAGACAGCTAGCTAGCCCTTCTCGCCCTCGTAAATCTCGACGTGTTCAAATAATAAAGTGTATTTAAATACAATTTAACTGAAAATGCTTTTTATTTAAAAAATCATCCCCTAGTTCTGCCTTAAAAGAGAGAAAATGGTCATATTTGATTTTTATCCTCAGACTTGGTGACAGTATGGTTTCGTGTTTTGTTTTTTTTTTTTTTTTTTTTGTTCATTTGCTGGAATTAAGAGAGGAAACTTTTTTAAAAAAAGTCTAGGATGACACCATTCAACCCAACTTTCCGAGGTGACGGAAATGTCTGGTAAGCCGTGTGGCCCGGCTTGGTGGCCACCAGCCACGTGTGGTTGCCGAGCACTCAGAATATGGCTCGCACGACTGGGGAACGGAATTTTAATGAATCTGGTGTCTGAACGGGCCAGTGTGACTAGCGGATACTGGAACGGACCATGGGTCGGAACTCTGAAAAGTAGTTTCTTTGCTTTTCTGCAGGGACCTCTCTCCCTTCACACTCTAGCTGGTTAGCAGGTGGAAAGGGTCCCGGGCAGGAAGGAACTGCCCATTGAGATGTCAATACGACTCAAAGTCATCTACAGATTCAACGCAATCTCTAGCAAAATCCCAACGACTCCTTCGCAGAAACAGAAAAATCCATGAAAAATCATATGAAATCACAAGGACCCCCAAACAGCCAAACGGTATTGAAAAAGAAGAACAAACCTAGAGGAGTTATGCTTCCTGATTTCAAAACTTAGGACAAAGCTGTGTTGCCAAAACAGTGCAGTCCTGGCATAAAGACAGACGTACAGACCAATGGAACAGACAGCCCAGAGAGACACCCTCCAGCATCTGGATAAATGATTTGCAACAAGACCGCCAAGACCACTCGGTGGGCGGATTTTCAGGAAATGGTGTTGGGAGAACCAGACATGTGCATGCAACAGAATGAAGCTGGACCCTGCCTCACACCACGTACAGAAATTAACTCAAGATGGATCAGAGCCCTAAACTAAGAGCTGGAACTATAGGACCTCTAGAGGAAATCGTGCAAAAGCTTCGTGACACTGCGTGGGGCTGTGATTTCTTGAATGTGATGCCAAAAGCACAGGCAGCAAAAGAAAAAGATAGATAAATGGACCTGATTAAGATCGAGAACTTCTGTGCATCATGGACGACCATCCCCGGAGGGAGAAGGAGACCCACAGAAGGAGCAAATATCTGCAAACCACATACCCGATACGGGGTTGATATCTAGCATATATAAAGATTTCCTACGACTCAACAACAAACTTGATTCAAAAATGGGCAAAGCACTTGAGGAGATACTTCTCCAAAGACGATGCGAATGGCCACAAAACCAACCGAAAGATGCTAGACATCACCGATCCTCGGGGACATGCAATCAGGGCCACAAGGAGAGACCGCCTCACGCCCGCCAGGACAGACGGCAACTGTCGGAGGAGTGGCGCCCTCACCAGGAGCAGGAGCGGCTCGCCCTGAGTCCCGGCACGCGTCCGCGGAGCCCAAGAACCATCGGGGCGTCTCCGTCACTCTTGTGTTCATTCTTAGGCCAGGGGAGACGGGGAAGCACCAAATGTTCACAAAAGCCCATTGTGATGGCCTATTTTATGCGTCAACTTGACTGGTCTAAGGGACATCCAGACAGGGGCACAACACTTCTGGGTGTGTCCGGGCGCATGTTTCTGAGAGACCAGCATTGGATTCAGCAGACCGTGTAAAGGACCCGCCCTCACCAGTAGGGTGGGCATCATCCAGTCCATCAGGAGCCCAGATGGGACAAGGAGGTGAAGGAAGGGTGATTTCTTTTTCTTCTGGAGCTGAGACATCCACCTTTCCTTGCCCTCGGTGGCTGGATCTCCTGGTTCTTGGGCTTCCGGACTCTGGGACTTACACCTGTGGGCCCCTCAGACGAATCATACCACCGGCTTCCCTGGGTCTCCAGCTTGCCAACGGGGTCACTTCCCAGTCGGGGGGCTTCCCAGCCTCCACAACCGCATGAGCCAATTCCTACGACACGTCCTCTCTTGTATAGACCTCTCGACACCCCACTCGTTCTGCTTCTCTAGAGACCCCTGGCTAGTACGCCCACACACCCCGTGCGTGTGAGCCTGGAGGGGAGCCAGCGGGGTGCCCCCGGGAAGTGAAGAGGTCACCCAGAGCAGGCCTGGGCGGGGGCGTCCAGCAGGGTGGTCCTTAGCAAGGTCCTTTGAGGGCCCCAAGGAGGAGACCCCGAGCCTGGCTGGCTCCATGACAAGCCACCTTGCAGCTGAGTCTGACGGGGAGGAGGGACTGCCACGGATGCCGGGTGCACCTGCCACGGCCGGCTTTGCCATCTCTGAGTCTGATCTGTCACTTGTAGAGCCAGTGGGTAAGTGACTCTCTGTCGTGTCAGTGGGTGAGCGCTGCGGGACCAGGTGGTGCCGTTCACCTTGGTTGGGGGTGGGGTGCGCTTGGAAATCCAGTTAAAATGCTCACTAACGCTGGCCCAGGAGGACACGATGTCACAGCTCGGAAATCCTCGATTAACTCAGCTGGTAGAGGTGCTGTCCCATGGCCCAGGATACACACCTAATGTGCCTGGGGTCTGTCTCTCTTGCATCCCCCTTTCCACCAATGGTGGAGGGGACACCTGCCTCCTGCTTATGGCTGGGTCATCCCTGGGACCCCACGGCCATTGCGAGTTGATGAGTGGTCAAGTCTACGGAGAGGACCCAGCCCGGGAGGCAGGAGGGACAGGCTGCTTACGGACAGCTTCCTTTGCGCCCACCAGCGCCACACGGCCCAGGCCATCGCTAGTTTGTGGGTGAGGACTTGAAGCTCAGAGAGGCTCAGTGACTTGCCCGAGGTCTCCCAGCCCCAATGACAAAGGAAGGATTCGATTCCCTATGTGTCTGAGGGGTGCCTTTCCTGGGCGTGGGGGTGGCTGACCCTGCATGTGCACAGGTGAGTATGAATGTCATGCTGCGGACAGGTAAGCTGAGAAGCTGGTGTGAACAGCATGCAGGCTGTGAGCTCCCAAATTCCCCAGACACTGATCCTCAGGCTAGGACTTACCCAGGGCCCTTAATAAATCCAAATATTGTCTGAAGGAGAACCTCATTAATTTGTTAGTGGGGGATGTGTTACAGATGTTACACACACACACACACACACACACACACACACACACACACAGGTCACATTAACAGAGGTATAGTGTGTGTATCATAGGAGGTGACGATCCAGATGCACTGTAACCTGCTTAAGCCCACCTTAGCTCTTGAGATCAGCAGTGGGCACAAAGACAGACAGATAAATAGGAGTGGTCCCACAAGAGAGTGAACTGACTGGTAAGGGGTCACGTGGGCGGGTCCTGGGGGGGGAGTGTGTGGAGGAAGTGGGATGCTTGAAAGTGCTGTCCTGTTGTGACCCCAGAGGCAGAACCAGGGCCCAGTGCATTCTCTTGAGGATTCGGAGGCTGCAACCAGCTCGTGGGAAAGAGTTCTATTGTTGACCCCTGAGGTCTGTGGTCCAGCCGGCAGTGCCAGCCTCCAGCACAGGCGACATTGCTGTCTGGGGCGGGAAACGGGATGTGACCTCGCATCCTTCCAGCCCCAGGATTCTACGATGAACGTGTGAGCAAAGGGGAGTTTCTTCACTGAAGATTTTTATTAATGAAAATAAACTTGGCTTGAAATGGAACCACGGATTTCGAAGAGTTCAGACTTAGGAATTTATGTGGCGTAGTTGGTGTCAACGCAAAGAGGAGCGTCAGGGCTAAGAAAGGCGCAGGGGAACACGATTTCATGAGTGCAGGCAAGTCACACAGAGAAGTGGCTCCTCCGTGGCATTCGTGGTTAAAAACGTCGGCTGCAGGAGGGAAAGAACGGTACAGGTTTGCAGTCTGCACTCGTGGGGCAACCAGAGTATCACCGTTTCCATTCGTTGGGTCATCGCCGTCCTGAGTCTTCACGTGAAGGCGAACGCCTGCCCCACGGAGAAGCGTGCGGAAGGCCTGGGCCCTACTGCGTGTCTGTGCTCAGCCGTGGGGGTGGTGTGGGGGGTCCGTGCACACGGTATAGCAGCCGGTCCTCGGTAAGAACCCACGCGCGGGCAGAGGGCTGGAGCAGAGGTGTGTTTGCTCACCGGCCTGACCTCATCGGGAGGGCTGGTTGGGCCCCAGCCGCACTCACCGTGGGCTCGTCACAGCAGGTGCAGAGACACAGCCGCTGCCCCCAGGGTCTGGGGGCTCATCATCACAGAGCCCTGAATGCAGATTCCAGGGTCCTGGGCGAGACCCACCAATTCCTGGAGAGGCCTGGGTGCTGGCGTTTTTGGCTAGCAGGTGATTCTCACACTCACTCAACCTAGGAACAGGGGCTCCAGAGGACGGCTACGCCGCAAGGGGAAGGTGCCGAGGGACGGCTCCCAGCGAGGAAGGGAGCAGGCCTGGGAGCCAAGAGCTGTTTAAAAACCCGCAGCTTCTCAATGAAGCCAAGGGGCGTGAATGGGGGAGCTGACGCCAGGACTCGACTGCACGTGGGCCAAGAATATTAAGGGGAAAACAATAAAACGACGGAAAGGCACGTCCTTCAGCCTGGCGTGCGCCTGGCATCCCCCCTCCACTGGGACGCGCTGTTCCCGGTCTGCGTGCTTCCACTTCTGCCCTGGGCTCTGGCCTCACTTCCTCCTAGAAGCCCTCCCAGACATCCCCTGGCTCATTCGCCTCCCCCGAGTCCCCTTGGGGCCCCGCGGACATGGCCGTGAGCCCCAGGGGGGTGGACCCCATGTGTCTGAGTTGTCTGTCAGGTTCTCGAGAGGATGGGGGGCTCAGCAGGGCTCGAAGTCAGCAGGTGAGTCAGAGGGGATTCCGAGGTCCTCGTTCCTGGGATGTTGTAGGCTGTCGTACCCTCCTTTGGTCGTGGTCAGGGAGATTCGGCCATTTATTCGTGTAGATAGAAGTCTGCTCTCTGGGGGGGGGGGGGCAGACAGCCCTGCTCTGGTCACTCAGCCCCTCCTCCTCATTTCCAACCTGTTTTCCGAGTCAGGTCATTGGTTTCCTGTGCTCCGGGGCCCCCACCTCCTCCCATCAAGCCCCTCCCTGACAGCCTAGGAGCCTGGCCCAGACCCCCCAAGTGCCCCCCAGGGAGTCCTGTGTAACTAGTGGTGGGGCAGGGCGTGTCCAGGCCTCAGGAGTCTTGCAAGCGCCCCAGGTAACGTGCATGCACAGCCAGGCAGACGAACTGGGTCCTGGGGCAGCCCCCAACCCCAAACACAGCAGGTGCGCCACAAACAGTAGAGTCCAGTTGGCTCGTTTGCTGAGCCAGGGCCGGGGGGGGCACTGAACACCAGGCCCCCAGGTCCTGGGGTGGGAAGGTCTCCCCCACCTCCGGAGGATCGCAGAATGGAAAGGGATGGGGAGGGAGGGACAGCTTGGCTGGACTTGGCTGCTGTCCTTTTACAGAAGCGGGAGGCCTGGTGGGTGCGGGTACATGACCCCCGCCCCCAACGCACGCACAAACGCCTCTCTATGTTAGAAATAGGTCACTTGGAGCAAAGCACTGTGAGTGGTAGTCTCCCCCCACCCCTGTGGGCTGCCGGGATTTCAGCGCTGAGCTCACAGTGGGGGATGCAAGAGAGGCGTAGGGGGGACCCGCCAAGGCTCTGTTACCCCAGAAAGTGACCAGGGCCCCCCCAGGCCTCCCAAGGGGGGATGCTGGTGTGTCTGAGAGCTGGCCTTTGGGGAGGATGGTGGCGTCTGCTCTTGGCTGTGCGTCCGGTGAGGAGCCCCCAGCCCCACACTCTGGGTGCAGCTGGCACAGAGCTCCACATCTCACAGAGGAGCGGTGTGGCTGGGGCTCGGACTGGATGACTGGCCGGGAAGTTCCCAGGCCTGCAGACAGCCCTACTCTTCCACTGGCCTGTGTGCTCTTTCTGGCACTTTCTGGCCTCCTGGCCAGGGTAGGTCTTTAGGGACCCTTGGTCAGATCCTTCCTGACACACAGGAGGCTGAGGGAAGATAGGGGGCCGTCTTGGAACTGTTATCCCTGCCCTCCTCCACCCAGGTTAGGCCACCCCTTTCCTGGCTGGAGAGAGGAGTGGCAGAAAGGGGAGCGTCCCGCAGGGCACCTCCACCCCAGTCCCTGGTACAGGGTCTCAGGATGGAGACGGCCTTCTTGGCCAGCCCAGTGGGCTCCACGTGTCTGTGGGGCCCCGGTTTCTCTCAGCTCCCCAACCCCTCTGTCCTCTCCCCTGCCTCCATGCTGACCAGGGCCCCTGCTGGGACAGGAGCGGAGGGAACCTCAGGCAGAACAGGGGCTCATCTCTGCAGCCCCGCCAGGTAGCCGCTTGTCCCACGGTGGGCAGCGTTGAGGGGGGACTCCCCTCTTTCTGAAGGGCCAGCTGGCCTTCTGGGGCTTTCTTGCGGGGTGCACTCCTGTACTTAGGGAGCTCCCCTGAAATCCGGCCCGAGGTTCTCTGCCTCCGGTTGCCGGCTCCCGGATAAGCCGGTGCTCCGCGTCCTCTTCTGCGGACCTGGTCCCTACAGCCCTTCCTGCTACCTGCTCGTTCACAGGAAGCGTGCAATTGCCCCGAGCTTATCTGGAGTCTTTCACTAAGAAGCTTTGTTTCCTCCCTGGGAGGCAGAACCTTAATCACCTGGATCCAAAGGGCACGTCTGATAAGCATCTCTTCCCTGGAGCAGAGCGGCTGAGCCCGGGGGCGAGAAAGGTGCACGAATCATCTGAACGCTCAATCTCCCGATCTCTCGATCTCTCAGAGACTTCACTCCAGCAGACAGCCCCGCACGTTCTCCTGCTGAGCCCCAGCCTCCCCTCCTGTAAAAGGGAAGTTTTAACAGCAACTTCTAGGCTGGGTTTTTAGGAGGGTTCTGTGAGCGAACGCTCGTGAACAGCAGGGCCCTGTGCCTGGCGTGCAGTAGGCACTCCATGAGTGCTCCCTGGGTCTCGGTGGTCAGGCCGGGTGAGTAGCGGCGTTGACAATGGCCCTGGCCCGGCGCAGCGGTCTCCATGGTCCTCATTAGGGCATCAGTTCAGAGTTGCCCCCGCTTTCTGTCCGCTGGTGCTGGCTCCGGCCGGGCGCTTCTAGGCTCCACGCGGGTCTCAGCCCCGCCCACCCGCTCCTCCCGTGCCACCGTGTCCCTGTGGGGCACCAAGGGAATCTCCAGGGACCGGGTTAGCAAACCCTTACCCCACAGTGACCTCTGCTGGGAAGAAGGGAAGTTGCTCCGGGGACAAGTGTGGAAGAGGAAAGGCCTCCTCACACCTGCTCAGGGGCAAGAAGAGGCCAGCTTGGAATCTGCCCCTACCCGGCTGGCCAGGGCCATCCAGGGACTTCTCAAAGGACCGCAACAGGCGGGAAGCCTCCCTGTGGGTGTGTGGGACTGGGGCTGGCAGAGGGGCCTGGCGAGGGAGGTAACTACCTCCTGCTGGCTCCGCTCACCTGTAGGAAGTGGCCAGCCGGGTTGCTTGGGACATGAGGCAGGGACACGGTGATGCTTCTGCCAGCCAAGGAACGGCAGAGAGCGCCTATGACCACCAGAAGCCAGGACAGACGCTGGACCAGACTCCCCTCAGCTGCGAGGAGGAGCCAGCCCTGTGGGCACCGGATCTCAGACTTGCAGCCCCCACGTCCAGAAGGGACTAAACGCCTGTCGTGTAGCCCTGCCCGTAGCACTCGGTTACAGCCTCCCAGGACGTGGATACACACCGGCCGTGCAGGTGGAAGACCGGGCAACCTGGGGCTCTGGCAACGGCCTCAGGTGGGCTCACGAGTCGGGGACAGGTGACAGGTAGGTGTTGGGAGGGCACTGATGGCAGGTTTAATCACGTGGCCTATGACTGGCCAAACTAAACGTGGCCCTTCCCCATCTTGGAGAAAGGAGAAAATGTCTCAGGTGCGGGAGAGGAGAGGGGCTGGGTGGGGGGCTCACTAGCTCAGGGATCCCACTTGGCCTTGGGCCTCAGGTCCTCCCACCTCCTCTGGGGAGGCCTCCGGCAGCTTCCTGAGCTCCTGGCACCCTGCTCACAACTGTTTGCACCCCCACCCCCTACTCCCCACCTGTCCGGCTCTCCTGACTGTTATTTTCCAGCCTGACCACGAGCCCCTCCATGCTGTTCTCCAGACGCCCTCGAATGTTTTGTGGCTGGGGCAGGGGGCAAGGCAGTTCGGTGACGGCATTTGCAGGAAGCCCTGAGCCCGGGGCCTGGCACCCGGAAAGGCCTCCTTGCTGGCGTGGTGGCCGTAGCAATCCCCGCCCACGCCCCCCGCGTGTCCCGCATGCCCTGGATGTTGCAGAGAACTCTGGTGGGCCAGAGGGAGATGAGACGCTGCACAAGGAGAGAGGGAGGAGACAGCCTTGCCGGCTGGGGGGAGTGAGCTGTAATTTAAGGCAGCTGACAGGCCCCATCTGTGCCAGGAGGCCCGTGCAACCTGCCTTCTCCTTCACACACCTGACAAGGACGGTGGGGCTGGCCAAGGCCTACAGCAGGCTGCAGGGGTCAGGAGAGTGGCAGGCGGCCCCCCCACCCCGGCCTCCTGGCAGGAGGCTGCGAGCCCTGCGGCTGTGGCCTCCATTGTCCCATGGGGTGGGGGCTGTTGGACCTCGGACCCAGGACGAGGCTGGCCCGCATGGGCCTGGCCCTGTCTGCTGTCCTGCCACTCTTCGGAGGGGCCCTGGGAGCCCGGTCTGCTCTGCAGGTGGTCTGGCAGGTGGTGGCCTGGAAGTTGGTCAGTCCCAGTGTCATTACCAGGCTGCCCTGGACCGAGCGCTGTGTGCACCTTGCAAGCCCCACGGGGAGCAAAGCAAAGAGGTCCCACCTCCTGGGCTGCCATTTGGGCAGACAGACAATAAACACACGGATGGAAGGACAGTCGCTCGCCCAAGGGCACGTCAACCTGGAGACCCTCTCTCAGCAGTCCCCCCCGCCTTGCTCCTGAACTCCCTCAGCAGCTGCGGCCGCCGGGCCTCTTCTCGATGGCCTGGTCTCACCATGAACCCGTGCGGATCAGCTCTAGCAATCAGGGGTGTCTCCCCACTCGGTTCTGCCCTGCACCACCCAGGGTCTTCAGCTGGCCCCTCTGGGCAGCCACATGCTAGGTCTGGAGGTGGGTGCGAGCCCTGCGTGCCCCCCTTCTGCGGCCAGGGTGTTTGCTCCCCGTACACCTGGCCGCCTCCTCGGCTCTCCAGGCCACGCTCCGTGCTCTGACGTGGCCCCCAGGGTTCCCACACGCATGTGCCTCCTGGTGCCTGCTCGCCTGGGCTTGGCACTCCCTCCCCGGTGGGCTGGTTCCCTGGAGCCCGGCCTCCTGGGTTGGTGAGTGAATCTCTGGGGTTGGCAGAATTCCAGGATGACCCCACCCTGGGCGTGGGAACGTGTGAGTAGGAGATGTTGCTCCCACGATGACATCATGTGACTTGCAGCAGGGATCTTTGCGGATTAACTGAAGTCCCTGATTGGTTGACTTTGGGCTCTCGAGGGAAATTTCCGGGGTGGGCCTTACAGCTGGGTCTGGGGGTCAGAGACTGAAGAGAGGGCTCCTGAGCGTGACAGGCCATCTGTGGCTGGCTTACAGATGGAGGGGCCACGGGGCAGGGGACCTCAGCTGGCGCTGCTGGCAGCCAGCACGGGAACGTCCGGGACCTCAGGCCTACAGCTGCAAGGAACCAGCCACCCGGTGATGTCAAAACAGACTCTCCCCCAAGCTTGCAGAAGGGGCGCCACGGGCCGACACCCTGATTTCTGTCTCTGAGCCCCTGAGTGCAGGACCCAGAAGGCCTGCCGGGACTGTCGGCCCACAGGAAATAGTAGCTGGGGGTCATTTTAAGCTGCTAGGGTTGGAGCAATTTGTTACACTGCACTAGCTAACTAATACAACTGCCTCATGCCTCAGTTTCCCCAGCTGAAAAACGGGTTCATTGAGGGACTTACTCACAGGAGTTGTGGGGGGTGGAGGAGGGGTCCCCGGGATGGGACAGTGCACTCAGGAACTATGATCATGACAGCGGCCTGCACCTGCTGGCCCTGGGCCTGGCTGGGGCAGTGGAGCCTGACACACCCCACTGCTATTACCCACCTGCTCTGAGCCTTTCCCCAGGGGCCCCGTGTAGCTATTCCCTGCATCTCCTGGCCCTGAAGGACATTACACGGGAACAGGGCCCTTAAGTGTTTGGTGGCCATATTCATGGCTGGATAGACAGAGGAACGGCTGGTCAGAGAAGGGGTGTGGGTCCCACGTGGGGTCTGGCGCTACCTCGCTGTTAACGCACCAAGCAAGCCTGACTGAGGGAAAGGGCCGGTCTCAGGTGGTTCTGTTGTGAGGCGGGGGGCTCCTTCCCCAGCCGGGTGAGCCACCCTCCTGCTGAGTCAGGCCTCAGGGCCCAGACGGGCCTGGGGAGGGACTTAGCGCTCCGGGGAGGGCAGGGGTCTGGAAGATGGGCATGTGTGTGACAGGGATGGATAGGCCAGCCAGGGAGACCATCTGGAAGATGATGGCTTATGACTCAGTCACCCAGCGGAGATGTGAAACTCGCCAGCTGGAAACCAAGGCCCAGAAGGTCCCTGGGACAAATCCCGGGTCGCCCTGGTGCTGGACAGCAAGCGGCTCCTCTGGCTGGCAGGGTCTGGGCGTCCTTGCCTGCCCCAGCTTCACCCAGGGGAGGGAGAGGAGGAGGCAGCCCCGCCAGAGCCCGCCCCGGGGGCAGAGGGGAGGCAGGAGGCAGGAGGGTGTGGTGGGAGGTCTGGGCAGCAGGGCCCGTGTGGGGCCCGGGCGGTCCATGGGGGCTC
This sequence comes from Ursus arctos, assembly GCF_023065955.2. Taxonomy (NCBI): domain Eukaryota; kingdom Metazoa; phylum Chordata; class Mammalia; order Carnivora; family Ursidae; genus Ursus; species Ursus arctos. Next base: position 46,190,360 of record NW_026622908.1, on the reverse strand, counting down.
CTTGGGAAGGGAGGCAGGAGCCCAGCCAGGAGGCTGTGCAGGCCCCTCTCATCACTCACACCATCCCAACGGCACCCCCAAATTATCTAGAACCTTCACCTCCTTCTCTGGCTCCTGCCAGCTCCCAGGCCCCCCAACCTGCCCATTTCCATGGGTTCCCTGCAGGAGAAGAGGCAGGGAGAGGCCAGGCTCTGGGGAGGGGCCCAGGACCAGCGCCTGCAGCCTGGGCCTCAGCCTGGTCGTGGGCACAGCGCCCGGCATCCTGGGCCACTCTCCTCCTTCCCTGGTTGGGGGGGTGGGGGTGAGAGTGGGGGGGGGGCAGGAGAGCTTGAGGATGTGAGGTTGCTACTTAGTGTTCGTCTTCTCACCTCCTCCACCAGGCGGCCAGGGCGAGGGGCCAGCCAGAGGCAGTGGGAATGTTGAGGAACTGGGAGCCGCGTCCCTGAGGGGCTGCAGGTGGGGTCCAGCCCTCGGACCCGCACACAGTGTCTCCTGGGGGTGACCGGAGACCGCCCAGCCTGAGCCTCCTTCAGAGGACGGGGATGCTGAGCGGACCTGACCTCCCCTTGCTGCAGAGGCCGGGAAGCTCCTATGGGAAAGTCTGGGTGGCTCCCCTGCTGGCCTCCTGGTGGAGGGACCTTACCCGCCCGGGCTGCCGGCTGCAGAGCGTGGTCGTGGGGTCAGAGCCCAGAGAGACATGGGGCACCTACAGAGAGCCTCCCGTGTCGGGGGCATTTCACTGAGAACGGGGGCTTTAAGCTCCGGCCTGCACTATGTCTCACCGCTGTAAGCCTGTCTTGCCCCATAACCGGCTGAGACATAAATGTGTTTTCCCGCGGAGATGAGTAGGAGACACGCATCCAAGCTGATGATAGTTTAGTTGGACATCCAGTGACAACAGCCGACACACGGGAAGCCTCGTGTCAGGATGTGCCCCCCCCCCCCCCCCACCGCAGGGGCTCATCTACTTCTCACAAGGATGGCCAGGAGGGCACGAGTATTAACACCCCTGCCCCCATTTCACAGACCGGGAAAGCAAGGCAGAGAGAGGGTGCAGGCAGCGGCCGAGGACACGCAGCAGGGAAGAAGCCAGATTCGGGCCTGGGCCCCACGGGGCCTCGGTGCTGTCCCAGCCCAGTCTAAGGAGCTCCTCACCGCAGAACCCAGAGCTGCAGCCCAAAGCCTCTCCCCGAGGGTCCGCCGAGGGTCCTGAGCTGGCCACTCCTGCCCCCGTGGGCACTAACCGGGCTTTCCCCTCCCAGTTCTGCATCAGCGCGTCAGGCTGCAGCCTCCTCTCATTACATAAACACAGGCGAGCGCGCAGCGGAGGCCATGTCGGAGGTCTGCGCCGGCTTCCGGGCAGCTGGCAAGCACAGACCAGCACCAGCACGTCTAAGCAGCTGTCAGTGATAAGGGCTGGCCTTCAGAAAAGTGAGGGGCTCACCCAGAGACGGAGCCGGGAGGGAGCTGGGTTTGCACCTGCTCTTTCTGAACATCTGCGTGTGACCCACAGCCGCCCACACAGGAGCCTTCGGGTGACACTGTCCCCCATGACGCCGGGCGGAGGGGGGGGCCTGGACCTCAGGCCGAGGGGCAGCTCCCCTGAAGATCTCAGGCCTGAGGCCAGGCTTCCTCCAGGGCGAGGGCTGGTGGAGTCCAGCACCGAGTCCCTGGGTTCAGCTCTTCACAAACGCCCTGCTGGCCTCAGGGACCAGGGGAGCTGGGGCTGCGGACCCCACAATGTGCTCCCAGGTCCAGAGGACTCCCCTTCACCACCCGGAGCGCCCCCAGCCTCGTCCTCCATTCTGCCCGTGCTCTTTTCAAGTCTGTTCTTTTTTAAAAAAGAAACTGTTGGGGGTAAAAAAGGCAGAAAGTTGGGCACTGAGGAGGGGAGAGCGCGCTTCCCAAGCGACCGCGAAGGGGGAGCTTGCCACGGCTTACAAGTCGCCAAGCTCCCATCCCACCGGGCTTCCCTGCCAGGAGGGGGCCGGCCAGCCGGCCGGGGCGCCCTGGAGAGCGAGCGCCCGGGCTGTGGGTGCAATGCAGCACTGCACGGCTGCCGGCCCCGCTGCCCCTCGCGCCACCCGCAGGTCTCCGCCAGGCTGGGCGCTGCTGGGGGCCGCGGGCAGCACTCGCACCAGCCTGGCGGGCGTGCAGTCCCCGGGAACTCGGAGGAAGTCGGCAGAGCACCGGGCGCTCCCGCCACCTGCTGCTCGCTGGCCCCCTCCCCACACGGTTCCAGATCCCCCAAGTCTAGCGTCCACAGTGCCCCCCCCCCGCCTGCCATAACGCCCTTCCCCGCGGGCCCCCAGAGCCCCCTCTGGGGTGGCACTCACCGTGCAGCAGGGCATGTGGGCGCCGGCTCGCTCCCCACTCCAGACTGGTGCTCCCGAGTCTCCTCAGCTCCACTGCCGGCTGGGCTGTGCCAGGCTGCAGAAGGCTCTGCCGGTGCCGCGGCCCCGGGGCCCCTAGCTGGGGCTCCTCTTGGTGGGGGTCCCGCAACTCCTGAGCTGGCCCAGGTGTGCAGGGAGTGTCTGGCTGGTGGCCGGGGAGGGGGCCACGGACAGGGTCAGGGGGTCACTGCAGGGACCTCAGCTCCCAGGGCTTGTGGAGGAGGGCAGCATCCGAGCTGGACTCACAGCTGATCCCGTCGCCTCCAGCCCCAGCCGCCAGCAGGACCGGCTGCTGAAGCAGCCTCCTGGCCTCCAGGCAGATCTGGTTCCAGCCCCGCTGCGTCCTTCCGAGGAGTGTGAGGGACACGCTGGGGTGTTACCTAACACCCCCCCCCCCCCCGCAGCCCTGCCTTCTCTTCGGCAGGTTTGCTCTGGGATGACGCAGGAAACACCCAGAAGACCCTCCCGACAGGCGCCCACATGACCTCCCGGGGCCTCTCCCTCCAGGGATAGGTGGGGCAGAGCCTGAGGCTCAGAGAGGGTGGGTGACTGCCGGGGTCACACAGCGGGGGCAGGGGCACCCGAGAGTCTTCCTGCCCTCTAGTGTAACTCCCCATCCCCTCGGGCGTCCGGCTTCTTCCCAGCGCCACAGCCAGCCCAGCCCAGGCTGGTCTAGCTCCTCCCGGCCCTGTCCAGCCTCCCCTGCCCAGCCCGTCTGTGGCAGCCCAGCCCTGCTCTGCCCACCCCACCCGCCCAGCGTGCCCAAGGGAAGGCCTGTAGCATTGCACGAGCAACAGTTGGTGAGTCTCTTTTGGGAAGTTGGGTGGGAGAGCTGCAGGTCCCCAACATACAGGTGACTCCTTGTGGGAACCGGGGAAGGGGGCCGTGGGGCAGACAGTCTTCGTCAGGATTGTCAGCAATGCCAGCTCTGGGCCTTGGCTGTGGGTGTCTCTGCCTCCCGGTGCCAACCTCTCTGTAACACAGTCAGCTCTCCTGGCCCAGGGTGGCCCATGGGCTGCAGGATTCCCTGGGCTGATTTGCAGGACCCCTGGGGCAACCCTGACATCGTGATGGCTTGGAATCGCAGGAGCAGGAGTGGGCACCCCACACCCAACCCTGAGACGCGAAGGCTGACCCACCCCCTGCCCAGGCCCATGATGTCTCGACTCCCAAATAGACACCAATCAGCACTGTCCTCGCTTCAGAGATGCTCGCCCGTGGGTGTATCTGTCACGGTCACGTCTGTCTCGTCCATCTTGGGGGCTCTTGGCATTCTGGGATATTCTGCACACATCAGCTGGAGTCAGGGGCTCCCAGCGCTTGCCCCTGAGAGCTCCTCATAGATCTCAGGACCAAAGGCCTGACTGTGTGCCAAACAGAGGCTGGGAGGAGCCAGCTAGAACCTTCCAGATGTCCTGATGACAATGTGGGGCCTGGGGCCATCTGATGGTCCACTCCCACCAAGAGAGGGGGGCACCCCAAGCAGGTGTGAGGGGCAGGGGTTTGAACCTCCGCTCCTCGGGCTGGAGCACAGCTGAGCGGGCCAGGTGCATGCCCACTCAAGTTCCCTGCGGCCATCAGAATTCTGTGGGCGTCCTAGGCCTTCTCTGGGACCCATGCCTTGGGGTGATGTGGACCCGGGAGCCGGGAGTCTCTGGAGGAGAGTCAAGTGGCCTTGCCCTGATGGACATCGGTTTACAGAGGGACAGAGGGACACGGCCAGTCTGAAAAACAGGAAGGGCAAGGTGATGTGTTTTCCTTTCCGTTTCCTTTCACTACAAAGGGCAGATGTCTTGTCCTTTCCAAGGAAGGGAACTTCACAGAACCATAGGGTGTGGGAGTGGCCCCTAAGCTGTGTGTAGCTTGGAGAGCTTTCATTTCCCAGGGAATTTGTGAGTCTCAGCCAAGAGGGAAAATTGGATCTATTCTTCAGCCGTCCCTCCTTCCCTCTCCCGCGCCATGTCCTTCCTTCCCCCTTCCCCCCTCCCTCTTCTCCCTTCTCTTCTGCTCTCCCCTCCCTTTCCCCACTCTCCACCCCTTCTGTTAGTGTTTACTGAGCACCTAACAGGCCTTTGCCTGAGACAGGGACTATCAAGCTAGAACATGGCTCCTGGTGCCCGTGCTCACCTGCGCTTGCAAACAGGTGAGCATCTCTGCCGAGCAGGCTGGTGTCGGGTCAGGATTTAGAGATGGCTGAGGTCAAATCCGGGGAGCTCGGAGACTGGCCTGATGGAGGAGACGATGTGTGTGCACCGGGTTGGGGAGGGAGCCGAGGCACACAGAGGTGAAGTAGGGCAGGTCATGAGCTGAGATGTGGAGCTTGGAGGTGTGGGATGATTCTCTTCCTTCTTCTTTCCTTTGTCCTTGGCAGGGAGTTGGGGATGCCTTGAGGAGGAGGAGGAGTGATGGCGAAGAAGATGGTGATGGTGGTAATTGTGATGATGATAGTGATGACAATGATGGTGATGATGATGATGGTGATGATGATGGTGATGGTGATGATGATGATGGTGATGATTATGGTGGTGGTGATGGTGATGATGATTATGGTGGTGATGATAAGGATGATGGTGTTGATGATGGTGGTGATGATGGTGATGATGGTGATGATGATGGTGGTGGTGATGATGGTGATGGTGGTGATGATGGTGGTGATGGTGATGATGGTGGTGATGGTGATGATGGTGTTGCTGCTGATGGTGGTGATAATGTATGACGATGGTGATGGGGATGGGGATGATGGTAGTGATGGTGATGAAGCTGATGATGAAGCTGATGATGATGATGGTGATGATGGTGGTGGTGGTGGTGATGGTGATAGTGATGATGTAATGGAGAAACAGAAAGGGTGCCGTGTCAGGCCCCTGGTGCAAGGTGGCATCACTAACCCTAGGGTCTCCTGGAGGCCTTGTGGGTCCCCCACTCCCTCTTAGCATGCCAGCTGGGGCCATATTTAACCTTGAAAATCTGTTCTTCCTGCCTTATGGTTTCTGACCAGGCCTGGTACTAGCCCAGCCCTGGGAGCCAATCTCCATTCTGCTGTCAGTTTATCCCACTTTACCCCCAAATATGATGCTAACAGTGGAACTTCGGACCCCATGAGGCCCAGTGGAGGCAATATTTTAGAACAGGGAATAACCCCATCCTCAAATCTGTTCCAGAAAGGTTGTCCTATGACGGGGTTGGACTTCTCCCTGGGCACAGATGCTGAGTGGCATCCTAAAGAGACACTAATGAGGAGGAAGCTTGGCCAGGCTGGTCTTGCTGGCTGCAGGGGTTCCTCTCCATCTGTCTGCTTGGGGCTCCCAGGTCTCTCTCTGGCAAGACAGGGCCTGGATCCCCATGGGAAACCACCAAATGTCCTTAATCGGTGTCTCTGCAGTGGCCTCCCTGCTTCCTGCTGGCCGTTAGCCAGGCCATAGGCCACTTGCTGCCCCCTTGCCGGAAGGCCCACACATTGTCTGCAAGGCAGGCAGGTCATCTCTAATGGGCCCTGCAGGTTTGAGACGGGGAGGGTCCTCTTCAGAGCCCCCAGGGTGTGTGGCTCCCGGCATCACAGATGTGCTCACACATCTGTGGGAGGGGGCCTGGCTCGGCTGCTGCCCAGCTGCGTGACCTGAGACTGGGCACTCTTTGTCTGGGCCTCAGTTTCTCCATCTGTACAGCAAAGGGGTCCAGTGCGGTGAATTCTTATCCTTCAGTGCCACATAGTTTTGTTGCCCATTCAACATGAAGAAATGTTCACGACCACAAAGAAACGAGCCCGCTCCTATTTTTTTCTTGAGGGTTTCTGTGTCTGTGTCTCCCCACTTTTCACCAAAAAGATGGGAGCAAAAAGACCCATTCCTTTCCTTTTCAGTGAGGAGTGGTCTGGGCTCAGGGTGACCTCAAGGAAGGGAGTCTCTGGGGGAGCGTGAGGTGCACCGGTGTAAAGCCAGTCCCTCCCAGCTGGAAATGCAGGTGAGGTTTGCCAGTCTCTGACCTTCAAGAGAGGCCAGAGATCGAGATTTTGATGTGAAATTCCCCAATTGTTAAGTGCTGACAACTAATTAAAACACTTAATCCCTGCGAATGTCAAAAAAGCTACCCATTTGCAGGCTTGCAGGTTACCAGGTGCTGACCTCTGGTCCTGTGTTGTGTTGGTTGAGCCCTTGGGCCCAGCAGGGTCCCGGTTGCCCAGGAGAGATGCTGGGTGGTCTCTTAGGTGTGACACGTTCTTGTCAGCAACTCCAGACAGTGAGTGTGGAGGAGCTGGGGAGCTGGGTCTCTTTTCAAACCCTTTGCCTGGTGCCTGAGGTTGCTGGAGGGTGGTCCATTGTAGACGGACAGGTCCCCAGGAAGCTCTGGCTGGCTAAGGTCAGCTGGTGGGTGGGATGCCAGGAGCCTGCACAAAGGCACAGTTGGAGGATGGGCCCGGGGAGAGGGCCTCCCTGGACCTGAGAGCAGCTTTTCCTTAGGTCCAACACCTGCAGTAATGCTACAAACCCTCAGCTTCTGCCTGGGGTCAGGCCTGCACTCTGCAAGGTGCATAGAGCTGAATGCGGCAGACTCAGCATCCAAAGACACAGAGGTGCATGCTGGGAGGAGTGATGGCAAACCCTGGGGACCCCTTCTTTGGGAAGGGGAGTACAGGCACCTGTGGAAGGAGGAAGCCAGCTCTCCAGCCTACTTGTTCTATGGCAAAGTTCTGCCAATTTGCCCATAAGTCATAGGCCTGGATCCCTCCCCTTTCCTTCCTTCTGACCATAACCAGCTGCTAAGGACGGAATGCATATGGTGAAGCCCTAACCCCTGGTGTGGTAGTATTCGGAGGTGGGCTTCTAGGATGCAGTTAGGTCATGAATGTGGAGCTCTTGTGATGGGATCAGTACTGTTGTGAGAAGAGCTACCGGGAGATGACTGATCTTTCTCCACCGTGGGAGGATGGTGAGAAGGCATCCGTCCCATCCGCACAGCTTTTGGTATGTTTTCTCTCTCCGACTCTGCTTCCACCATCTTCTTCCTGCTCCCTCCTTTTTCCAGTCCTCCTTCCTACCTTGGTCCTTATTACATTGGGACCCCCAGATAATGTAAGGGAACACCCACCCCCATCCCAAGATCCTTAATTTAATTGCACCTGTAAAATCCCTTTTACCATGTAAGGTGACATCCACAGGTTGCCTGGATTAGGATCTCGATGTCTTTTAGGTGGCATTGCTCAGCACGCCACAGCACATGTGTTTACAGTTGTCGTGTCTTTTTGATGGACTGATCCTTTCATCACCAAAGAAAGGTCCTTGTTTGTCTCTAGTAACATTTTTTTCTTAAAGTTGATTTTGTCTGGTGTTAGCTTAGCCACTCGAGCTCTCTTTGCGTTATCGTTCACATGAAAAATCATTTTGTGTTCAACCTATTTGTGCCTTTGAATCTAAAGTGTGTCTTTTATAGGCAGCATATAGTTGTATGATTAAAAAATGTCTATTCTGGTTATCCATGCTCCCATGAGGATTATCTACATTACAAAGGGTAGACATCGTTGGGGAGGCATTATCTGGGAAGCTCAGTGAATCCCAAGTAGAACAAATACAAAAACACCCCATCTAAGCATTTTGCGGTCAAGCTGCAGAAACCCAGAGTAAAAATTTCAAAAACACCCAGAGAGAAAAGACATATTGTATTGAGGGAACCGATGATAATAATTAAATCTGACTTATCCTCTGAAATTATGGGAGCCAAATGCCATGCAATGGCATTTTTTAAATGCTGAGAGAGAGAAAGACAAAAAAACAAACAAACAAAAAAAACAAAAAAACCAAACCAACCCTGTTAACCTAGGTTTTATATTCAATGAAAATATCCTAGAAGACAAAAGGAAAATAAAGACGTTTTCAGACAGAAAGACAAAAGCTGGGAGAAATTGTGGTCTTTAGACACGAAGTATGAAAGGAAGTTTTTCAGGCTGAAGACGAATGCAGACGAAAGTAGAAATAGAGAGGACTGGGGACGATAAATATGTGGTGACGATAGAGAGGACTGGGGATGATAAATATGTGGTGACGATACATGGACATTTTCTTCTTAATTTATTTAGAATTCTACAGACCATTTAAAGCAAGAGCAATAAAAATGTAGGCTGGGGTTTATTACATAAGTAGAAATAAAATATATAGTAATAGCCCAAAGGGCTGGAGAAGGGCAGGTGGCCTTGACCGTTGCTGCAGGGTCCTTACCTCACCGGTGAAGTGCTCAACTATTCACTGTGGTAAGTTAAGGAGCATGTCATAGTCTGGAGAAATCTGCCAGAAAAAAACAAAAAGCCAATAGAGAAGATAAAATGGGACACCAAACATTATTTTTTTTTCTTATTCAAAAGAAGGCAAGAAAGGATGAACAGTGGGACAATGAACATGAGTAACAAATAGGAACCACATGACGAGATGGGAGCCCTGCGCTCAACTGTATCACTATGTTAAATGTAAAGGGACTACACTCTCTGATTAAAAAGCAGAGATTTCCACGTTGGATGAAGAAAATACTACCCAACAATGTGCTGTTTATAAGAGACACACTGTAAATATAAAGGTGCAGGTTGATTAAAAGAGAAGAATCACGAGACAGCCAGGGCAGCTACGTTAATTTCAAGCTGGGCAGACTTTCGGGCGCGGCATTTTGCCAGAGATCAAGAGGAGCATTTCACCATGATTGCATGAGAAGTCGATTGCTTCATAACAAATTACTCTAAAATTTAGCATCTTAAAACAACAAACTTTAATCATCTTGCAGCTTCTGTAGGTCAGGAATTTGGGAGGGACTTCTGTGGGGGGCTCTGGTTCCAGGTCTGTTACGTGGCTGCCATCAAGCTGTGGACCAGGTCTGTGGTCACCTGACGTTTTGGCTGGAGCTGGAGCGTCCCCTTGCAAGATGGCGTGTTCCCTTGGCCGCTAGCTCTTAGCTGGCTGTTGGTAGGAGGCACGTGGGCTTCTTTATAGGCTGCGTGGGCGGATGACCTCCTCCAGAGAGAGTGATCTGAGAGAGCCGGGAGAGAGCCACAGTGCCTCCTGTGACCTGGGCCTGCACTGCACACGATCATGTCTGCTTCAGCCTATTCATTTTTCCAAGGGACGAGCAGTGCCTCCCTCCAGGCAGGGAAACGAGCCCCCACACTCCAATGGGCGGGGTAGATAATAATCTCTGGACATATTTTAAGATCCTTACATGAGAAAGTTGTCAGTTCATCAGAAGCACATAGTAATTCTAAACAGGTGTGGGTCTAATGACGCAGTTTCAAAATATCATAAGCAAAACCTGGTGGAAAGAAAAGGAAAAATTCTATGCTCCCAGCTGGAGATCTTAGCACTCTTCCCTCAGTAATTGATATGACAAACAGATGAAACCACTCAGTACCGAGGTAGGAAAACAGCATTATTTAAAAAATCAAGCTCGTCGAAGAATTTGGACGACTGCATCCGACAAGGACAAGTGCACGGTCTTTCCACGTGCACGCAAAACCGGGCCCGGCGACCACAGGCCGGGCCACACACCCGTCTCAATGAACCCGAAAGAACTGAAGGACAGACAGCATATTTTCAGACCACAGAGGAATTGTGTTAGAAACCAACAACAAAACGAAGAGATAAATAGAAATTCCCTAAGTGTTTGGAAATCCAGTGATAACACTTTTAAAAGGAATCACAAAGGAAATGAGGACATATTTTGAATCCAAAGATAATGAACGGGACTCGGGACTCCCAGGAAGCAGGTGGGGCAGTGCCTGAAGGGGAAACCGTTGCTTTCACGCACATTTCTAGACGCAGGAAAGATCCAAAGGAAATGACCCAAGCTACTTAACTCAAGAATCTAGAAGAAGTGGAGAGAATTAAAGCCCCAGGGAGTGGAAGGAACGATGTAATGAAGACAAGCAGGAGCCCACGGGAGAGACCACGGATGACCGACAGAGAAAAACAACCAAGTGAAAAGCTGGTTCTCTTGAAAGGATTAAGAGTATTGCTCAAACTGAACAAGAATGGTCAAGAGAAAACACAGATTACCCCCAGGAGGCACAAAAGAGATCGTGCGCTGACATGACCCGCGGTCACGGGAACGAGGCGCGTCGTATCTAGTTTTAGCCTACTGCCTGTTGGCTGGAACGGAAGCATTCCTTGAAAAATCAGACTTTCTGAAGCTAGGGGAAAAAGAGAAAGGGAACCTGAGTAGCCACATATCTGCTAAAGAAACGGAAAGTGTGTTTTAAACCCCATTCACAAGAAGTCTAGACCCGGATGGCTCCTCCCGTGAAGTAATACTGGCCTCAGCCACACGCTTAGAGAGAACGGAGCAGGAGGGGCCAAGTCCGACGCCAACCCGACAAGGACGTTATCCCAAATGAAGTGAGAGAACATCCCTCAGGAACGGAATGCAGATACCCTTGTCAAAATATTGGCCTATCAAGTCCATTGATACGTAAAGAGCACCGCACCCCATGGTCAGGTGGGGTTTATCCAAGGAGTAGAGGTCAGCCTTGGAAAATGAACCGTGTAATTCACCATGTCAACAGACTAAAGGAGAAAACCATAGCATTGTCTTCATACATCAGGGTTCTTTCTTGTTTTTTTGTTTTTTTAGAGGAAGAGCAGGTAGAGGTTGAGGAAGAGGGAGAGAGGGAATCCCAAGCAGGCTCCACGGCCAGTGCAGAGCCCAACGTGCAGCTCGATCTCACAACCCTGAGATCGTGACCTGAGTTGAAATCAAGAATCGGATGCTTAACTGCCTGGGCCACCCAGGCGCCCCTACACTGTTGCCTTCATACGTGAAGAAACGCATTTGATAAACTTCAATACCCATGCATGATTTATAAAAACCCAAACTCCCAGAAAACTAGAAATAGATGGGAATGACGTCAATATGACAGAGGGCATAAACAAAAGGCCTACAGATGACATCGTATTTAATGGTAAAATAATGAACACCTTCCCTCTAAGATCGGGGTACGACCATTTCTCCTCAACGTGGTGTGGCAGGTCTCGGCCAAAACAGAGGAAGTAGAAAGACTACCTCCATCTGCAAATGGTGTGGTCGTGTACATAGGAAATCCTAAGTCACCTTCAAAGAGACAACTAGAGCTAATCAGAGCTAATCAAATTTAGCAATTTGGCCGGATAGCTGTTAGATCATATAACGAATCAAGATCAATGTTTAAAAAACCGAGAAACTGTCGACGAGCAATTGGAAAATGGAATCCAAAGTTATCCCACAGAGCACCATGAAACCTCAGGCACCTAGGAATAGGGTTACGAAGCACGTGCAGGGCACCCAGATGAAGGAGAGCTGGCCAGTACCGAACAGTGAAATAAATGGTGTGTGGGGTAAGCCATGCATGGTAATTGGAAAACTCCCTATTGTTAAGATGCCCGTTCTCCATGAATTGTAGAGAATAATTGAATAGATTTAATGCAATCTCAATAAAATTGAGTAAAATTTTGAATAAAATCGGTAGCCTTTTGAAGACATTGTCAGGCTGATTCTAAAATTTATGCAGAAGTGCAAATCTCAAGGAAGAAACAGAGCACTATAGGACTTGGACCACGTGGTTTCGTGACGTATGATCACGCCACAGGAACGGACACGGTGGTGTTGGCAGAAGGACAGGCAAGTAGAGCAGGGAAACAAGAGTCCAGAGATAGACCCGCCCTGTACCATCAATTGATTTACACTAACGGCGCCAATGGGATTCAACGAGAAAAGGGAAATCTTTTCAACAAATGCGGCTGGAACGACTGGATATCCGTTTGGGAAAACCAAACCAAACCAAACCAAACCACAGAGCTTTGACCACCGTGTCAGACCAGACACATGTAATTCGAGATGAACCACAGGGAAGGCAGACTTGGGTGGAAGGCCAGTTGTGTGCCTGTGCCCACTTTCCCCGGGGCGCCCTCTGTCCCCTGCCTGGTATACGCCTGCTCCCCAGCTGCCAGCATCTTCCCGTGGAGGTCCCCATCTTTCTCTTCTTCACAGAAGGTGCGTGTTTCAGACCTTCCCCTTTCCCCCACCCACTGCAGCCCTTTCCTCCTAACCCCACACTACCTTTGTGAGGCTTAGGCAGATACCCCCTCCTCCTGGAAGCCCACCTGCCTTCTGAGTGGGGATATGTGACCCTCCTCCATGCTTCCCTCACACTAGGGAAACCGGGTGATTTGGCCTCCACATGGGGACACTTGGGAGTCCAAAAAGAGAACTTTAATGGCACGAAGGCAATGTGGGTGAACTGGGATTGTCAAGGGCAAACTGGGGCACCTCTCTAACCATCTGCACATTTAAGTGCACACACTCACTCACATGCTATCTTTGAACAGTGTTTATGTCTGTCCCTTCTCCAGACCCCAAACTCCGTGGGACTAGGGGCCACACCACCGTGCATCCATGTCTTGGTCTCCTGTCCAATGCCCCCCTGGAGTTGGCTCTAATGACGTCTGTTGGCTGGAAGGGGAGAATGTGGCTGAGGGGGGCCGAGGGGGGCTGAGGGGCTGGGGTAGCAGGACTCTGCAGGGAGCAGCCTGGGCCCTCCTGTAACCAACATCCAGCTCAGGGTTCAGGTCAGTGGTCAGTACTCAGGCTGGCTGGGAAGGTTCTAGAACCCAGAATCAGCCAGGTCTGATTCCATTCAGTTGTACTCCACTTCATCCATATCATTGATTCTTTGACCCTATCATTCACCCTTCTACCTGTCCATTGTTCAACAAATGCTCCTCGAGCCCCTCCTTCTGTCTGTCTGAGCCCCCAGCACAGGGGAGACAGCAGTGGATAAAGTCACCTGTTCCCTGCCCTCTGGAGCTCAACTTCTAGCAGCTACGTGGACAAGGACGGGTGAGCGACTAAGGATGCAGGACACGAGGTACTGAGGTGGAGGTGGGAGGCCTCTGTGGGCCAGGTGGTCACCTTGAGTGGTCAGCCAGGGCAGGTGCACGCCAGAGACCATGGTGCCCACTGATGGCTAGTCAGACATGCCAAGAGCCGCATGGCGTGGTGGGGTGCCGAGGTCAGGGCTGGCTGGGGCCATCTGGAGCTCTGCTGGATACGGGAGGCGATGCAGTTGGCCCTGAAGGTCAGGACAGGCAGACAGTACCTGGGGTCGCCTCTTCCTAGGACAAGCTGCCTGGCCTTTGTTGCCCTGGATCAGATCTGGAAGGAGACATTGCTCCGCCCCCTATGCAGACCGGGGCTCTGAGCTGTCAGGTGACTTTCTGGAGGTCACCCAGCTAGAGAGGTGCCAGCAGGATGGGAGCCCAGTGCAGTGGCAGCCCTGTCCCTCCAGGACCAAGGACGCTCACTGGCTTGTTTGGGCTCAGGCTGGTGTCCCCACAATGCAGCAGCGGGTTCCTGGCCAGAGGTCTCCGCGCTCCCCGTCTGTCTAGACTGGGCTGTTTATCATGAGCCACAGACACCGCTAGCTGCCTGTGTCCCTGCCTGTCCCCACCTGTCCCTGCCAGGATAGAGATGGAGGGCCCCAAGGCTATTCCCTAGGTTGGGAGGATGGGGCTGATCCTGGGGCACCCCAAGTCTGAAACTGCTCCCCTAACCCTCATCCCATTCCTAGCCCTTCCAAGAAGGAGGCCACACCCCTCTTTGGGGTCTGGCAAGAAACGTCACAAAGATGGACAACCCCTCTGCACCCCACCCCATCCCACCCCCAAAGCAGCCTGCCCAAACTCCCAGGGCTCAGGGTGCTTCACCCACCCTCCCCGAGCCACAGGACAGCCTTCAGACTGGACGAGGAGAACAAGGCAAAAGAAATGTAGATAAAATTCAGTGTCCTTACAACCTGCAGCCCATTGACAAAGGGGCAGACAGGCAGAGTGACCTTCCTCCCGGAACTCCCAAGGGCCTCACGGCCTCACGTTAATGCTTTGCTAGAGGCAAAAAAGCATCTTAGCCTGACAATAGCTGGACTTCCAGGATCCCGTGGGTCTTCTTTAACACGTGACAATCCTTTGGGAAACGTCTTTATTTCTGCCCCTCCCAACTTGAAAGTATAAGATCGCCACCCCTCCCAACCCCAGTGCCGCCCTTCCTGCCCACGGGTCCTGTGCTTCAATAAAACCACCTTTTTGAACCAACGTTGTCTTAAGAATTCTTTCTTGGCCCTTTGCTCCCGGCCCCACATCACATCAGACTGACAGCTCTTGCCGCACCTGCTGCGTCAAGGGGCTCATCGTCCGGGGAGACAGCGGAGGGCGGTGCTGGTGGGGCCAGAGCCCCTTCTTCCCCGGAGGCACAGAAAACCTGCACAAGCAGGTGTCTCTGGGTTGTGGGTGGTGGCAGGTGACCCTTCTTTCCACTGTTTAGTGTCCTCCGAAGTTCCCATAGTGAGCAACACAGCACTTTTCTCGCGGAAAAAAACTGACAATTTTCTAAAACAAATCTGTGCGCTTGTAAAAGGCTTTGTTGTGACAGGTACAGAATTCAGGTGCGTGCAGTGTCCTCCTCCTGGTAACAGCCGGCGTTTCTGTGGGTCTCTACTGGAGACACAGACATAGCCAAAGGGTTCACACCCAAATGTTTTCCCCTGGCTCCAAAGAGTTTCGGTGATTTATCTGTTCAATATTTTCTGTAGAGCTTGCATGTTTTGACAATGACCATAAACTATATATTTCTTTTAATCGAAAGAAAATACATAAAATGATTTGCACTTGGAAAGCTAAAAAGCATGGCTTCGTGTCCCTCTATGTCCCTCCCTGTCTCTCTCTCTCTCTCTCTTACTTCCTCCACGAGGAAAGCCCCAGGGCGAACGGGCAGGGCAGGGCAGTGTCTGCAGGGAGCAGGCAGGGGTGGGGCAATGGGTGGACGAGCACAGGATTCTGGGTAGGTGGGGAGGATAAAGATAGGGGCTGGGGCCAGAGCACCCTGCAGGCAGTGAGGTGTCCGGGACCCTCGGTCGGGGGTAGGGCCGGAAGGGCAGGCCCCCCCCCTCGAGCTGTACCCACCCCCCTGCAGCGAGCCTGCTTCCCAAAGCGCACTTCGGGCACATTTGGTGAGGACGCAGCGCCATCTGGTGACTGGCGAGGAACTGCTGGGGGGCCTGGGGCGAGGCTGGTTCCACGACCCTCCCGCAGAGAAGAGTCAACAGCACGGCCCTAGTGGCCTTCGCACAAGGACATCCCCAGCACAGCCAGAGCCTGGGCTCCCATCGGTCCAACCCCCTGATGCGCCTTGGTGCCTGTGGCCTGAGCTGGTGCAGGGTGGGGAAGAGGCAGGAGCTGGGAGGTGGGCTCTGCCTGGGGCCTGTGGGTGCTTCCTGCCCCTTCCTCCTTCCCCACCCCCAGGCCTCCCTGACCTCCTCAGGCTCCGGCTGCTGCAGGGGTCAGGACCACGGCCGAGGCTCCGTCCTCAGCCCTTGGGTCCCTGGGGCCGGTGAGCTGGGGCTGGGGGGGTCACCCGGGAAGGGTCGGGCCGGGCTGGCCCCTACAGGAGGCCCATGGGGAGGGCCAGCCCCCCGGCCTCCAGCTGGGCCTCCTCCCCCAGGGACCTCTGGAGAACCGCCCGCAGCGGCTGGCGTTTGCCTGGCTGCCGGCCGGCCATGAAGTGGATGAGCGGCTTGGCGCTGCCGTGGACGCAGGCCAGGAGCGTGGCCAGCGGGAGGAAGACGGGCAGCAGGAAGTTGAGGAAAGGCCGCAGACTCCAGTAGAAGACCAGGGGCAGGCCGCAGAAGAGCAGCAGAAGCACGGAGCCCAGGGCGATGCCAAAGAACCTGGGCCGTGGGCGCTGGGAGCAGCAGCCCACCCAGACGAAGAGGACCAGGCCGGCCACGCCAGCCACGCAGACCAGGGACAGCAGCCACGTGACGCTGGCCGCGTGGTACCGCAGGCAGGTGAGCGGGCTTGTGCTGGTCCGCAGCAGGCCGCAGGCGTGGGCCGGCAGCAGCACGGCCGGCAGCGTCAGGGCCCAGATCAGGCCGCAGACGATGCCCGATGTGTGCCGGGGCCGGTGGCGCTGGTAGCAGGTGGGGAAGATGTGAGAGAGGCAGCGCTCGGCGCTGAAGGCCGCCAGCAGCCAGAGCCCCACGGAGAAGCCCACGAAGGTGACGGCGAAGTAGAGGCTGTCCCGGGAGCCCAGGGCGGCCTGCACGACGGAGAAGCCCACCTGGCAGCCCAGGAACAGGAAGTCGGCGGCGGCCAGGTGGAGGACGTACACGGAGAAGGGGCCCTTCCTGATGTGGAAGCCGAGGTGCCAGAGGACCAGCCCGTTGCCCAGCAGCCCTCCGAGGCCGACGGCCAGGGTCAGGTAGAAAAGCACACTGCTGAAAGTTCTCCAGAGTCCGAACATCCCGGCTGGCTCGGCGGCGGCCCTGGGGGAGGTGGTACACAGGGCTGCGGGCCGCGGGAGTTGCAGGCAGTGGGGCCCGGGGTGGGGGGTGGGGGACAGCAAGCATCGCCCCAGGTCACAGGGCTCCAGCCCAGGGGTCACCCTCTCTGGCCTGGGCCTGACCCTTAGGCCTCAGACTGGGCAGTAAGCCGGGCCTGGTGCAGGGTAGGTGAGGTGACGCTGGCTGGCGGGTGTGGGCCCTGCCCTCCTCCCTGCTAGGTGGCTCCACAGAGCGCACCTCAGATTTACAGGGCCCTGCACAGTGGGCAGACGTCAGCAATGGCGGGACAGGTGTCTGCAGGCAAAAGGACCCCCGTGTGGGCCTCACATGGAGGGGCTTCCTGCCTCCTCCATCAGGGACTCTGCACCTGGCTTCCCACCAGGAGGG
Source organism: Ursus arctos (assembly GCF_023065955.2). Lineage (NCBI taxonomy): Eukaryota > Metazoa > Chordata > Mammalia > Carnivora > Ursidae > Ursus > Ursus arctos. Next base: position 46,173,242 of record NW_026622908.1, on the reverse strand, counting down.
CCTGGACCACACTCTGGTAAGTCCCCCACCCTGGAGGCTCTGAGGGGTCGTGTCCAATGATGGCCCCAACGACACCGTCCTGCGCTGGCGAGGGGCGAAGGAAGATGCCCTGGTGGAGACAGCTGGTGGCTGGGAGGGTATAGGTGGGCTAAGGGAGACCCCGGCCACCCCGGGCACTTCTGCTGTAGGTACGTTGGGGAGGGGCTGCTCTGAAGCCTCAGAGCGGGCGTGGGGACTGTGGTGATGGGTTGCAGAGCCCTGGGTCCTCTGGGGAGAAGCTAATGTGAGTGTTTGCTGGCAGTGGCTTTCAGGGAGCCAGAGGCCGACAACCCTGTCCTAGCCCAGGCCCATGCCCTGCTGGGGATGGTCTCCAGGGGAGGGAGAACGGGTCCCAGGGATCTCTACTGGAGCAGCTGGGGGTCTCTCCAAGCTGTCCCTTTCCTGTGCCCTTCCCCCGGGACCCACGGTGGTCCTTGTTCTCAGCTCAGAGGTGCAGCTGAGGGGCCATCAAGACCCTGGCTCCAGGTTAGGGAGTGCGGGGTGAGGAGAGCAATGGGGGGAGGACAGAGACAGATGGAGAGGGACAGAGATGGGGTGAAACTGAGAGATAGAGCCAGAGGTGAAGAGGGAGACAGAGACAGGGGGGATAGAAAGACAGAGACAGGGCCCACCTAATACCCTTTGGGTTCCCGTCATACACCTTTGCTGGGCTGTGCCCCTGCCTGGGGCACCCTGACCCCCTCCCCACTTCCCTGGGTCCCATCTACCCTAAGGACCTGCTCTCCTCTCAGCTCCCCTTCTGCCTGCTCTGAGCAACCCCCCCAGCCTGGTACCCCAAGCATCTTCTCTCTGGTTGCCCTTGTCCCCTGTAGGGTCTCGCCTTTGTCCCCTCGAGGCTTGTCCCGTATCGGGACACATGCTGGTTCATCCTCAGGGCCAGTGAGCTGGGTCGCCCTTTGGTGTCCTGGGGTGACTGCGCTGACCTTCTCTTTTCTGGGCTGCGGGTCCCCAGGGTACACTGAGGGGCCTACCAGACGCTGCGGCTCGGAGGTAAGCGGTGGGGAGGCCGGGCTGTGCCGGGCGGGCGGGGGGGGGGGGGATGGTGTGCTGGGATGGCCCACTGTCTGCACTCAGAGCGGGTCCACCTGCCCTTTCACCCAGATGGGCCCCCAGGGCGCCAGCTTTTAAATAATGCCCCATGTCCCAGCGCCTGCCCCCCGCGTCCTTGGGGAAGCGTCTCCTCACCTGGGCAGAGCAGGTGGGTGGGTGGAGGGGCACCGAGCCTTCTCACCTGCGCTTGGAGCCTCTTTGAGATCTGTTGGAGTAGCGGCGCTCACCACCCGCCCGGGCCCTAAATCCTCTCGTGTCCTCTGGGGCCCGGCTGCCTAGACTGAGGGCGTCCGGCCAGTTCCCTGGAAATGGGAGGAGTGTGCTGCCCGTTCGCAGGCATGAGCTCAGATGGAGATGTCCAGACAGTGTGGGCTGGCCCGCGCCTCTCTCCTCAGCCCATCCTGCATGCCAGTGCCCCCCACCCCTGCCCGGTGCCTGGAGGGGACGAGGCGGCAGGCTGGGGACCCCTTGTCCAGCCGGGCTGGGCCACACCTTCTGGGTGGTTCCACGGACATGGTGCTTCCTCCTGGAGTCCTTAGGTTTGTTGCAGGGATGCGTGGGAGGCAGGAGCTGTGGGCGTGTCTTCCTGACCCTTTCTGGCTGTGTGACCTTGAAAGAAGGACCTCACACCCCTGTCCCTCAGTTTCCCCCCTTCTTGGGCTGACCGTTGGTGTACAGCTCAGTGCCCGGCTGGGGGCTGGGTCTCATGAGGGGTCACTGGCGGGTGTTGCTGTGGGTGGTCCACACAGGTTGGTCCCCCTTCCTAAGGGCCCCCCTCTTCCTGTCCACATGCCAGCCTCAGACCCCAGGGTCCCAGCCATCAGCAGATTCTTCGGGTTAAAATACTTCTCCAAATTTTGTTCTGCAGAACCACGTAGCCTGAGATGTTCCTGATGAGGAATTTCCTTTCCCAGGACTGTGTTCTGTAGTTCTGGAGACTGTCCGAGCTCACTAGCTCGGTGTCAGAAATGACGTTGGGAAGATGCTGTTTGTCCTAGTATTTCTCAAATGGCTTCCAGCTCATTTCCGAAACACAGGCGGCCTGCTTGAGCCCAGGCGGAGGTTACTGACTCCCCAGCTCCTGGCATTTCTGCACTTCTCTTGAAAATGTGAACGGTGTGTATGGCCTGCGGGCCCGGTGGCCGGGTATCCTTTGCAGAATGCGGCCACCTGCCCTGCCTGCTCCCCCTGCAACGGGCTGGTGCCTTGGGACCTACCTCAGCATCTCCAGATGCTCCCCCCAACCCCTGCCAGCTTTCCTCAAAGGTCACACTCCCTGGGAGCTGTCCCCAGCACACCCCCCTCTCCCAGCCGTGCTGACTGTTCCGTCCCCACCCTGTGGGTAGGTCCCGCGTGGCATTTGCTGCCCACTGTCATGAGCCGGGCTCACACGTGCCAGACTTTCAGGTGGCGGCAGTAATAACAGCAGCAAACACCTGTGTGACGCCCGCCGCGGGCTGAATGGGGCTGTGGGAGACCGTCCGTGGCCAGTCCCTGCAAAGCTATGAGGGAGGCCTTACTGGGCAGAAGTGAGTGAGGGTTTCGAGAGGAGAGCATCCTGGATTACCTTGGTGGACCCTAGACGTGGTGACAGGTGTCCTTAGAAGAGAATGAGACACAGCCACAGGGAAAGGAAAGGCCACAAGACCATGGAGGCAGACGCGGGGGGTGCGGTTGTGGCCATAGCCCATGGACGCCTGGAGCCCCCCCGAGCTGGAAGAGGCAGGAAGGACCGTCTTTGGAGCCTCAGAGGAGTGCAGCTTCTGACACCTGGATTCAGACTTGCAGCCTCCAGGCTGGGAGACCGTGAAGTCTGCTGCTGGCGGCCGTCGTGGTCCCCCGTCGAGGCTGCCCCAGGACAGGGCTGGGAGGCTGCTGCCCTGTGGATTCTCCCCCTACCAACACGTAGGTCCCCTGACCTGCGGATGGGCCCACGGAGGCTGGGAATTGTGGCTCACGTGTCTGAGGTGGTGTGGACCTCGCGGGGCAGCGGGGCAGGGGGGCGGCCAGGCGGCTGTGAGGTGTGCCTCTCCCTGCTGGAGCACACGGGGCGCTCAGTTCCGAAAGACTCCACGTTCTCAGACCCTCAAGTCGGGGTTGAAGCCAGAAACGCCACACGCTGCGTGTTTAGACATGTCTTTCCTGAGCTGCTCTCGCAGCTGGTACCCGTGTCCCGACCCTGACCATGCCACGGCAGGCTCCACTGTGTGGAGTGCCCGGAATTGGACCATCTTTGACATTTGCAAAGGGCAACTTCACGCGGCTCAAGCCCAACTCAGCGCTGAGGCTGTAGGCGTCACATCTTAGGGACGTGTCATGGAGGCTCAGTGAGGAGCACGTGTCGGGAGAAACTGAGGGAAAGGCAACGGGGCGTGGGCACGGAGGTTCCCCTAGCGGACCTGTTCTCACAGGGTTTCCACCGCCACCATCCCATCTGAGCCTCTGAGACCCAGAGCGGGGAGTGGAGATTGCCCAGATCCCCCTGGGGCAGGTAGCAGTTGGGGACAGAGGGAGGTGGCCCCACTCCCTGGCAACAGGGCGTCCCTGCACCACACCCAAACCACTCGTCGGCCTGCGAAAGGGCTTGGCGGGGAGGGAGTGTCTCAGTGAGGGCATTCTCGTTATCCAGAATGGTGAGGCCAACACATTGGGACTATTGTCAGAGGAGGGGCAGGCCGAGTAGGGAAGCCCCCTGCTGGTCAGGAGGCGGAGGGAGGAGGATGTGTGGGCAGAGCCTTTCCTGTGGTTTTAGCCGGACTTGGCAAGGCAGGGCGAGCAGGGAGAGGATGGGCCACTTTGAGTAACTCGGGGGCTGTCCCTGCTGTCTGAGACCTGCCCCGGGCTGGTTAGGGCAGGAGATGGCGGGCCTGGCAGCGTGCGAGAGCCCAGTACAGCAGTGGGCCTGTGGGCTCTGTGTGGGCTGGTTTGCTTTTGAAAAGCTCGCTTCCAGGCAGTAGTTTCCTATTCCCTGGGAGGGACCGTCCCTGCAGGATCAGCAAGGCCCCAGAAGCCAGAGCTTCGGAAAGACGTAGAATAAAGGGAGAGTGGACCCAGGTCTGAGGCTCTGTTCCTTCTACCTCGGGCTCCCGGGACAGCCTGCTGGGCTGGGAGCGCCCCACGCCCGCCCGGAAACCAGACCCTGGCCGGCACTCGGCTCTGCTGCCTGCAGCGTGGACCCCGGTCCGGGGTGTCTGTTCCTAAACCCCAGCTTCCCACCAGTTCCTTGTGAAGTTTGCACGCCATCACGCATGTGTCATGTTCCTGTGCCCAGCACGAAGGCTTGACACACGGTGTTTACTAGGGTCGTAGCTCTCGTAGCTGTCGGAAGAGCCTTCTCTAAAACCCCCCTTCGTGACAAGAACCAAGCTCAGCCCCCGTCATGGTCACAGGGAGGGGGCAGGAGGGGGGCGGCTGAGCGGAGACCCCCGGGGACCCCAGAGCCTCGAGGACAAGCCCCTGACCGCTGGCCCGTCCCAGGCGCCGATGGAGGGGTGGGTGGGAGCGGGTTTCAGAGAGGAAGGAGGGTGGGGCCGCTGGAAGAACTGTGCATTTTCGTGAAGAAAAGAGTCCAGAGGATCTCATGTTTGGGGTTGAATATTTCTGCTGCTTTCCCCCTTGTGAGGTAATTAAATAGCCAAGGCATGAGCCGGCCTCATGTGACCAGGACACGCCCCTGCAGGACAGTAACTGTCACACTTGCATCTAAGTCGGAGCTGGGTGGGGATGGGGGGCGGCTCCCTGGGCCCCCAGCTGATGGGCTGCCCTGAGCTCTTGAACACACAAGCTTGGGGCCAGCAGCCTTCCTCACGGGCCCCCAGAGAGGGGCCAGGGTCCCACACCCTTCCCGGGAACCACTGGCTGCCCTATTGATCGGGGACAAGTGACAGTCTGTTCCCGGGAACACTGTCTTGGCCCGAGCAGCTCCAGGGGCTCCTGGGGTCCTGGCGGTGGGGACTCAGGTTGGGGGGGCACTGGCTCTGGGTCTGGGGCCCGGCCTCCTTGGACCCTGAGCTTCCTCCCCTCCTGGCCTGTGTCAGGACACTGGCTGAGGTGAGAGCAGGTGCGGGCAGGGTAGGGAGGTGAGGAGTGGAGGCTGTCCTTGCCTGGTAGAGCCTGGAAGCTCTGCTCCCTGCTTGGCCGGTGGCCGCAGCTGGGAGGATGGCCCGCCCCATGCCTGCGCCCTGAGATCTTTTGAAGCCCAGGATGGGGTAGCGGGCAGATCCCAGGCAGCCTAGAGAGCGCCTCGCTGACTGCCTGGACCATCTGGCTCCGTGCCTGCTGTCACCCACCAGGGGTGGGTTGGGCCCAGTGTCCATAGAGATCCCAGAGCACGCGTTTTGTGGTCCCTCAGGGGACCTACCCCAGCTCACAGGCCTAATGAGACATTTAGAGCCCCCCAAACTGCTGGACACCGGGGTGGCGTCTCTGGGAAGGGCTGAGCACAGAGGGTCACTGACCTGGGTCTTCCCCGGAGAGGGCAAGAGGGTGTGGGGCAGGAGGGGGTCGGGGCAACAGCGTGGGGCTGAGGACTCACTTTGGGGCCAGCCACTCTCTTGTTGGTCCTCAGCATCAGTACCTGAGCCCCTCTGGGCCACCCCGGGGGCTCGTCTGTAAGATGGGAGTACTTCCCCGCATTGGGGGGGGTCCCCGGGGTCGTATGCACAGTGAGGGATCACTGGTGCGTTTTCTCCGCGGCTCTCCCTGGCCTGGGGGAAGTTCTCACCCAAGGGGCTGAAAGCAGAATTTGAGGCCACTTCCTCTTGTGGGTCTTGTTTCCCCAAACTGAGTGACGGAGGTTGATAATCCTGCCTGAGGTAGAGCTGAGGACGCTCGGTACCTCGAGGGCCACGTCTGGCTCCTGGCAGCTCTGGGACGCGGGAGGAGGCGGGAGGCCCCAAGCCGCTGGGGGCTTCAGGTGCGCCTGGAGAAACCAGCCGGCCCAGGGCCTTCCAGCCTTCCGATCCTTAGACCCAGCGCTGCCCACGATGCTTGGGAGCCCCGGGTAAGGCACCACGCCGGCAGGATGTGGCCCCAGCCCCGCCCACGTGGGGGCGTGACCAGGATGGCGGCACCTCTGATAACAGGAGGCCAGGGGGCCCGGGCAGGAGTCTGGGCCTTCACGCTGACTCAGGAGGGACAGGCCCAATCACGCTGAGACCCAGTGTCCCTCGAGCTCTGAGGCCCGGGGGCCTGAAGTCAGAATGACCTTCACTTTCAGAAGGAGAAACCGGTCCTTCTGGGACACCTCAGTCCCTGCGTTATGTGGCTGGGTGTGGGGCACTGGGGACGTCCTAAGTCAGTGTGCAGGATGCTGGATACAATTCAGAGCATTTTCCGTACATTATCTTGTTCAGCTCCCGGGGCGCTGTCCCACCTGCAGACTGGGCTTCAGGCCGGGGCGGGGAGCTGGTCTGGGTGAGGCCAGGACCGTAGGGGCCCCCCTCAGTGGGCTCTCCACCCACCCAGGGCACTTCACCCTTGACTCTAGGGAGACCCGTGGCAGGCCGCTTTTCAGAAGCTCTGGGCGAGGTTTGCATTGCCCGGGCCTGGGAAAGTGCGTGTGTGTGTGTGTGTGTGTGTGTGTATGGGGGTGGGAGGTGGGCCCCGAGGCAGGAGTGGGACCGTAGGGGCAGAACTTCCAGGGAATCGAGCCTCATAGCCTTGAACATTGGACTGAAGATAACGACCACCCCAGGGGCCTTCTGGAAGCTCATCTCCAAGCCCCAGATTCTGCCCTGACATTTTGTCCTCTACAAAGAAATAATAAACAGGGAAGAATGTCAGCATCTGCGCTGGGGGAGGGGCACCGCATTCAGATCTGCATATCGCCTTGCTCTGTGATGTACCCAGTGGGCTCGTGACATCCATATTTCTGGCTTTAACTCCCGGTGACAACGTAATCTGCCCATAAGGGGAAGGGTGCCAGCCACGTGCACAGGATCTGCAGGGGTCAAGCTTTGGGCAAATCTCTTGGAGTCTGTGAGTGGAGAGAAGAGCGGGCACGCAGCTGGGCACTGGCCCTCTGGCAGAGCAGATGTGGGGCCACCCTTTTACCCTCGGACCGCAAGTCCTGCCCGGGCTCCAGTCTGGATCTCCCGGCCAGCAGGGTTCACCAGCGGCTGGGCCCAGAGCCCCAGTGGGAGACGAGGGCTCTTCATTGTACCCCCCAGTACCTGAGGCCCCTGGAAGGCAGGACTTAGACACAGGCAGGGGAGGGTGGTGTGGCTGGGCTTCGAGTACGCGAGGCTGCTACACGCCAGCATCCAACAGCCTCCCGGAGCTCAGCGGGCCCGCCTGTGCCGGCCCCACCGGGAAGAGACCTGAGACAGAGACATAGGTCCTCCCATTCAGGAAAGCCTAGCTGAGACCCCAACACTCAGGCCTGGAGAGAGTTGCACATGAGTTTTAGGGGCCCCGAAGTCCACCGACCGAGGACCCCCCCTCCCCCCAAGCGATGCAGCATGTGCAGAAGTCATCTCCGGGACCCACAGGGACGTTTCCAGCCCCGGGGCGGTGGGCGGGGTCTCTCCAGCCCTGTGGCCCCCACACTGGGCTCAGCCCCTCTCCTGGGGACCCTGCGGTGCTGCCAGTCTCAGCAGAGGTGAAGGGAGGGGAGCAGGGCAGAGGAAGGGCATGTGCCCATCAGAGGGGAAGGACGGGGCAAAGGCAGCCAGCCACACTGTGCCTGCAGCTGTCAGAGCTGGGGTTCTTCAACAGCTAGCGAGCCTTTCCTGATAAACTCTCCTGGTGAAAATACCGCGGCCTCTGCTTCCTGACCGTGTCCCTGCTGGCACTGAGCTGGCCCCGGGGGTCCCAGGAGGAAGGGGGCCATCACTGCAGCCCTGCACCAACGCTGAGAAAGCGGGGGAGGAGGGAACATTGCAGCCCATTTTAGGAGGCTGGCCTGGCCTCCTCAACGCAAAGATCTCACCGAAGACTCAGGACCAGTATCCGTGAGCACGGGCTCAAAATACCCACTACAACGTGAGGAAGAATCGCAGCCATTTGCGTTCGTCTTCGAAAACCCGGGTGGCCTAGCATTCACAGCCCAATCAGTGCAATTCACCGGGTCAACAGAACAAAGGGAAAAATCAGGCGATCATTTCAGTAGACGCAGAAAAAGAATTTGACACAATTCCGTACCCGTTCGTAACGTCTTTTGGAAACCCGGGAACGAGGGGAAACGTCCTCAACTCGGTCACACACTGCCCTGAAAAAGCTCCAGCGGGTGGTGCAAATCCGACCGCCTTCCGTTCCACGCGGGGAAGGACGCAGGGCGCGACTCGCTTCGGTCACGGGCACGAGCCAGAGCTGTGGTTCTGTAAACGCGTTGAGTGGATGCCCGGGAATGGAGTTGCTGACACACGCGTGTAACGTTATAAAAACACTGCCAAAACCCCTTCCAAAGCAGCTGCTCCATTTTACATCCCGCCCGCCGCACACCCAGGCTCGGGATCCCTCGTGCCAGAGCATCCTTGCCCGTCCCTCTGGTAAACTGTGAGTCCCCATCCCTTCTTTTCTTGTTGAAGCAGGTGTGGGAGGGCTTGTCCGTGAGGGGAGACATTTGTAAGCCCTTGGACTTTCTGATCCTCCTTCGTCTTACAGACGCCAACGTTTCCTCCTTGCTTCCTTGTCTTCGCTACGCTGGCTTCAGCCAACACCCACTTCTCTCCCTTGAGCCTTTTCAAAGCTTTCGAGAGCTCCTCCTCCCGGCCCCGAACCCAGTCTGAAGACCCTTTGGGCCACTGCTCAGTCTCCTTCTTCCCAGCATTTTCTCACGTACTGTGGCCTTCTCTAATACCGTCCTTGTTCTGCTTTCTGTCTCTTTTAGTGGAGAATTCAAGTCATTTACCTTGTTTTGAGTTTTCGTACTGATAGGACTATTAAAAACCGTAGATGTCCCTCTTGGTTCTGCTTTAGAGTATCTCGTAGGTTCTCACACGAAGTGCTTTCATTATCGTTATTTAGAAATTCTGAAATTTTGGTGTTTATTTTCCTTTTTTTGAAAAAGTTTTTAATTTTTTATTTAACTTTATTATTTTGTTTGAGAGAGGGAGAGAGAGTGCACGCACGTGCCAGGGGAGGGGCAGAGGGAGAGAGAGAATCTCAAGCAGACTCCTCACCCATCATGGAGCCAGACGGGCGGGGGGGGGGGGGCTCAATCTCACGACCCTGAGATCAGGCCCTGAGCTGAAATGGAGAGTTGAAGCTAAAGAGACTCAGCCACCCAGGGGGACCTTTATTTTCCTTATTCAAGAAATAATTCAAGAACTCTTATTCAAGAGTTGTTGAATAGAGTTTTAAAATATTCATGAGAAGGACCTTTTCTTGTTTTCAGTTAGTTCTTAATTTCTAGCCGTATTGCCTCAGAATCATGGTTCAAGCCCTTTGGATCCGATTTTGTGGGACCATTGGCTGGAGTTTTGAAGATGCGCTAATTTCGCTACATTTCCTGACTTTAAAAACCACCGCCCATGTAAGGTGGGATTGACTGGGTCCTGCACAGTCTTCTAGCGCTTTTCAGTTATAACAAGCTTTAGAGTTTTCAAACCAGTTCCACTCTATTATTTCATTAATTCTGGCAGCAGCATCTTTTTCGTTGGGCGAGGAAGCTCAGAGAGGGGCAGCAACTTGCCCCGAGTCACACAGGTTCAAGTGCCTGAGCAGAGTTTGATGCAGGCTTGTCTGAGTCCGAGACTGTGCTGATTCAGCTCCCACTCAGAACCCCGCATCCTACTTGTTAGTGAAAGACGAAATTCTCTCTCCCGAGAATTGAGAACAAGACAAGAACATCCGCTCTAACTCCTCCAACTCGTCGTTGCTCTGGAGGTTCTTACCAATGCAATAAGGCAAGAAAAAGAAGTGAGTGACATACATATTGGAAAAGAAGAGGTAAAACCACCCTTATTCACAGAGAACATGATTGTTTACATAGAAAACCCCAAGGAGGCAACGTCTGTCAAAACCCACAAATTAGTGTGCCAGTTTCCAGGAAACAAGATCAATATGCAACATCAGTTGTATTCCTGTTTACTAGCAATGAGCAAGTGGACACGGGAATCAAAATACCATTTACAATAGCATCAAAACCATGAAATATTTAGGGATAAATTTAACAAAATATGTCAAATTCTACACAGTGAAACCTGCAAAATATTGCTGAGGAGTTAAAGACGAAATCAACGTAGAGCTATACTATATTCACATGGTAGAAGGGTCAGTGTTATGGTGTCTGCTCTCCTAAAATTGTCCTATAGTTACAGTGCATTCCCTATAAAAACACCATTCAGGCTTTTTGGGTACAAATTGTCAAACTGTTTCTAAATGTACATGGCAGATGAAAGGAACTAGATTAGCCCAAACAGTTTTGGAAAAGAACAAAGTTGGAAGAATTCCACAACCAGGTTTCAAGACTTACTATAAAGTTGCAGTGACCTAGAGTCGACATGCAGATCAACAGAACACAACAGAGTCCAGAAATATATCCATATACGTGTGGCCAACTGAGTTTTGATCAGTTGAGTAACTGAATGCCTACTAAGAACAGTGTGTCCATATGCGGGAAACAAGTTTAACCCTAACCCCATAGACACGAAAACTAACCCACATGGGTCCCGGATCTGCATATGAGATCTCAAACCGTAATACTTCTAGAAGAAAACACGGGAGAAGATCTTTGTGACACAAAAAACATGAACTACAAATGAACCTATGGATACATTGGACCTCATCGAAATGAGGATCTTTTGTTCCTTGAAAGACACAGTGGAGGAGGTGGTATTCTCAGTGCGTGTGTCCGACAGAGGGCCTGTGTCTGGGATGAACCGAGAACTCCTAAACCCGAGAGGAAGACGACACACAGCCTAATAAGAAATGGGCAAAAGATTGAACAGACACTTTTCAGAAGAAGAAAGAAGAGTCAAACATGAAGAGATACTCAGTAATCGAGTACATGTGCACAGCAGCCCACGCAGTGTGATCGCCCACCCACGGCGAGGTCGAACCCGAGGGACCCCCCGCAGACGCTGGCGGTGAGGTGGGGCCCTCCAGCTCTGCTGGTGGAGACTCAGATGGCACAACCTTTCTGGAAGTCAGTCTGATGGTTTCTTAGCGAATTAAATCTACACTTACTATGCAACCCAGAACCCATTCCTTGGAGTTTACCCAAGGGAAATAAAAAACATGATGTCTAGAAGAAGATCCATACTTGAAGTTTATAGCAGCCTGTAGGAGAGTGTCTTCTCTAAAACCCCCCTTCGTGACAAGAACCAAGCTCAGCCCCCGTCATGGCCACAGGGAGGGGGCAGGAGGGGGGCGGCTGAGTGGAGACCCCCGGGGACCCGAGAGCCTCGAGGACAAGCCCCTGACTGCTGGCCCGTCCCAGGCGCCGATGGAGGGGTGGGTGGGAGCGGGTTTCAGAGAGGAAGGAGGGTGGGGCCGCTGGAAGAACTGTGCATTTTCGTGAAGAAAAGAGTCCAGAGGATCTCATGTTTGGGGTTGAATATTTCTGCTGTTTTCCCCCTTGTGAGGTAATTAAATAGCCGGGACATGAGCCGGCCTCACATGACCAGGACACGCCCCTGCAGGACAGTAACTGTCACACTTGCATCTAAGTCGGAGCTGGGTGGGGATGGGGGGCGGCTCCCTGGGCCCCCAGCTGACGGGCTGCCCTGAGCTCTTGAACACACAGGCTTGGGGCCAGCAGCCTTCCTCACGGGCCCCTGGAGAGGGGCCAGGGTCCCACACCCTTCCCGGGAACCACTGGCTGCCCTATTGATCGGGGACAAGTGACAGTCTGTTCCCGGGAACACTGTCTTGGCCCGAGCAGCTCCAGGGGCTCCTGGGGTCCTGGCGGTGGGGACTCAGGTTGGGGGGGCACTGGCTCTGGGTCTGGGGCCTGGCCTCCTTGGACCCTGAGCTTCCTCCCCTCCTGGCCTGTGTCAGGACACTGGCTGAGGTGAGAGCAAGTGCGGGCAGGGTAGGGAGGTGAGGAGTGGAGGCTGTCCTTGCCTGGTGGAGCCCGGAAGCTCTGCTCCCTGCTTGGCCGGCGGCTGCAGCTGGGAGGATGGCCCGCCCCATGCCATCTCCCTCTGGAGTTAAAGGCCAATGTCAGCCTCTGCCCAGGACCCAGTGGTCAGTGCCCCAGGGCAGGGGGCAGTGGATGGCGGTTTCAGTCTGCACCCTGGGGAGGGGTGTGGGGAGGGTGGACGGGCTCGGCCGGTGGAGGTGGGGGATCGGTGCCCACCCCTCTTCAGAGAGGCACCTGAGCTTGTCCCAGTGTGGATGGTGCACAGAGTGGGACAGAGCTGACCCTGGGGGGGGGGTCCCCACGGGGGGGGGGCAGGGGGCCCTGCAGACCGCTTTCTGTTTTCCGGTGCTTTCCTTCCTTATTCATGATTACTTTGTTCCTTCCTTTGTTGCTCTTTTTCCTGTCTCTTTTGGTTGAGAAGCTCGTTCACTTTCATTTTTTTTTCACAGACATGAATATTAAGAACTATAGATTTTCTTGTTTGCCTTACTTTAAATGTGTTTCGTAGATACTCAGGCGAAGTGCTTTCATTATCACGGTGTTTTGGAAATTCTGAAGTTTCGTTTTTTATTTCCCATATCATTCAAGAGCCCTTTAAGAGTTTTAAAATGTTCATAAGAAGGACCTTTTCCTGTTGTTACTTTGTTCTTAATTTCCTCGTGATCATGGTTCGAGCCTTTTAGCCGTGATTTTATGGGATCAGCAGGCACACCCGCAGCTTCTGGGATGTGAACGTCTTTTTGGGGGGGGCACCGTTCTACCCCCCGCACATCTCGCTGGTAGCAATGACTCCAGAGGGCCTTGCCAGGGAAATGCAGACTCACCGGGGAGCTCACCGGTGGGTTCACGGACGTGACCTGGGCCCATTCGCACAGGGTCGACAGGTCACTGCCCGCCCTGCCCGCCCTGCCCGCGGTCATGTCCACAGGGTGTGGTCCGCTCTAGAGGCCAGCTCTTGGGACACAGCTTCCAGGGCCTGCCACGTGCCCTTCACAACCTCTCTCTGGAACCCACTGGAAAATGTTCTGCCACGTGTCCCTGCGTCGCAAACCTTCCCAAATCTTAGACCTTCTGGTGTCTTCTCGTCTGTGAGTTGGCTGGACCAGCTGGGTGGCTCCCACTTGGGGTCTCTCTGTGATTGTAGTCAGATGGGCTGCTGGGGTTGGAGCCTTCTGAAGGCTCCACAGGGCTGGGTGTCCAGGATGGTTTGCTCTCACGCTAATGTGGACTGTCTGGGAGCCCGTGGGGCTGTTGGCGGGAGCTCCTACCTGCAGTAGCTGTGGTGTGGGCCGCTCCCAGCAGGGTAAGGGCTCCAGGAATGGGGGATGTTTTGGGAAACCCAGGGGAAGCTACAAGGCTTCTCATCACCTCATCTTGGATGTCCCGAACGTCACTTCCACCAGGTATGATTGGTCAGAAGACCAGCCCAGAATTAAGTGAAGGGGATTAGACTCCAGACTTCCCAGCACAAATTATCTACCCGGGTGCGGTAACCATGTGGCCATGGCGGGGGAATGGCCGTGGCGGGGGAATGGCCGTGGCGGGGGAATGGCCGTGGCAGGGGGAGCGCCATAGTAGGGAGTAGCCATGGCAGGGGAGGGCCGTGGCAGGTAGGGCCGTGGCAGGGGGACGGCTGTGGCAGAGCGGGATTTTCGCTGCAGCATTTAGACTGGTGTCAAGTGTCAAGATGTCTGCACCTGACTCTTCAAGTGCTGGGAGAGAGTGGAAGTCAGTCTAGAAGGGGATAGTCAGCCGTTCTTCGTACTGCTCCTTTAATTCTCCTGTGGTCTTGAAAACTGTCACCGTAAATTGTTGGGGGAATTGTCCTGCTGCTCCTTTCTTTATACCATGTGGCCGTTGGCTGGCAGTAGAGCTGGGACAAATCCGTCTCAAGTTAATAAGAAAATTTTGTTTTATTGATTCTCAAAGATTAAAGCAGAAGCAATGAGCGTCTTAGTCTAGGACACTGCGTCTGGGCCCTGAGAGGCCGGGCGCCTGGTGACTTGCTCCCTGGGGGCGGAGCTGCTCTCCAAACCCCGCGCTCCCCACCACACTGCCGGCCACGCTAGAGCCACGGGAAGCTTTCGAAAGCATCGCCAGCTCCATTGCTTTGGGAATGGTTGCGGACGCAGAAGGCGTCCCAGGAATGCGCCAGTGGCATCCCACACTTACTTAGGTGATCAACCACGCGTACATCCCACGGGGTCCGCCTTCTTTCCTGCCATCTGTCCATCGCGCTTCTGCCACGCGCGCCTCCTTCCTGCCCAGACTTCCAGATTGCAGACTATCGGGGGACACGATCGCCAGGACGCCAGCCACGCCGGATCCCACCCTCGTGGATCCCGTAATAGGCCCCCCCCACTCCGCCTTCCCGAGGGTGCCCCCCAACATTCGGCAGTCAGCGGCTACGTGGGCTGACTGTGGGCTGCGCTCTGCCCCGCACATTCCCACCCTCCCTCCAGCGTCACGTGCAGCCCACCTGGCGGGGCTGGAACTAAGCCCGGGCAGTGCGGCCCCACTCCGGGCCCTGCCTCTGGGCACTGTCTTTACCGCAGTCCCACCTTCTGTTTCTGGCGCCATCTCCAACGAACCTCAAATGGTTCATTTACCCCCCAGCAGTGGAAATTCCTGCTTTTCTGCGACCGTTCCTGGGACGTAGAAGCAGTAAAATTAAGCATGGCGTAATCAAATCGGGTGCCTTGCAATAATCAAATTAGTATGATCTCCCGTTTGTGTTGTAGGTAACATATCCACTTGGTGCCAACTTACGGTTCTTGCTCTCCCCGGACAGGGAATTCTGATGGACCGTAACTGGGCTAGAATATTAAATGCAAGTATCGTGCGGCCAGTGAGAACTTTGTGGGGTCAGGTTTCCCAGCGGGGAGATTGGCAGCAATGCAGGAATCCAAGAAAGGAGGAGCGGGTTTGAGCCGTGGTTGTGAGCCCTTGCTTGGGGATTGGAGTTAATCTCACGATCTGACCCTGCACCGACGGAAATTATGCCCAACTTTGAGCATCCTTCCTGACTGGCACGGGGCCAGCCACGAGACGGAGTAGAATCACTGTTTCTGCTCGATGCTTCCTGTACGTGGTTCCCCCCCAGGTCTGTGGAGCTCAGTGTCTCCCGTCCGTGGGCCCTGGACGGGCTTTGTTCACTCACTACCCAGGGAAGGCGTGGACGTTGCCCTTCTCCAAAGAACAATCTCAGAGACGCCCCCTTTCCTGTCAGCTGCTGGGACTCCCACGCACTTGTGCGCGTCCTCTCTTCCACCCAGGCCTGCGTGTTTGTCCCAGCGTCGCCTCGCCCTGCTGGCGGCTGCTACGTCATATGGAAAGAAACAGGAGGCTGTGACTTCTCCTTTTGTGGTCACTACATCACGAGATGTGGGATCTTGGACTGATTAGATCTGATTTATAGCCGGATTCATTTGCTCCATTTTCTTGGAAGATTGAGGGACACACACAAAATGCAACAGCCAGTGTTTTTTTCCCCTCTTTTCTGCTCTTTATTCATTGTGGGGAATTAAAGGCAGTTTGTTCGTTTGATTCCACAGGGTGAGGCCTGCTCCTGCAGGGAGAACCTGGGGGGTCCTTCTGGTCGATTTGTTTCCTTCTTCTGGATAGAAAAATACCTTGTCAATTGCTGGTGTGCACGTCTAAGCCAAGGACCGCACACGGAGGCATGGGGGCTTTAAAACACGCTGCAAGCGTTGCTACCGGCTCTCCTATCAAGAGGCCGGGTGCGTACTTCCTTCCTTGAGTCTACGTGGCTTTGACAATGGAGCACGGCCAAAGTGGCACCATGTGACTTCTGAGGCTAGGTCCAAAAGGGCCAGGAAGCTTCCTCCTTGTTTGCTGGGACACCTGGTCTTGGAGTCCTGAGCCCACGTACGACGTTCGACTTCCCTGAGGCTTCCACGCCGTGGGGAAGACCGAGTCACGTGGAAAGGCCACGTGGAGGCATGCTCGTTGACTGTCCCCACTGAGCCAAGGCTTTCACGTATCCCAGCCAAGGCAACTGCCAGTGCGGGAAGAAGATTCCAGGTGATCGCAGCCCCTGGCTGGGGGCCCTTCACTCACTGGCGGTTCGGCTTCCTCTAGGTGTGGTGGGTTCAGCGTGCAAGCATGTGAGTCTTTCCAGCCGAGGCCCTGGATGCAGTGAATTAGAGATCAGCCATCCCTCCTGTGCTCTGTTTTCCTAAACAAGAGAATTCATGAGCATAACAAAACGGTCTTGTTATTTGGGGCCATTTTAAAGGGCATTTGTTATACAGTAATGAGAAACTAGGACTGGAGGACTGGCCTTAACTCTCCACTCTTGCCCATGAGAGATTGGTGGCCAGTTGTCTCAGTGGGGCAGTGGGAGTTACGGGGGAGGGTTTTGGGGTGTATTGTAGGCCTGAGTGACAGTATCATTTTTGTCACTGTCCACATCTGGCTGCCACCGGAGTCCAGGGGTACTTCAACTCTGCCTGCAGACCCAGGACACCTGGATCCTACGAGACTCATTCCATCAGAAGTGTGGCCGCAGCAGAAACAGACGGAAGATGGCTGGACAGCGGAGGAGCAGACCCTCCCGTGGAGCAGTGATACGCGGTGGGCCGGACGGCCGATCGGTGGGCCAAGGAGCGGCTAGCCGGAGAACCACGGTGAAACTCTTGGTTATCCATCCGGGAAAAGTGGTCTGGATCCACACCTTACTCCGTACGTGCTCCAAGGAGACCTAAACGTGGAGAGCGAAACTGTAACGGTGTTAGAAGCAAAGACACGGAAGGTTACCTTGTGGCCTTGGGGTAGGAAGAGAGATCTAGGAGGCAGATCGCAAAGAAATGGCAAAATGTAGGGAAAGGGTGATAACGTCAACTACCTTAAATATCTACACTTCCGTTTATCAAAGGCCACCAATAAGAGGTAAGTCAAGCTGCAGACTGAGAGGAGACTTAGGATAACGGTGATTAACAGAGGATTCTAAGTAGCCCTATAAGGAAAGGAGAAAGATGGAGAGTGGGAAAATGGGCCACCATATTGACGGCATCCACGGAAGAGGGAAACCACGTAGTCTGTGTGTGTGGCGAGGTGCTGGGCCTCTCTAACGACCTGGTAACTGAAGATCACAACAAGGGAAGGACCTCTTCACACTCCTGTGTTTCGAAAGAGAATCCAAGGACTAGTGAAGACATGGATCGGCAGGAATCCTCACCGGCTGGTGACCGAGGGACACCAGCCTCGCTGCTCCAGAGGGCCGTGCCTAGCGCAGCCGGAGATGCGGTCCCCGGGCTCCCGGAGGTTTCTCCTTTCCTTCTACCAGGTGCATGCAGGCAGGAAGTTGTGGGTTCCACAGGGAAGCCCTGAGGTTCTGGGGCAAGACGGGCCTTCCGTGGCAGAGAGCATTGAAATTTGGAAAGCAGCTCCCAGGGTGCCCTGAATCGTAGTAGAGACTGAGGGCCTGACCGTAGGCTAGCAGGGGACCATGTGCCTGGGGCCGCCCACCTAGAGCTGGAGTTTGCTAGGCTCCCCAAGTCCTCATGTCAGCCAGGCAGGCAGCAATCCGTCCTCAGCCGATGCAGGGCTTTGGGACTGGGCATGGGCAGGCCCAGTGGGTCTGGGAAGTTTTAGGATCCGGTGGCTCACGCCTCCATGTCACTAAAGCCTTCACTTTAGCTCGCTCGTAAGGATTTGAAGGCAGTCCCCCAGGCCAGAGGGTGGAGGAGGAAGATGTGGGTCTTGTTCATGGGTAGGTTGACATGTTGGTCCAAGCATAGCATGAATGGGTACAACAGCATAGCCCTACCGAGGGGTACCCACAAAGGACAGTGGGGCGGGGAAATTCTCACAGTGGGCAGAGCTGCGGGCATCAGGCCCACGTTGTGTGGAAGGAGAAGTGGTCTGCAATAAGGAGGTACGTGCACGCTCAAGCAGTGGGAAATAGCATGGCTGGGAGACAGTGAACGGGAACCCAGTGATCATGGGTCTGCAAGGGCTCAGACTTCCCAAGGATGAAGGTTTGGGTCCCCCTCCGGGGGAAGCAGCCACTAGATAGAGACGTGCAGAGTGAGGGTGGATGACAGAGATGATGAATATTAATTATGGCCTTGGGGAGAGGGCTTTAAGCCCCGGGAACGGTCTTCAGTGAAGAGTCCAGGTGGTGGCTACCATGAAGCCTCGGTAACAGGTCAGACTTAATACAGGGTTCTAGTGGGTCTGAACAGCGCAAGGGGCTGGCTCAGACGCCTCTAAGGCCTTACTCCACGTCTTCCCTCTGTCGCATCTGATTCCAGGTGCAAGCAGCGCCTTTATGAGAGCTTCACAGCCTCCGTTTTGTTCTTCTCTGACATTGTGACGTGGGAAGCAGGAAGGAGCCCGCTTGGCACATGTGGGCAGCCCGGTGGGATGGGAGCGGTAACACATCCCAGGAAGGTCCTCAAGCGATGGACAATTGGAGTTGGTGGGTAAGTACTCTTCTCCCTCAGGCCTGGGGTGGCCAATTCTGAGAGGGTCCATCCCAGCTGCCCACACGGTGGCCAACTCACCGCTCCCCCATGCCGCCATCTTGTTTCCTCTTCCCAGGCTCTCATCCCTGCCCCTGAGGATCACCTCCCAGATAAACCACTTCTGCCCAAATCCTTGTCTCCAGGCTTGCTCTCAGGGGGGATCCAGGTTAAGACACCCTTCACTCAAAGGCGAGGTCTCTGTGCCAGGTGTGGGAACGTGCTCCTGAGAACATTCATGTCATGCAACAAAGTAGTTCCCGGGTCTTGAGGAGCCATTTCCCCTTTGCACCCTGGTGTGAAATTCAGACACTGCTGGAGGGTGGTGGACCTTGGTTTGATGTCCCCCCTCAGCGCTGAAGCCTTCCAGCGTCTCAAGGAGCCAATGGGGGGACGGGCCACAGATGAGACCTCAGAGGAGGAGTAAGGGGTGTGCGCTCCCAGATGCCGGTCTCCACACACACGAGAAGCTGTCATAAATGCACCCAGAGAACTTGCCCATGGAGGCTTTATGCTGACATTTTCCAAAGCCTCTGCCAAACGCTGGGGTGGGCGTTCACTTCTAGAAACAATAATCTGGTGAGCCAGCTGTGTTGACAGAAGTTCTGATTATAAAACAATTGAAAATTCTTAGAAAAAAATAACAAACATCCTTTTAAGCATGCGGCTGTGCTTCCTGGAACTTTGGGGGATTTCCAAGGACATGGGATGCAAAGAGGAAGCGTCACATGAGGGGATGGCCCTGAGGGATGGGCCACTTTCAGGAGCTTGGAGCCTTGGGCTGAAGGGGCGGTGTGAAGCTGGGACACGGATGGCACCCGGTCTGTGAGAGGCTGGCCCCCCGGGGTTCTGTGCACGAGGACAGGGGCTGACGCGGGTGCCTCGAGGTCTGGGAGCTGGGCCAGAAAGAGCCACACCTCTAGCTTTGCTGCTTAGAGCTTTCCAAGAAACCAGGACAAGTCTGGTTTCACATCCGCTGGGAGACCTCTATCTCTCTGCCCCCCCGTGGCTCACGGTCCCCCCGGGGAAGTTCTCTGGGGCCTGAGGGTGGGGACCCCACTGCAGCTGGCTCTCCTTCTCCAGCTAGTGACCCATCCAGACAGGTCACCCTGTTCCCCTCCCCCACTCCTGCCACAGAGCCTCCTTCCAGAGCATCCAGCGTGTGAGGGGAAAACCAGGGTGTCAGGAGCAGGGGCATTCCCATTCTGACGTCACAAACCCCCAAACGTGGCATGTGAGTAGCTTCTGGGTATCATCAAAGGCTACTAGCTCACTGAAAAACTGAGTTCTTTCTTTTTTTTTAAATGACGTGTCCTTTCTTGTATATGCATCCCTGTCTTTCCCTCCCTTTCTCCCATCCATTGTGCACTTCCCGAACGTGGGCTCTCCACCTGCTTCATTTCCTTTCATTCCTTGTGAATTTGAGAAACCCGTGAGCAGAAGTCCACCCTAAAACGATGACCTCTTAGCTGCACCACGACCAGCAGCTTCTCAGGACCAGCTCTCCCCCCACACCGAGCCAACCAACCGGAACCCCGCCGTGTTTGCAGTGGAACCACATGGGGGAGGGGAGGGAGAATCCGTGGGCCCCTGTAGGCGATCCTGTCTTCCCATCCCTGACAGTGACGCGCTCCTCCGCGAGCCGAGCTCTTCTGTGATTTCCCGCGGCGACGTTCTGTATGTTCAGGGTCGAGGTCCTTCACGTCTTCCAACAGGTGTGTTCCAAAGTATCTGATTATATTAGAATTTATTCCTTCATGTGATAAATAACATTACTTCTAAACTTCACTTTGCAGTTATCTTTGGAGAGGACCCAGGGACGTTGTTACATCTCCACACATTAACGTTACTACATCCTTTACGGAGTTTGGGGCTTTGGTACATATGGTCGGGTTTTCTGCACGTAATGATTTTGCTTTTCCCTTTGCAATCTTTACGACTTTATTTCTTGTTCTTGCCTGTACTTGCCAGCCTTTCTAGTAAATGCTGAATGCACCATCCTTGTGTTGGTAATAAACTCAGGGAGAAAGGGTTTTGATTAAGTATGTCGGCTATGGGTTTTTGTATCAGATGAAGAAAGTTCCGTTCGATTTCTAGCTTGGTGAGGTTTTCTTTTTTTATCATCAACTGATACTGAATTTTATCAAATGCTTTTTCTGTGTCTGTTGAGATGATGCTATGGTTTTTGTCTTTTATCCTGCTTGCATCACGAGTTACTGATTACTATATCTTGGAACATGTGTATTGAGGCAGCATTTATATGCCACATAATTCACGGATCCGAAGCATACAGTTTGGGGGTTTTTAGTGCAGTCACAGAGCTATCCGACAAAGACCACAATCAGTTTTAGAACATGAGTGTCACCCCAGAAAGAAACCTGGACCCTTTTGCTGTCACCCCAAACCTTGGTCTCTCCCCACCCCCAGCCTCAAGCATCAACGAAACTACTTTCTGTCCCTATAGGTTTGCTTGTTTTGGACATTTCATAGAAACGCGATCACACAGTACTTCTGTGTCTGGCTTCTTCCGTGGATCAGAATGTTTTCAAGGTCCATCCATGTTGCAGCAGGTGTCAGGGCTTCCTCTCTCTTTATGGCCCAGTAATACTCCACTGTGTGATTTACCACGTTCTGTTTATTGTTCGTCCGCTGATGGACATTTGGGTTGTTTCTACTTTTTGGCGATTGTGAATGGTGCCGCTATGAGCATTCCCCTCCGTGACTCTGTGTGGACACTGGTTTTCAATGACCCCAGGTGTGTCCGCAGGATGGGAACTGCTGGGCCACAGGGAGACTCCGCGTCTCACTCGTTGAGGACCCACCAGACTTCAAAAGCAGGAAGTTAACGTTGCGCTCACTGTTCTCTGATGGCCAGATCGAACAAAGGTTATGCCAAAGATCCCAACCACACGCGTTACATCCAAGGGTCTACTTCCGAGTTGGCATGGATTTGAGTTATTATGTTCCTTTAGTCTTCGTTGCTCTGGAAAATCTTTTCAGTCATGATCTCAGGGCTCCCTGCTCAGGGAGCAGGCAAGCTACTTGTTTTCTGTTTCTGGGAACTGGATAACCCTGGGAGGGCTAGACCCCCCCCCCCCATTCTGCAAGGCCCCAAGATGTCAAAGCATCATAAAGCGTAGAAAATACAAAACATGACTAAATCCCTCCCCTCCCTGCCGAGGTCCTACCCCCATGCCCACTCTCCTCCGGCTGCACTGGGGCCCTCTTCACCACGCTCAGGGAAAGAGGGGAGGAAGGCATCACACTGTCTCCACCTGTCCAGGTGAGTTCACGGAGTCAGCAGATCCCCTCCCTGGGTGGCCACACCGACAGCCCTGTAGGCTGCAGGGTTCACAGTTGAGAATCTCTATTTGGACCCCTCCGACTAGGGAACTGAGGAGGGGGCTACCCCCACCTGCCCAGCCCTCCTTCCCACCGAAAGCAGACACAGGTGTGAGAGCCCAGGTCTCTCCTGTCACACTAGGCAGTGAAGACATTTGCAAAGATGCAAAAATGAAACCCTCTTCTCACTAAATTCCCTGTTATTTTTTATTTTTATTTTTAAAAAATATTTTATTTATTTATTTGGCAGACAGAGAGAACAAGCAGGGGGAGTTGCAAAGGGAGAGGGAGAAGCAGGCTCCCCACTGAGCAGGGAGCTCTGGGATCATGACCTGAGCCCAAGGCAGATGCTTAACCCACTGAGCCACCCAGGCGCCCCTCTAAAAGCAAATAGAGTTATTTTTGTGAAGATACAGTTTATGTTAACATGGGATGGGCTGTGGGACATCTGTCTCCACCCCAGGAGTATCCAACTGCCCCCTCCACCAAGGACAGTGTCAGCACAGACTTACATCATTGATGGGGGGGCAGACTCGGGACCTGCACGTCTCCCCTTCATACGTTGAAGCCCTAACCCCCAGTGTGACTGCATTTGGGGACGGGGTCCGTGAGGAGGTGACTAGAGTTAGATGAGATCCCCTGGTGGGCTCTGATCCAGGGTCACTGGGGTCCTCATTGGAAGAAGGACGGACACTGGAGATGCGTATTCAGAAGGACGATGGCGTGAGG
Source organism: Ursus arctos (assembly GCF_023065955.2). Classification (NCBI taxonomy): domain Eukaryota; kingdom Metazoa; phylum Chordata; class Mammalia; order Carnivora; family Ursidae; genus Ursus; species Ursus arctos. The sequence continues at coordinate 46,150,544 of NW_026622908.1, read as the reverse complement.
ACACGGCAAGCGGACACAGTGTCTGCGTGCCACGGGCGGGGGCTTCTCCAGAAACCGGCCTTGCGGACACCTTGACCCAGGGCTTCCAGAGGCTGGACGTGCTCCAGGAGATGTGCTGCTGTGTTTGCGTCCCACTCTGAGCCGGCCCCTTCTTCCCAGGGTGTGGAGGACGCCTTCCACATGCTGGTGCGAGAGATCCGGCAGCACGAGGTGCGGAAGCCGAGCCCGCCTGACGACGGGGGCCCGGGCTGCCTGAGCTGCAGGTGCCTGCTCTCCTGACCTCCCTTCCAGGCCCCCTCTGACATCCCCGCAGACCCTCTGTGCCCCAGGAGCACGGGCACGGGGCGTGGAAGTGCCGGATGCCAGGAGGAGGTGCCGACGGAGGAAGGAGGAGGGGAAGGAAGGAAGGAAGTGCCACCGGAGCCCAGCCAGCCCCGGCTCCCCGGACAGAGTGACCGCAGACCTCCCAGGACGCTTTGCACACACTGTGGTGACCTGAGGCCCCCGGCACCCCGGCTGTCGCTCTCCTCCCAGCCCCGTCCTGGCCCTTTGGCCACAGGCTGAGTCGCAGTAAATTATTTGATGGTCTTGATCCTGGCGTCTGGCCGAGATTGGAAGGCACCTGGGACCCTCAGCTTTGTCTGCCCGGAGGCCCCTCTGCGGGGACACCTGCAGGGGTGGGTGAGGCGGCCTGGGCCGAGCCACCCTCTTCTCTCTGGGTGTCTTCGTGCTCAGAGCTCTGGGCGCCAAAGGAACAGGCCGGCTTTGCCTCGTAACAAAACGCTTTATTGACCTTTCAGCAGCAGACGGGCCAGGAACCGAGGGTGCGAGCCTTCCCCTGGGGCGGGAGACCTGCTTTTCCTTTCGAGGACTGCCGGGGTCACACGGAGGCGTGGGTGCTGGCGTCCCCCAACTGGCAGCCTGTGCTGACCCTGGGTGTCGGCACGTTTCCTGCGTCCGGGGCCCCTGAGAGGCAGGTGCCGAGGACCGAGCTGCAGCCGTGGTGCTGGGGTTCCTGGACAGGGTCCCCGCACGTCTGCGTGACCTCGGCCTCTGCCCCGATGCTGCCAGGCGACCGCTCCAGACCCCATCTCTGGCGGCGTGCCTCCTGCTGGGGCGGGGGGGCCCACCTGCCTGCCCCTGCTACGCCTTGGCTGGGGTGGCCTGTGGCTCCCAGCACTGCCCTAGGTCAGAGACCTAGATCTGTGGGACATGTCCAGGTCCCATGTGGCCACGTAGAGCCCTGAGAGGGCTCGCCCAGCCTTGGGCCAGAACCCAGGACTGGCCGGGGCCACGGGGCACTCGATCCCATCCGTCTTCATTCTGGTCGTGGGGGGGCTCATGTCGTCTCTGCCCCCTAGGGCCTGGGGCCAGGCCGGCTGAGGTCCCCCTGGGTCAGGGACTTATGCCTCCTGGGGGGGTTGCCGTCCTCCAGGAAGGCCAGTGTGACGAGGCAGGGCATGGTGCTGGCCGGCCAGAGCCTCAGGGCCCCCACGCTCAGCACCACGCTCTGCTCCAGAGGCCAGGGGGCATCTAACGTCCCCATGGACACGGAGGTCAGAGGGTCCCGGGCAGGGGCGGGGCCTTGGGGCTGATCGGTCAATGCTGCCCTGCCTCTGTCTCGGCTATGCCGGTCACTCCCCAGAGAGGGGCATGAGCTGCAGTGGCCGCAGGGCCGGAAGGGTGTCCTGGGCCCCATAGCTGCCTCTTTCCTGGGCTGGGTGGACGCTGTCCCGGGAGTTCCAGGGGTGTTCCGGGGCCTGGTCTGTGGTGTGGCCCCCGGGGTGGCCCAGGTAGGGGCTGAAGGGAAAGGGACCCAGTACTGTGCCTTCAAGCCCACATCCAGGGGCCACCTGCCCGCACTGTCCTGGTGCCCTTGGAGGTTGGGCAGGGAATTGCATCGCTGGGGGGGCAGCTGGGCCAGCCAGGGGTCCTGGGCTGGGGGCAGCTGGGTCAGAACCTGAGCCCCTGGGGCTCCCGGCCTCAGGTGTGCAGCCGCGGGCTCTGTGGACGTTCCCTCCCGCAGCAGCGGCTCCTCGGCCTGGAGGATGGCCTGGCTGGGAAGGTGTCCCAGCTGCTCACGTTGGGTGGCTGGACCTGGGGAGGCCGGCCCGTCCACTCCGAGGAGCGTCTCAACGCTCGAAGAAGGGAGGAGGGGCCTGGGTGCCGGGGACCCTTGCTCCAGGCCCAGGGGCATCGTGGGGAACTCCTCGGGGCCCGCTGCAAAGAGGCAGACTGCATTAGCGTCTCCAGCAGGCTGTCTCCAGCCGGCTGGGCCCAGGTGGGCTCGTGGCTCCCTGTGTCCACCCTGGCCTGCCCCTGACCACCACCCTCCAGGCTGCTGATGCCCAGCCCCTGCAGTGAGCGCCCGGGTGCCCCGCCCTGGCCTGGGTTCCCCAAGGTGGGAGCAGAAGAGGAGAGGGACGGAGGCGAGGAGGAAGGCCCCGGGGGCTCTGTCCACTGTGTGCTGCCCCGGGAGGGTGAATCCGGAGGGGATGGGGCCCTGAGCCCACCTGGGGGGGGCAGGTCACACTGCATCTTTCTCAGCTGGGCCATGGAGGCCCGAAGGTGTCTGAGCACCCCCTCATCGTCCAGGGCCCAGGGCTGGGCCAGAGTGTCCTGTAGAAACTCCCGAAGACCTTCCAGGGGCAGCTTCAGGAGGCGTTCTGGCCAAAGGGTGTGAGTCAGAGCCAGGGGGTCCCAGCCTGCTGCCCCAGGGTGCCTCCCAGGGACAACTGCTGGGGGTCCAGCTGCGCCGAGGAGTGCCGCGGGCAGAGCCGTGGCCGGGAGGACCCCGTGTCTGCTGCTCGTCTGTAGGGTGCCCCCAACCCGCCTGCCGGCCCCCGTCCCTCCACTGAGGTCTGCACGCTCCGCCCCTGCCCTTCCCCGACACCCTGGGCTCCCGCGGGCTCACTCACTGCTGTGCACCTTGAGGACGGTGTAGGCCATGGCCGTGAGCACGCGCTCCCCGTCTAAGATGTAGGTGTCCCAGAGCTTCAGGGTGAGCGAGAAGGGGGTCTGTGGGGACAGCAGGGGTGAGAGGAGCAGCCTCAGCTGGGCCCATGGGGAGCCCCTGCCGCCCCTGCCCAGCTGCATCCGTGGAGGCCCCGCAGCCCCTCCTGGGGGCGTGCTCCGCCCAGGGAGGATGGGGCTCCAGAAGCCTCCGGGTGGTGAGGGCCTGGCCGGCACAACCCGCGGACCTGGGGGGCCACAGACTCTGCCCCACGCTCGGTGGCCACATGCCCCGAGAGGACTCCAGGCTGGCTGCAGAATGGGCCGAGGGCCTGTCCACACCCCAGGCTGACCTGGCCTTCCCTGGGAGAGCGGAGACGGAGACAGTCCATCCTCTGAACCTCCTCGAGGGGGCCTCTTGGGTTCTCCCCGCAAGCCTCAGCCTTTAGGGCCGCCGGTGGGGCCCGGCCAGTCTGGAGGGTGGGGCTGAGCTCGGGCCTCCCTGGGGGCCAGGGGCAGGGAGCAGGTCAGGCACCGGGTGGGCTTGGGTGGCCTTACCCGGTCGATGAAGCACTGTAGGAACCACTTGGCCGTGTAGATGCCAGTGCCCATCTGTTCCTCGTCCTGGTGGAAGGGCAGAAGGTGCTCAGGACCCAGCCAGGGCCAGGGTCCCACGCACCAGGTGGTTACATTCCCCATGGCCCCGCTCAGCCCTGACGCCGCCCCACGCACCAGGTGGTTACACTCCCCATGGCCCTGCTCAGCCCTGACGCCGCCCCCGGGCCCAGCAGGAGAAGGAACAGGACAGCAAAGTCTGGGCAGCTTCAGCAGGGTTCTGCTCGCCCCCCACCCCTGCCCAGGCCATAGGGGACGGGGCGTCTGGACAGCGTCTACTCGCCAGGTGCTCCTTCAGCCTTGGCAGTCCTTTGGCAAGAACGAGGTCATGATGGGCCTGAAACCTCAGCAATTTGGGGAATCCTGGAACGAAGAAGCCTGAGAAGGCCCCAGGCCCCCCAACAATCAGGGCCTTCTCCCCCACCCGGTGGGGGGTGAGTCCTGGCAGGTGTCTCCTCTCCCGTGCCCTGGCTCCCGTGTGTGTCCACAGCCCTCCCGAGCCCTGGCTGGACCCGCTCTTCCCAGACAGCAGGACTGCCGTCCAGGCCTGGGGGTCAGGGGCAGAGGACCCTCCTCCTCACAGACACCCAGTGGGGTGGGTGCCCTGGGCTGAGGACCAGGCCCATCTGACCCAGCTAGTCTCTCCTGCGGTGGTCGCAGCAGGGGCAAGGGGGTCCCCAGCACCGAGGGGCAGGGAGTGCAGCCCACGGGGAGGGTAATGGGGGTGTGCAGGGCCATCTCCTGGGCTTGGGAGCCAGGCTGGGGGCCCACGGGAGCGGGAGAGGCTGGCGCCTGGGTTCTTCTGGCTGTGGGCTGGCGGGAGGGGTTGGGGGGGAAGCCGGCAGCCAGACAGGAGGCCGAAGGACCGCGAAAATGTGAGAATGGTCTGCAAATGGTGGGGTTGGAGGCCACGGCTACGGGACTGCGAAAGCCCCCTGGGGAGGCGGTGTCCTTTGCCAGTGGGGAGGCGCGCTGGGTGGGGGTCCTGGCCTCCCCGCTGCTGGAGCAGCCGTGCAGGAGGCTGTCCTGAGCTCCCAGTCCCGTCCAGGCGCCCTGCCCGCCCCCTACCGTGCATGGCGTGCAGCTCCGTCGTCATCAGCTGAGCCAGCGCCCAGAACGCGTCCTCCTCCGACAGGAACATTAGCAGGAGCCCCACGATCTGGCTCATGCCCTGGCAGTAGCCCACCTCCTGCAAGAGCCAGGCCCCGATGGAACGAGGCCACCTCGTCGTGGTGGAGGTCAGGGTCATGGGAACCTCCCTCCCCGCCCAGGTTCTGATTCAGAGTACGGTCTCTTCAGGACCAGACCGCAGTTGTCGCGTCACAGCGGTGCGGGCTAGAGCACCTGGCGACCCCAGGGTTCAGGGACTCGGGGGCCGGCCGGCCGTCCCCTGCCGTGAGGTCTGGACCCCCCCCACCCCCAGCCTCAGTCCTAGAGTCGGGAGCCCCTCCCTTGTGTCTCTGGGACATTGGGAGCTGGAGTCCTAACTATGTGCCCTGGTGGGTCAGGAATCCTCGAGACGGAGGGCACCCGCGGGGCAGCAGGCCGGGCAGGGGGACACTCACGGTGTTGTAGATGGAATACGCCGAGAGCACGTGGAACAGGGCTCGCTGCCTGGAAAAGGGGAGAGCAGGGTGGGTGGCTCTTGTCCGGCCAGCCCGCACAGCGAGGCCGGCGGGGGCAGAATCCAGCCTCCCGGGACCTGCGGTCTTCAGGGCATCTGGGCGGGGGCCGTGTCTTTGGGGTCAGGTCTACACACAGTGACGTGCAGCCAGCTCAGACACACAGTGCGGTGGGAGTTTATCTTCATTCTGCTGTTTTCTGTTTGCCTCCATGACAGCTGCCGCCCTGGGATGCTCAGCTCCTGGGTTTTCACGGAGCCATCAGCTCGCCCTGCCCCTGCCCCTGCAGCCCTGGAGTGGCCGCCAGCTGCACCCTGACCGTCCCCTTTGGGGCCAGGCACTCCCCCTGCACCGCTGCCCGCAGCCCCTAGGCCTCTCCTCCGTGGGTTCGCCACCAGTCCCTGTCCCGGCGCCCTCTGTCGCCGCCGACCCTGGGGGCTACTGGGTCATCCCCAGCGCTTTTCCCACGCGGCAGGACTGTGTTTGCTGCCATCACCCCCCCTCCACAGAGACCCCGGGTTGCCCCCCCAGAAGCCCCTGGGCCACCCTGACCCCTGAAGTGTCCCCTGGGGACCCCAGAAGCCTGCTTGCCCCGCAGCCTCACCTGATGCCATAGCGGTCCCAGAACATGACGTGGTTCCGGAAGGTCCGGTTCACGTCCAGATCAATTTGCCGGATGTCCTTGGAGAAGAGCTGGGCCTGCTCCTTCATTTTCTGTGGGCAGAACCGGGGAGGAGGGGCTGCGTCAGGGCCACGGAACCCTAACTGCCCCCAACTGCCCTCCTCAGCAGGGAGCACTGCTGGCCGCCGCGTCGTGTGTCCTGCAGAACCCTCCTTGCGTCCCTTGTCTCTGAAGCCGGGGCCCCGCCCCAGTGCCCACTGTGCCGTGATGCCCGCGTCGGGGCTCGGGCTCTGCAGCCCTGGGCAGGGAGGGCACTCCCGATGGTCAGTCCGAGGCTCCTCCCCTCCCCCACACAGGGGCCCATCCTCCAGGACTGAGCGCCAGCCTGGGCCCTGAGCGCGTCCCCGCAGAGGCTGCTCCCTGGAACGTGCTCCCAGGGCCCAGGCCCATCTCAGGGCACTCGGGGACACAGGGAGGGTCCCTGGGCCTGTGCTCCTGATGCCCCCTGGAGCCCTGCAGCCCCCCAGGTGGGGCAGGGCAGGGCAGAGGCTGGCTCTCCTCCCCTTCGCATCCATGAGCTCCTTCTGCGGGCCGAGCAGGAATCTGGCACTGGCCCACCTGGCCGGCCCCCATCCCAAGCTCCGGGGCCGGGAGGGCTGCTGTGGGGCTCCGGGCCTGTCCAGGGTGCCGGCTACCATCACCCTGATGCTAAGCCCGCCCAGGAGGAGGACAGAGCCCCACAGCCCTGCCTGTCTCTGACCCCATGCCTGCCCTGCTCTGGGGCCCATGGGACTGAGGCGGGGGCAGCAGGGAGATGGCGGGACCCTCGGGACTGAGAGGCACCAGGAGAGTGCTGGGGTCGCCCCGGGTCCCCAAGGCACATGACCTCACCCCTCCCTCCCCACGGGTTCCCCTGAGCTCCTGCCGAGGCATCATCCAAGGGCCATGCCTCTGCTGGGGGTGGAAGGGCTTACCTCGTATACCCCTTGGTTGGTGGCCTTCACTGTCTCGATATCGAGCAGGAGGGCCCACAGCTGACCCCGCACCTGCGGAGGGACCCCTTTGTAGACACGACGGCGCATCTACAGGAAAGAAGGTGGCGCTGGTGAGACAGGCCCCTTCGGCACCACGGAGCCCAAGGAGCACCAGGCATGTCGAAGCTTCTGGCCTTGGCTCCGTGGTGTCTGCAGAGAAGCTGGGTCTCCCTAGAGCGGGGCCCCGACTCCCACAAGGAGGAGGGGACTGTGGCCCGGCCCTGTCGCTCCCTCTGTTGTCCTCCTTGGGCCTGGGGAGGCTTTGGCTCTGGCAGCATACGCTCCCCAGGCAGGGGACGATCGTGGGGTCGGGGGGTTGGAGGGAGGCTGTGGGCTGCACCCCACCCCCGGGCGGGACACAGTGCCGTCTGCGGGGACGCGGCGCCCCACCTTCTCACTGTGCCGGTAGCGGTCCCAGTTCCGCAGCATCTTCACCCACTTGTCGGCTCTCCGGGTCTCCTGGCGACGTTGCTGGAAAATGAGAGGGGGGTCAGCAGATAGTCCGCCCGCTGCTGTAGGTTGGTGCCGGGGCAGTGTTCAGGCACCCTTCGGGGCCTTTGTGTGAGCAGACACAGAGGAGCAGAGAGGCACGGGGCCGCTCCCGCTGACCGCGGCTCCGGGTCTCAGGCCCGTTCCCAGCAGAGCGTGGAGGGCTGGGACAGGGGGTTTTGGCAAAATAGCCCTGGGGCAGCTTTGCAGACTGGGTCTGCCATCACCTGGCCCCAGGCCCACCCACCGCATCCTGCTTGAGCCCCAGGACAGGCTCGTACCTTTGCCTCATGGGGGCTGGGGCCGGGCAGCTCCTTCTCCCTGGAAGGCAAGAGAAGCAGAGCTCTGAGGACCAGGCCCCGGCCCTACAGCCCCCAAGACTCGGCCCAGGAGACTCAGGAGGGGACGGCTGACCCCAGGGAGGGTGGGGGCCGCCAGCTGCCTATGGCTCAGGCGGGGGCAGGTTCCTGTCTTGGGTGTGAGAGAGGTTGTTGCTGGCAGGTGGGCTGGGCAGGGTTTCTCAGCAGCCCCCCAGAAGATCCCCTGCCTCTGTCCTGGGATGGGCCAGTGTGAGAGCTCTCAGTGCAGCCTGGGGGCCTCCTTGGACCATTGGGCTGAGGTCCCCAGGCCTTCCTAGAGCCTGGCTGCCCGGCGTCCAGCCTGCCTCTCCCTCACCCTGGCCATCACCCCTGCTGTCCCCTGACTCCACCCCTCTTGTTGGTCACTCCTGCCTCTCTGGTCCATTTTTACCCCTTGTCTTGTCAGAGCCCTGAGCATGACCCACCCCTGACCCCTCCAAACGGGCCCCTGTCCCTGGGCGGTGAGCAGGGACTGAGGCCCCGGGAGCAGCCTGGTGGCCACACAGGGAGTCTCCAGGCTTGGCGAGGTCTCGTGGCGGCCATCGGCCCAGCAGCCTCCTTTCCTTGCACCAAGGCCACTGCGCTGTCCCTCGTCCCCTGTTCCCGCCCCAGGGCAGCCTCTTCCTCCTCTTCCCGCCTCCTGCCCAGGGGGGTCGGCCCCTCCCTCAGCTGCCCACCCTCCCTCCCTGACCCTGCCTTGTCCCTGGCATCTTCCTGCCATCCTGCAGGGACCTTCAGGAGCTGTGATGGCCCTGGCCTGGGGGTGTCACTGAGGAGCACTCCTCTGCCCTCGCCCCAGACCGGAAAGGACGCCACCTTTCCAGAGCCCCTCACCCTCTGGAGCCCCTGCTCAACAGACTGGACCCACACTCTGAATGCTGGAGGCCGAAGCGGGCGTGGAGGCCCCTCCTCGGAGTGCCCAGGGGCCTGGCCCAAGGCCCGGCTCCATGGCTGCCCACATCCTGGCTTTGCCTCCTGGGTCTCTTGGCTCCAGCCCAGCCCAGACTCCGGCCTCAGAGGGCTCCAGGAGACTAGGCCCTGAGGTGGGGAGATGAGTCCTGCCTCGAGAGAGGCGTTCCTGCAAATGCAGTCCACCCCGAGATGGATGGAGGAGGGCCCGGGGGACTCACTGCAGAAAGCCGTGATGGTCCGTGAGCCTGCACAGCGAGAGCTCAGCATCTTCCCGTGGGCCCCGGGGAGACCCTGCTGGGCGTGCCTGAAACAGGGGACGGGGTGGGCACCTCTCAGAGCCAGGGCCACGGGGGAAAGGAGGGTACAGAATGCCTCCTCTCTCCCCTGCATCCTCAGGGAGCCCAGGACCCTCTGAAAAGGGCCCAGCACGAGAGGCAGGACCTGTCTGCCCCAGGGGAGCAGCCAGACAGCCTCACCCGCTTCTACCAGCGATGAGCCCCCCTGGCTTCCCTGCTCCTACTGGCAACGTGCCCACTTGGGCTCTGCTGCTGGACTCTGGCTCCGCTCACCACCGGGGACACAACTGCTCTTGCTGCTGGGACTCCTTTTGGGCCAGAGCTGCTCACACCTGCCTGTGGTCCCCACCTGGGCCTTATCTGCTATGGACGACTGTGATCCCGGATGGACCCTCACCTGCTGCTGATTGATGCCTAGGACCCCCTCCCAGCCCCGGATCTCTCTCATTCCTGAAGACTCCGGTCCTTGTCTGGGCTGAACGGGCCCATCCTTGGCTCTGGTCCCCACCTGGGCCCCCCCGTGCCTGCAGGCTCTGGTCCCTGCCCCTGCAATGGGTGCGCCTCGTGTCGATGGGCCCTCTCTGGGCCTCACCTGAGTGTAATTGGCGATGATGTTGGCCCGTTCCAAGGCCAGAAGGGTCTCCAGGTCCTCTTCCATGGGGCTGCAAACCAAACACATCCAGATAGGATCCCGCGTGAAAACCTCCAGGGCACAAGGCGTCTGCTCCCTGTGGCCAGATCCCCAGTCTGTCTGAGCCCAGAGTGGAGAAAACCCTCTAGCTCCGGGGGGACGTGCTGGGCCAGCGGATCCCACGCGGGCCCTCCCACTCGGTAGCACTCCTGCCTCCAGACTCCCTTCCCGGCCACTGTCCCAGGACATGCAGTCACCCTGAGATGACGGGTTCTCTTCACCCCGTTACCAGGAGCACACGGGGGGCCGGAAGGCTCCTGGGAACCGCTGACCTGATGCTCGGTGTGGCGTCCCCTAGCCTGGGGCCGGCAGCACGAGGCTGGCTGGAACGGCCGGCCAGTGAGTGTTCCTGCGGGCTTGGGGGGATCAAAGGTGTCTCTCAGATCCCACAAGCTCACGCGACACGAGGGAAGAAGCAATGAACTGGACGTCATCCACATGAATGACTTTGCCAGCAAGAGTGTGAACAAACTCCCACCCTGAACGCCAGGACTGCGCATAGCCCGAGGAGGGGTGTCGGGAGAGCAGGAGGGGCTTCGTGTTCCCTGTTTGGGGTGGAGCACGCTGGCTCCTGGCCCAGGAGGCTAGGACTGGGGCAGCAGGGGGGCAGCCCCGACCCCACGGAGCTGTGGAAGGACCGCACACACACGGTCAGCACTCGGGGCTCGGGGGTTCTCGGCCACAGCCCGGAGGCCATCGCGGCCCACCCGGAGCCCACAAGCCCCACAGTGGCCAGAGGGGAGCAGGGAGCAGCTCACACTCACCTGTGGCCTGTCGCTGTGGGAGCTGCACCTGCTGTCTACACGGGGGTCGTGGGGCAAGGGAGTCAGTGCGAGTGTGGCAGAGCCAGGGACAGAGAGCGCGAGCGCCTCCAACTGCCTGCGGACACAGAGCAGAGTGCGCGCCAGGCAGCGGTGGAACCCCGGGGTGCCACCGTTCCGCCCGCAATGGGTCCCGTGTCATCAGTGCAGGTCGGTGGGTTCCGTCTGCACATAGCCCTTCATCCTGAGGGTCAAGCTCCTGGGGAGGGTCCTGGCATCACGCACGCACGGTGGGAAGGGCAGGCGTGCCTCCCTCCCACCATCCTCGGCGCCCATGCTCGGGCCCTCCAGGCGTCCCACCTTCTAGGGAGACTGTCACAGATGTCCTCCCACCCCCAGGGTTCACAGCATGCGTTTTGCACTTAAGAGCGTTTGAGGGGCCCCTGGGTGCCTGAGTTGTTTGAGTGTCTGCCTCTTGGTTTTGGCTCAGGTCATGATCTCCCGGGTGGAGAGACTGACCCTGTGTTGGGCCCTGGACTCGGCTGGGTGTCTGCTTGAGATTCTCTCTCCCTCTCCCTCTCCCTCTGTCCCTCCCTCCACTCGAGCTCTCTCTATCTCTCACACAAAGAAAGACATTTTTTTTTAAATTTACACTGAAGAACTGTTGAGAAATCTTGATCATCCCTGCCAAGGTGCCCTTATATTTGGAACGGCCGCATGATTGCCTTTCATGATTCACTGTGATTTCTAATAGAAGCCCCTCTTCTTGAGTACTTACTGAAGTATTGTCAATACACAATGTTACATTAGTTTCAGGACTACAACTTAGTGATGCGACAATTCTGTCCATTACTCAGCACTCCCCACGAGAACTGTAGTCACCGTCTGTCCCCGTACAAGTTATTACAGTACCAATGACTGTATTCCCTATGCTCACTTTTTGAATTTCCGTGGTGTATCTGTTTTAGGACTGGAAGTTTAGAGCTCTTAATATTTTTCATCTCTATTGCCCACCCCCCCACCCACTTCCCCTCTGGCAAATCAACCGATGATCCATCACTTCATAAGAGAATAGACAAAAGCCATATGATCATCTCAATAGTTGGAGAAAGAGCATCTGACAAAATAGACCATAAAAAGCAAAGTCGGTTTAGAGGAAACATTCATCAATGAAATAAAGGCCATGTATGAAAGCCCACAGCTGACCTCATACTCAATGGTGAAGACCTGTAATCATTTCCCCTCAGACCAGGAACAAGACAAGGACGTCCTCCCTCAGCTCTCCATTCCTAGCCACAGCAATTACACAAGAAAAAGAAAGCCATCCCGATTGCTAAGGGGGAAGTCAAACTGTCCCTTTTTGCTGAAGACATGGTACTATAAATAGGAAACCCTAGAGACTCCACCAAAAACTGTTAGAACTAATGAGCGAAGTTCATACAGTTGCAGGACAAAAAGCAACATACAAAAAATTGGTCCCCTTTCTATGTAACAAGAATGACTCTCCAAAAAGGAAATTAAGAAAACAACTAACTTCTCAGTAGCATCAAAAAGAAAAGACATCACCAAGGAAGTGAAAGACTTGTACACTAAAAACCAGAAGACTTTGGGAAGACATTCCATGCTCAAGTGTTGGAAGCCTTCATATTGTTACAATGTCCATAGGACCCAAAGCAACACTCACTTTCAATGCAATTCCTATTGGATTCACGATGGCAATCTTTAGAAATAGAAGAAGAACCCTAAAGTTCATACGCCCCCACAAATGACCCGGGACAGCAAAAACAACATTGAGGAAGAAGAACAGAGCTGGATGCAGCACGTTTCTGATATCAAATGATGTCACAAACCTACAGAATTAAAAGAGTGTGGTTCTGGGTGACCTGAGTGGCTCAGTGGGTTAAGAGACCACCTCTTGATCTCAGCTCAGGTCTTGATCTCAGGATCATGAGTTCAAGCCCCGTGCTGGGCTCCACACTGGGCTTACGACCTACTTAAACAAAACAAAACAAAACAAAACAAACTCACAATAGTGTGTTTCTGGCATAAGCCGATGGAGCAGAATAGAGAGCCCAGAAGGAAACCCGCTCTGATATGATCAACTGATCATTGAACCAGGTGCCAAGAATACACAGTGGGGACAAAACAGATCTTCCAGAAATGCTGTTGGGAAAGCTGGGCATCCACACATCCACATGCAGAAGAAGGAAATTGGACCTTTATCTTACACCGTCATCACCATAGATCAACTCAGACTGAATTTGAGGCTTCAATGTAGGTCCTGAAACTAAAACCCCAAGAAGGGAACACAGGGGAAAGCTTTACCTTGCTTTCCTGTGCTCAAAGATTTTTTACTTCTCTGCCTTCTTTCAGATTGAGCAAGTGTTAGTTCATATTTTCCCACCATTCTGCTCTGTAGATTCACTGTTTCCTCGCCTTACTCTGGTGGCTGCTCTGAAAGGGTTACCTTGTGTCCTTGCTGTGGGCATCCTGAGTTTGGATCAAGCGTGTAAAATGTCTTGCAGGCATCTTTTCCTTGTGTGGGACAGTCTCCCAGGCAGCATCCAAGACGTCAGACTGCTGGGTCAAAACTACTGTTTCAACGTTCTTGACTAGTTTGGAATTTCCATGGTCTGCAAAGATAAATAGTATGATGAACCCCCAAATGCCATCACCCGGGTCCAGCTCAGTGTCCTGGGCTCACCACACGCTTCCCCAGCAGCAAGTGTGTCACAGCAAACTCGAGACTCTGGTCTACTTTATCTGTAGTCCTCTCCATATTCAGTTTTATAATTCAGGGACCCCTTTGTATGTATGCCCACCACACCATCACGACACTGCCAAGATGTCGTGCAGGGCGTGCAGCCAGTGTTCGTACCTCCCCAGCCACCGTACAGCTCCCTGGTCAGTCTGTCCTCATCAGTGGATATCCTTCTACCTTACCTGTGTGGCTTCCCTGCTAGATTCCCAGTGCCTGGATCGTCGCTGAAAGAGCGATGCCTGGTGTCAGTCTGATCACCTATGGTGTGGCTGTGCTGTTGGGTGTTCAGCCATTCTTTCTTCAGGGGCGTTCCCGTGGCCCCACGTTTCTGCTGTTCCAGGCAAAGCATCAGCAGCTTCACTGTGCATACACCCCCATGTGCTGATGCTTCTTTCCGTGGGATGGCAGGGATTCCCAGGAGAGGAGGGTATACATCAAAGACTGGACATCATGTCCACTATGCCAAATGCTTCCAAACACGGTGTCTCCCTTCACATTCCTACTGTCATTAAGGTACACCCATATGTATATATATAGATGTGTCTCCAGTTACAGATTTTGCTTTTGGTGTCATATGTACCAACTCTTTGCCTAAGTAAGATTTCCACCATTTTTTCCAAAGTTGGTTGGTTGGTTGTTTATCTGAGTAATCTCTACACGCAAGGTGGGGCTCGAACTTACAACCTGAGATCAAGAGTCACATGCTCCACTGACTGAGCCAGGCAGATGCCCTAGTTTTTTTTTAAGTTTTATATTTTTTATATTTAGTCCTTTGATCTATTTTGAGTTTATCTTTGCAATTGAGACCAAGATCCTTTTTTTTTTTTTTTTTGGGCATTAAAATGTCCAGTTGTTCCAATAGTATTTCTTGAAAAAACTATCTTCTCGAGAGAATGGCCTTTCTACCTTTGTAATGAAGGCAGTTACCCTTATTGGTCTGGCTCTATTCGGGACCCTGTATTCCGTTCCATTGATCTGTGTGTCTGTCCTTCACCAGCACCACACTGGCTCCATTGTTACAACTTCAGAGTCAGTTTTGAAAGAAGGTACTATGATGCTCACACCTCATTCTTCTTTTTCTACATTCTTTGAGCTGTTCTAGCTTTTCCATCTTTGCATATAGTTTCGAGAATCAGCTTATCTATATCTACAAGAAGTCTTTTTTTTTTAAAGATTTTATTTATTTATTTGACAGAGAGAGACAGCCAGCGAGAGAGGGAACACAAGCAGGGGGAGTGGGAGAGGAAGAAGCAGGCTCCCAGCGGAGGAGCCTGATGGGGGGCTCGATCCTGGAACACCGGGATCAAGCCCTGAGCCGAAGGCAGACGCTTAACCGCTGTGCCACCCAGGTGCCCCTATATCTGCAAGAAGTCTTGCTGAAATTTTGATTGGGACTGCAGTTAATCCATACATCACTTAAAGAGAACTGATGTGTTTACTACATCAAATCTCTCCATCCCCAAACATGGTACATCTCCCCATACATTAAAGTCTTTTAAAGTGTCTTTCTTCAAAATTCTGTAGTTTTCACACACAGATCCAGTGCGTGTTTTCTCTGCATGTATGCTTGAGTATTTTATCTTTTTTTGGAGCTGATGTAGATAATATTTTTACGATTTCTGTTTTCTAAATGTGGGTTTTCTGTTGCAATCTTGCATCCCAAGACCTCACCAAACTTACATATTTGTTCTACAAGGTTTTCGACAGATTCTTTGGAATTTTCTAATCATGTCATCTGTGAATACAGACAGTTCTCTTTCTATCTTTCCCATGTGGTGCATTTTTAAATTTTTCATTGGAGTGGCTTGACTTCCAGTATGATGTTGAACGAGACTCATGAGGGTGGATTTCTCTCTTATTCCTGCTTTCAGGGAGAACATTCACTGCTTCAGCATCACACCTGATGTAACCTGCTGGATGTTTTTGAGATGCCCCATACTGGTTGAAGAAGTTCCCCTCTATTCTGATTTTGCTGGAAGTTTGATCATGAATGGCTGCTGGTTTTTGTCAAATGCTCTTTCTGTATCAACTGATATGAAGTGTGATCTTTTCTCTTTAGATCATTAATGTGGCAAGTTATAATGGTACATGTGCAACTGATGAACCAACCTTGCATTTCCAGGAAAATTGGCACTTGGTTGTGGCACATTATTCTTTTTATATATTATAGCGTTTGAATTAATAATATTTTGATTGAGGATTTTCATGTGGTTCATGGGAATATTTGTCTGTAGTTTGCCCTTATTTTCTTGCTTCCTTCCTCCCTCCTTCCCTCTCTCCCTTCCTCCCTCCCTCCCTTCCTCCCTCCCTTCTCTCCATCCTTTCTTCCTTCCTTCTCTTTCTCTCTGTCTCTCTCTCCCACTTTCCTTCTCTCCCTTTTTCTTTCTTTTGTACTCTTAGTTGTGGGTATCAGGGTAATGTTGTCCTCATAGGTTGGGACATATTCCCTCCTGTTCTATTTTTTCTGGAAGAGACTGCATATCATTGGTGTTCTTTCTTCTTTAAATGTCTGGTAGAATTTGCCATTGAAACCATCTAGGCCTGGAGATTTCTCAGTAGGGGTAACTACAAATTCAATTTTTAAAAAGTGTTGTAGGGCTGTGATATTATGCTTTAGAGTAAAGATGTAATTTGGTTTTCATCCAGGTTCCTGGTTCACAGCTCACAAAACCCTTGCAATTTCTAGAGCAAAGGGCCCATCTTTTGTTACCACGGTTGGTCTCTTGTCCTCAGTTCCTGAACTCCCCTCAGAGCCATGAAGGTGAAGCAAGTGTCTTGTTCTGCTTAACCAGCCCCTCTCTACCACAGTTGGGTTTATGTTCATGAGGGGACTTTGGGAAGGCCCTAAGGATGGGGGCTGGGTGCTGGGGAGGGGGGTGGACCAACTGTGATGAGAGGTTGGAGCCTCCATAAAACCTCAAAAGAAGGAGGGGTCAGAGGGCTTCCAGGTTGGTGAACCACATGCCAGGCCCCTGGACCCCAAACTCCATGAGGCAGAAGGGACCAGGGACCCTTGCCGACCTCACCCTACGCACTTCTACTTCTGGCCATTCATTCAGGTCCTTTAGCATCCTTTGTAGTAAACCTGTAATCTACTAGTCAACTGGTCTCCCAAGTTCTGTGAGCTGCCCTAGCAAATGAATGGAACCAGAGGAGGGGGTCGTGGGGACCTCCGATTAGTAGCTGGTCTGTCAGAAGCACAGGAGACAACCTGGACTGGAGTCTGAACAGGGGGCTGTCTTGTGGGCCTGAGCGCTTCACCTGTGGTGCTCTCTTTAAGCAGGTAGAGTCAGAATTGAGTTCATTTGCTGGGACACCTGGTCATGTCTGTGAGCATTGAGTTAATTCCTCGATGATGTGGAAACACACACACACACACACACACACACACACACACACACACACTGTAAGGACTACTCCAGTTATCTCTTTCATCTTGAGGGTGATTGCAAGCGTGTGGTTTTGAAGAATTGTTCCATTTCATCTGAGTTGTCAGATTTATGTGTGTAGAGTTCTTTGTGTTTCTCTTCTTCCCCTTTTCATGTTTTCATGTAGTGTCATGCTATCCTCTCTTTTGTAATATTGGTAAATTATGTCTTCTTTCTTTTACTCTTTCTGTCTTGCTAGACATTCACAAATGTGCTGACAAAAAGCAACTTGTGGAGGGATATACACAGTGTACCATTTCCATGGTTCACAACACGCAGAAAGGCCTTTGCTTTCTTAGGAACGCATACTTATGTGACTGAAGATCTGTGGGAATAATGGACCGTATAGAGTTAATTTGTAAGTTTTCCATCCATTTCTATTTTTTGGAACAGCTTCAGAAGAATAAGTGCTAATTCTTTAAATGTTTGGTAGAATTCCTCTGGGAAGCCATCCGCCCTTGTACTCTTGTTGGTTGGGAGATTTTTGATTACTAGCTTCAATTTTTTTTTGCTGGTTACGGGTCTGTTCAGGTTTTCTCATTTTTTTGTTTAGTTTTGGTATTTTATATGCTGCCAACAACCTCGACAGGTGCCTGCAGCCCACAGGGACGCACCCTGCATTCTCTCCCGTGGCTCTGGGCTCCCTCGGCAGCCTCAGGGATGTGACCTCGAGCCCACTCTGCCTGACCTCAGGGGATGGTGGTGTCCTGCTGGGTGTTTGGGGGGCTCGTCTCTCATCATCTGCGTCTGCAGCAAGGAGTTCTCACAGCCCGTGGCTCGGCTTTCCAACCCTTCACGGTGTTTTCTTGATGAACAGATGTGCTCCACATCGGCGTGGTCAAGTTTGGTCATCTCTTCCTTGAAGTTCATTGATTTTTGTATCTTACTTAAGGAGGATGTTTTCCTATAAGAAGGAGGTGAAGACAATTTCTCACATCACTTTCTAACATCCTGCCTTGCACATTGCTGTGTACACTCTACCCGGACTGGTTTCCGAGTATGATGGAAAACATGCAGATACTTTCCTTATTTTCTGCTTAGCACTCACAGCGACATTTAATTGAAAGACCCAGCTATTTCCACTTTTCTGCAGCACTGTCTCTCAGAGATCAATACCCTCTTCTGACTGTTTTAAAGGAAGTCTTGATAGATTTGGGGTAAAAAAATATTTGTTGCTTATTTGCAATGTAGTATATTCTTGGGGCGCCTGGCTGGCTCAGTCGGTGGAGCATGGGGCTCTTGATCTCAGGATCATGAGTTTGAGCCCCATGTTGATTATAAGGATTACTTAAATACATTTTTAAAAACTTAAAAAATATATTGTTGAACTACACAGTTTGGTTTTTCGGTTTATTTGTTGTGCGTTTGGTTGGAAGGAGGCCTTCGCTTGACAGTATTCACATCCCTCCATACTTTTTTCTCTTCTTAAGGCTTTTCGCATCTTGCTTCAGGGCCCACCCACTCCGCAGCGTCATAACTGTATCGTCGTACACTGTCTTCTCATAGCTGTCTGGCTTTGCATGTCACATGTAGACACACAACCTTCTTAGGACTGAATTTTGTGGAGGGGACAAAAACTGCATTGCGTTTTTTTTTTTTTTAAGATTTATTTGTTTATTATTTGAGAGAAAGAGAGCACGGGGAGAGGGGAAGAAGAGGGAGAGAGAGAGAATCCCAAGCAGACTCCCTGCTGAGCACCGAGCCCTACCCAGGGCTCGATCCCAGGACCCTGAGATCATGATCTGAGCTGAAACTAGGAGTCAGGGGCTTAACAGACTGAGCCACGAGGGGCCCCACATCGTGTTTTTCTCTATGGAAGCCCAGTGTCCTGGCATCGTTTACAGAGAGCACGTCCTATCCGCGTGCACTTTTTCCATGAGTGAGTCTGGTTTAGAACCAGCGTTCTAGCCACTGATCAGGTTTTCTATGCTTATGAAGAAACCACATTATCTAAGTTTCTAGAACTTTGTCCAGAGCTTTTCAAGGGTGCCTTGATTATGTTTGTCCATTTGCATTTCCATATAAATTTTTAAAAAGCTTTTCAAGGAGGGAACTGATGTTTTGTGCAGAAGTACATGGAATCAGTTTGGGGAGGACTGATACTTTTATGATATGATTTAATCTTCTTAACCATAGACAATCTTCCTTTCTATTGTGTTTGCCATGAAGCAGCACAGGTCCCAACAGCCAAGCTGTGGAAACAGCCTCGCCGTCCATCAGGGGACGAATGCGTAAAGAAGATGCGGTGTATACATACAACGGGATAGTACTCAGCCGCGGGAAGGAAGGGGATCCTGCCACTGGTGACAACGTGGATGGAACCTGAGGGCGTCGTGCTGAGTGAAAGCAGCCAGACAAATACTGTGTGTGTCACCTGTATTTGGACTCTAAGCACGCTGAGCTTACAGGGACGGAGGCCGGACGGTGGTTATCAGAGGGGCTGTGGGGGGACGGGGGCGATGCGGGTCCCAGGGTCTGAGCTCACTTGAAGGTGAGCAGTCCTGCAGATCCGACACGCAGCATCGTGACTACAGTCAACGGTACCGGATGGGAGACGTCAGGGTTCCCGAGAGCAGCTGCCAACTAACCCGACCTATCCGCGGAAGTTGAGTAATTTGAGAAAACATTTTGAAAAAAAAATTTACTGTCCACTAGTAAAAGATCCAAGATAATCACACGTGAACGTGCTTAAAAATGGAACCATTTCATCCTTATGAGAAAACAGAGATTAATCTCTACATGGTCTTATATATGTAAGGCTTTCATAACTATAACTCACACAAGCCGTAAAATAAAAGGCTGATCAGTTCAGAATACATGAAGTGCTCTGCACGGCAGTAACAATAATAAAAACAGCAAAGTCCCAACGACGAATGAAGATGGTGGACATGTTATTTGCACTGCCGGCAATCGAGAACGGACTAGTCTCCTCGCGTGTGAGGAGCTAAGGGAAATGGGACGCGAGGACCTTGGGGGAGAAGCCTCTTGTGTGTTTCCCGAGGCTCCCCAGGAAGGCGGTGGTAGGGTTGACACTGCTGTTCACCGTGGGGGACAAGGAGATCAAGGAGGGGGCAGAGACGGAGAGACCACTCGTGGGAGGGTCACGGTGACTGAGACCTGGGGCATGAGGAGAAGCTTTCGGACTCTCCCGGGCTGGGCTCCCCGTTCCCTGGTCACCACTGTGAAGACAAAGGGGGCATGCCCCGCGGTGAAGCTTCCCCCAGACTGTGGCTCACTGGGGTGGGGTGGGGTGAAGTGGGGGACACAAGTTGCGTGGAAGCCAGCAACAGTCCCCTAGCGGTGATCCGGGGCTTCAGACCTCCTCCCATCCCCAAGTTTCTCGGCTACATCAGCCTCTGCTGTTTGGTGCCCTCTTAACTGCATATCAGAATGGATAAGAGCATCCCTCTGCAAAGAGCTCCCCTGACTTTGTCATCTGTCCTACCCCTCCCCATCCCAATGCCTCCTCCTGTTGTGGGTGGAACCCCTGCCTGTCCAGACTGATCATTTTGTTACTGGGGCAATGCTGGAGCCCTGACGGTTGGGGTTCCAGCTCTCTTCTTGGACCAGGCTCCGCTCTCGAGACTTGCGTGGTGTCGCTGGCAAACTCGTGCCTGTGGCACCCGGGTGAGCCCCAGGGCGAGTGCAGCGGGCGAGGCTCAGCCGGAGTCACAGGCGCTGACCCCTGCCCGTGCTGGTGTCTGAGCAGGGAAAGGAGAGCGCTGGCTGCTGGGTGGGCACTTCCCCGCAGCGGGCGTGTTCGGAGTCCTGTCCGCAGATGGCAGGACCGGACCCGGGAAGGAGAGATCATGCCTGTCTCCAGGTGCAGGAGACTCAGGTCCTGTGCACGCAGGCGTTCTTGACTGCTGTGTTCCCAACACGGTGGGGATGCCGGGGTGGCTCAGCCGGTGGAGCATCTGGCTCTTGGTTTCAGCTCAGGTCATGATCTCAGGGGCGTGGGATCGAGCCCCACGTCCAGCTCCTAACAGGGCGGAGTCTTGCTTGAGATTCTTTCTGCATCTCCTCTGCCCCTCTCGCTCATGCTCTGTCTCTCTAAAATAAATAAATAGTTAAAAAAAAAAGGCATGGGCAGAAGGCACAGGGATAGTTGACTACTAATAATACAGTAACAGAAGCAAGAGCCAGGGACAGATGCCTCTGGAAGCTTCCAGCCCTGGGTCTGGGGGCTCAGCGTGTCCTGTGAAGCATCTCCCTTCGGCGAAGCTCGTCCGCTGACGCTTGGTTCTCTCCGCACCACGCAAGACGCCTGAGATGCTCCGTGAGCACCACTTGTCGTGGAAACTTCTTTCTGGCGCAAGAGGATGGAACAGTGAATAGATAGGAGCGGTCTCTGCCTCATTCGAGTTTACATTCGGGGTCCGATGGAGTGAGCGGGGGGTGGGGCGAGGCTTCGCAGCAGCTTCTCCCACCAGCACGCAGACAGCTCCGTCTGCAGCTCATCTCGGAGGTGGGTGCCCAAGGGGGGGGGGGGCTCCATACAGTTTGAGCTCGACTGTTTTTTTCTAACCAGCGGGTTAATGAACCCCACGGAAGTCTCTGGACCTTCAGGGAGGTGAGAGCTCGGAAGCGCCATCCAGTTTGGAGAATGTTCTAGTCTCAGCAAAATCTCTGCAGACAGAGGGGCAGCCGGGCAGCCCGTGTCACGGTGGTGAGACGTGCTCGTGGGGTCCTGGGCCTGAGCAAAGCCCCGTTTTCCACTTCGAGTCCTCATCACATTGTGTTGAAGACGTAGCCTCTGAGGTGAGCAGCTCACGTCCTGGGACCCCATGTGTGAGGCCAGGAGCCACTGGAACGGAAGACCCCGTGGGACTGCAGGTGCGCGCCCGCGGCAGGGGAGCTCTGCTCCCTGTTTTGGGGCTCAGAGAGCCGCCAAGAGCACGGCTGGAGAAAACCTTCAACGTACGTACGTGCGGCGTAGGGCAGGACTAATGTGACGCGGTCGCTCTCGGGCTACAGGCCAGGGGCCACCTCATCCGTCTTCTCTGGGGTCATCATGGCCTTTCCTACGCTCTGTAAGATGCACAGAGCCCTTTCCTGGGAGGACTCACCATCCCCTGTCCAAGCCCCATCACCCAAATCTTGGACGTCTCTCACGAGCCAGCCAGGCTCCAAGAACCAGCTCTTGGTGACACCTCACGTGCCAGCGTGGAGCCCAGAACAGTGTGCAGCCCTCAAGCAGGGCTGCTTGCGAAGTGAAAACCTCTGGGCTCTTTCTCCCACCAGGCACCTAACTTGGCGTGTGGTTTCCCAGTTGTGCGGGACCCCCTCCGGCCCCGAGGTCTGCAGCGTCCCAGCAGCTCTGAGACGGCTGGACAGAGGGCTGGGGAGCATAGTCCTTGCCTGTCAAGACACCCAGGCCCCTTTCTCACTGTGCCATCATCAGGGGTGCCGCGCAGCACCCTGGGCTCACCTGCGGAGACTGTGTGCGGTTGAGGGCCCAGACCGCGGCCTACGTCCCCTGGAGGCTCCTCCATGGCACATGGTGCTGAAACAGAGTCATGAGCGTGCTTCCGGTGGCGAGCGAGGCAGCTGTCCCATGAGGGCCTGGTCGGACCCAGGGTGCAGGAGGGGACACTGAGGCCCAGTGCCTTCTCTGGGCTGAGACCAGGGCTCAGGCCCCTCCCCCAGGTGAAATGCAGTTTCCCCACCCCCCACCCCCCAGGGAAACCCCGCACGGCCAAGGGCAGGCAGACCACCTTTTGAGGATTTTCTCCTCCTCCCACCTCACCCTGTTATAAACACCTTAACCACTGTGTCTCCCTTACACTTGAGAGCAAAACATCCTGACACCAATGCCACAACTCGAACAGGGCTGGTGTGATTTGTTTGAGGTTTCATTAAGGAGAACGTGTCATAGCAGGGTGGGGATGTGCCCTGTGAGCTGACCGTGGCCTTAGGTGGCCCCGACGCTCTCGGCCCGGCCCAGGGTTCCAAGTTAGGAAGAAATGACGTTGGGAAAGACACGTGAGCAGAAACTCGGAACTCAGAGGTGAGTGTCTGTTCGCAGCCTCTGCCTCCGGTAGGACGTGCGCTTCCTGGCTCAGGGGACGCGATCCTCACCAACGTGCCCCCGAGAACACTGGCTGACCCTGATCCTGGGTCTGATGACCTGGGGATGTACTGGGGGACAGGGATGAGACAGAGACAGACAGAAAACGAGAGAGAAACACAGTCAGGGAGACAGAGAAAGAAAGAGAAAAACTAGAATTACCCTATGACTCAGCAACGTCACTCTGGGTATTTATCCAAAGGAAACGAAAACCCCAGCCTGGAGAGGTATCAGCCTCTCCGTGTTCACGGCGGCACTATTCACAACAGCCGGCCGTGGAAGCGACCCACGAGTCCCTCGATGGCTGAAGGGACGAGGACGCGGTGAACACACGACGGGCCATCATTCAGCCGTAGGAAAAAGCGAGATCTGCCGTTTGTGACGTTACGGGGTCAGTGATGCAGAGTGAATGAGGTTGGAGGGAGGAAGACAAATGCCGTCTGATTTCACCCCTAAGTGGAACCAAACAGCACAAAACATGAACTGAGTCACAAATACGGAGAACACACGGTTAGTTAGCAGGGTGGGCAGAACGGTGGAGGGCACTAACAGGGCACGCTCCCGGTTGTAAGGGAAAGACGTGATGCAAAGGGCCGCCCGGGAATAGAGTCAGTAACACCCGAGGAACTGAAGTCCCATAACGTACAGAAATATCAAATCACAGATACACACCCGAAACCGATGGGACATTGTATGCCAATTACACTTCCACGATTGAAAATAAGAGAGAAATGAGAGAGGGAGAGTCAGCTCTGGTGACCTGTGTGGGCCGAGGGTCCCTGACAGGCAGAGCTGACCTCGCTGAAGACTTTGGCCTGGGATTGACCTAAGAAATGTCTTAACTAGGGGCGCCTGGGTGGCTCAGTCGTTAAGCGTCTGCCTTCAGCTCAGGGCGTGATCCCGGCGTTCTGGGATCGAGCCCCGCATCAGGCTCCTCTGCTGGGAGCCTGCTTCTTCCTCTCCCGCTCCCCCTGCTTGTGTTCCTTCTCTTGTTGGCTGTCTCTCTCTCTGTCAAATAAATAATAAATAAAATCTTTAAAAAAAAGAAATGTCTTAACTATTTCTCGTCTATAAGGGAGCATGCGTGTTCACGTGGGGTCTCCTGGTTGCTCAGGGCGGCTCCGAGAAAGCACACGTGTGACAAGTGTCTCAGGCCAGCGGGCTGCAGGTGGCGGGGGTGGACGCCAGGGAGCCAGGCTGCATGGTGGTCCCAGCGCTGGGAACGGGTCCCTGGGCGCTGGCGTTGCGGCCCCGCCTTCCCGGTCGGCTGTCTCTGGGACTCAGCTCGGTGACCGCACGGACCCGCCCAGTGGGCTCTCACGTTTTATCACAATGTTCCGTCTCTGTGCACGGGGAAGAGCTTTCAGATTAGGTTTTAGGAATTTAGATGAGATTAGATTTAGGAACTTAGATTAGATTTTTAAAATGCTGATGGACTTCTGCCAGGTGCCACCCAGCGTACGGAATGCTGGGCTTTCAAAGTCGGGCCCTGTCCTTAATAGCCTGGTAGGGGCACATGGGGACAGTGCAATTTTAATTCTATACGAGGGTGTTTTCCAAAGTACAGACTGTAACCCACTGGGGGATCATGGAATCGGTTTATTGGATCAAGAACAGCTGGGAAAAATAATGGGAAACGAGAGATAAAAATCCATGAGACAGTAGGCGTGACTCCGAGTGCAGTGGAAGGATCAGGAAGGGGGGGGACCCAGAATGTATCTGACGACTGGGCTGAGGTGCTTCACCTCTTTGAAAGTGCTGGTGGTCAGATTTTAAGATTCAGTTCATTAAGTCAAACGCTGAGAGGGACACACGCCGGCACCACCCAGATCCTCCCAGGATGAAGGGATGTCTCCCTGACCGGCAGGGAGCACCGCCTGCTGAAAGCCCCCAGCTGCCAGCCCCCACGTACAGACCCATCTGGGGAGAGTGCTGCCCCCAAGGTCATGCCGTGTCCAGGCAGCCCGCATGGGACCTGGGGGTGGAGGTCTGGCCCTCTCGCTCCCGTCAAGTCATTGCTGAAGGGCTGCCTGGCTTCTGAGTGCCCCAGCTGTGGCCTCCTTTGAGATTGCCAAATATTCCAGCTCTCCTGCTGCCATGCCTCCTCCCCTCCCCTCTCTTCCCTTCCCGTCCCATCCTTTCCCCAGGAGCACCCCCTGACAGACATCTTACACACTGCCCTCTGTCACAGAGCCTGCTTCCCCGGAGACCCTGGTTGGTCAGAGAGCAGGAGCAGGGATGGGGTGTGGAGCAGGGTCGCCCATGGTCTGCTGGCGGCACAGACTCACGGGCGGGGACCATGACGAGGAGATGTCCCAGCAGTGGGTGGGATTCTGGACGGGATACGTGGTTGGTGCGGCGTGTCAGGCGTCTGAGAAACGTGGAGAGGCAGAATCTGAACACAGTGGGGCAGCAGGGGGCCTGACCTATAGCAAGTCCAGATGTCGCTGACCTTGGTATTGCCAGGGGCAAAAGAGGGGGGTGCTCACAAGGTCACCACCCGGTCCGCAACCCAGAGACAGCAAGGATGGACGCCCACGAGGACCAGGGAGCTGGCCCACGAAAGTCACGAGGCTTTTCTGGTTTCCAGACCTGAGCGGTAGTCCAACCTGGAACCCACTGCCTGCCGATGAGGCCAGGCTTCCCGCAGGAAGGAGCTGGCCACCCCGCGGCCACTGGGCCTGGCAGTGGCTGTACCACTCCCTGAGTCACTACACCGGAGAGAGGTAACACCCAGACATGAGCGGGGTGTTGGTCACGGTTTGGATTCACAGCGATACTGAGATACAGCACGATCGTGGCCCCTTGTGTACGGCATTCTGGCCCAAGCCCAGCTCCCAGAGGGGCCTGGGGCCAGGGTCCACCTGTGGGTTATGTCTCTGGCCTTCAAATATACCACTGACATGCACACAGAGGCTGGCTGGCCCAGCTACACGTTGGGTCCGTGGTCTGGTGGGGAAGACCGCTGGCGGGAAAGCCACGCGGAGCCTGGAGCACCCCCAGCGTGACCTCAGCCAGGACCGTGAATCGAACATCCCATCCCGGGGGAGTGGCGGGCGGCCTGGTGGCACATTTCCCATCTTCTTCCCGACAAGCTTCGGGGCCAGATTTCTGAGTCTGTGTAGCTTTGATTGGAGTTTCCCTGAATGTGGAAATCAAAAAGTCTGATGCTTTCAGATGAAGACCACGGGAAACTTCTAGATCTTTCTTTATGCTGCTAAGGATTTTCAAAAATCATTTTCTCTGCATCATCCCAAAACTTTGGCTGCTTGTTTCCTCCTGTCCATTTTTCCTAGATATCTATTTTTCAAGCATGGTTTTGCCCCAGCTGGCTTCCCTTAGCACTTTCAGTATTAGCTCTAACCTCTTGATTTGGTTTTAACTGCAACGATTCCCGGTTTAGCACTGCATATGACGTTTGATGGCCAGGCTGAAGAGTTTCCCTCTATTCCTGATCATCTTTCAAATTGGGAGTCAGCGTTACGTTCCGCCAACTAAGCGTCTCGGCGTCTTACAGATATGATCACCTGCAATTTTCCCTTGATGGCTAAAACTAGAAGTTTGACTTTGTCTTGGTTAAAACGAAAGGAAAGGACAGCAAAGAGGGTACCAAGTCCACATGTGTTAATTTTTAAAATGCTGGATTGGTCTACAGCATACGTTTCCCTGCTCTGTCCACAGAGAGGGCCCCCGAGAAGTGACATCCCCGTAACAGGGGCACCTGCACCAGATCTGGCTGCTGCTGACACGGTTCCCCAGTGAAAGGGACCAGCGCTCCTGCATGGAATGCCTGATTCTGGAATTGAAGCAGGAAATACCCGAGATGAGCCTGGGGCACCCCCCCAGGATGCAGACCCTCTCTCTCTCCTCCGGCTGGTGGTGGGCTCTGGGCCCTCTGTCCCTCCCTCCTTCCAGCTCTGAGAGTCGCCTCACTTTGCCCGCACTTTGCCCATGGCTTCCGAGTAAACACGGCAGGTGTCCCTGTTTTCACTCTGCCACTGCTCCGTGTCACTGCGGCCCCTCGCTTCCCCCGTGGGGCTGACCTTGCTGAGCGCCCACGGGTGCCGGGTCGGTCACGGAGAATCACGCTCTCCCCTCTTTGCGGTGACATAGTAACGCTTCTCTTCTGCATGAAAACTGGGTCAGTACATCATCTTCACATACACTTGGGCGAATGTATGGACGCGGCCTAACGGTGAGTATTAATCTAATTATTGACGCCGGTCATCTTTATATGAATGTCTGGCAGCAAACCCAAGTGCTAAAACATTTCAAGTGTCGAATACCTCCTCGGGGTCTCGTGGCTTCTGGGACAGCTCTGCCGAGCTCTGCGCTAACGGCCGCCGGCCAGCACGGTGCTGGGTGACAGCGCTGCCGGGGCCCGAGTCAGGGCAGGGGGACAGGCTCCCGTGGAGCGTGCTCTGGGCCATCGGCACGGCCGCGCAGGACTGTCGGGGAAGCCAGCCTCACGCAGGAACGTCCTGGATCCTCGACGAAGCAGGAAGCCTTCACTTCACGGGACACGGAGTACGTGAGTGTTTCTGTCTCGAGTGATTGGACGCATTTGCACACGCACGTGCTTTTCCAAACGTCCAAGTGCAGTGGTCTTGCCGAGTGGGAGTGCCCTGCGATGGCTCGCGCCGACCACCCAACTAGCCTGTTGAATTCCGTGGGTCGTCATCTTGAAAGACTTGCCGACGGACTAACTGTGGGTCTTCGCGGTAGGAGTTCTGGAAGAAATTTCCTCAGATGAGCAAAGTGACCTTGTCATTTCAAGGAAAATGACTGGAGGTTTTTATCACCAATGACGCCACGTGGGCCTTCGAGGAGAAGTTCGCCGTCCTGAACACGTATGCCTGCTGCGTGGCCCGTCACAGCTTCCCGAGTTAGAGTTCTCCGAGGACATTCGTGGGGACACGAACAAATGTGACCGACGGACAGACATACCGGCAGTTTACAGTGACATGTGTCAATATTTGGAAGGTCCGCGTAACTCGATGGATGGCATTTTCCAAGGAACTAGCATGTGATGTTACAGAATCACTCGTGAACGGGAGATCCGATCAGGGTGCAGTTGGGATGGATGGATTTTCACCTCACGGAGCATGAAAAGCGTGTCGATCTGGTTTCAGATTCCGCGCTGTCACTGAGTGTTCAGACACAAGCACTTCTAGGGTTTGGTGGCCTTTTGAGGAAGAGTATTTTCCAGTTCACGGAAGAGTGTCTCAAGGGCTTTCAAAATCCTCCCTCCTGTTCCTGCAGCCTATCTGTGTGAGGCCAGGCCGTCCTCTGCGTGGACCGAAAGGACGTTGTGCGACAGGCTGCACGGAAACGGACGCGGGAATCCAGCGGCGGCCCCGTAAGCCAGACACCGGGGAGACGTGCCAACGAGCACGATGATGCCGCCGTTCCCTCTGAAAGTTGTTGTTCTAAGAAATCGTTTATTTTTTCATAAAAAATATGCTATTCATGTTAACATGCAGTGGGTTATTTTTATTTTTAATGACTTCACAGAATACATGTATTTTCTAATTTCTAGGATGGTAAGTATCTCTAGATAAAATTTGCCGACACACACGCTCTTTGGGGTCTGAAGATGGGGGCGTTTGCACACCATGGCTGTAGACATCTACGAGGCTTGGAAAGGGAGGGAAGTGGTGCCTTTTTAGTGAACGGTGTTCCGTTGAGAGGCTTGAACCAGCTGCCCCAGGCCCCTGAGCCGAAGAAATGCAGCCGTGTTCCAGGCAGACATGACGACGTCCTCTCCCGTGGGCAGTGAGAGGCACGTCTTCCATCCTCTCTCCTCTCCTGCGGGTCCCTGACGTTGGACTGTGCGACCGTTCAGCAAAACTGCACACAGTGGGAAAACCCTTCCGGTGGGAGTCTGGGGAGCATGACGGAGCGATTTCTGGGTGCGTCTGTCCCTGGGGGGTGCTCAGGAGCCCAGGTGGGCCCCTGCTGAGTGTGCCCAGGGTGGAGACTTTCGTCCTTGATTTCTGACCTCTCCTTCTCCCCGGCAAGCTGGGCCAGACTGTCCTGTCCCCTTCCTTGCCATTCTGCTGTCGCTCCCTGAGGGCTGGCCTGTCTGTGGCACGAAACCGT